>NW_021703779.1:730546-880419 GCF_005190385.1 Monodon monoceros | reverse complement strand
AGGGGGGGGGGGGGGGGGAGGGAGATGCAAGAGGGAAGAGATACGGAGATATATGTATACATATAGCTGATTCACTTTGTTATAAAGCAGAAACGAACACACCATTGTAAAGCAATTATAGTCCAATAAAGATGTTAAAAAAGAAAGAAAGAAAGTAGTCCTTAATGTGAAAAGATACTTTTCTAAGTTTTTTACATATATTAACTCATGTAAATTTCAAAACACCGCTATTTTAGATTGTCATTGTCTTCATTTTATAGATAAAATACAGAGAAATTATGTAACTTGCCCAAGGTCACACAGCTACCAAGTAGCTGGACCTCAGTTTGAGCCTAGACAGTTTTGCTCTAAATCTATGTCTAGAACCACTGGACAACACTATCATCCATCTTCAATCTTATTTTTATGGATGCACAATTTAAAATTATAAGCATGAAACTTAATTTATTTAACAGTTCCCTTATTGTTAGACATGGAAGCTATTTTTCTAGTATTCAGTATGGTAAACAATTCAGCAATAAATAGTTTTGTGCAATCAAAAAAAAAAATCAGGTTTTAAACAAAATCTTACACACTTGACTGTTTATACAAGATGGGAACCTGTATCCATTCTGTGAAACTGTAAGTGAATTCACTGTATGTGTGTGATAATAAGAATAGGCAATAGTTTTGATATGGAAATGTCATGACTTACCCATTTTGCCATCACTGAGTGATGGCTGTCATAACTAAAAGTCACAACCGTTTAGGGAGGACAGAATCACAGTGGAATCCTAGAATTTCAGGATGAGACTGTACCATAAGTCTCCATGTTGAACCTGAGAGATGGTGAAATGAGGGAATTTAAAGTTAAGTATTTAGGATGATGAGACAGAATGGTGGCTCCTTTTCAAGGCCAAATTGACAAATACAGCTTGTTTTGCCGTTCACCCTGTAACCCTTTTTCCCCTTGCATGATCTTTTCCCTTCTCGTTTAGGTATTCTTTTATTGCATTTCAAAACCAGATTAAAAATATAGTTCCTAATACATATTTTCAAGAGGTATTGCTGTTCGCTAACCTTTCTGAGGGAATGATTTAGCTTTCTTGTTGGCCTGCTCACAGCTGAAGACTTATACTGTGGACAGACACTGGGTGTCAGCAGTAATCCTCTGTCTCTCACTCTCCCTGCCTTTCCTCCTTCCTCCCTCCCTCCCTGTCTTCCTCCCTTTTTCCTTCCTCTGACATGGCAGTCAAAAAGTCCTTTGCTTTATTGATCAAGTATAACATGGAAGAGCCTGGAAGAGTTGCAGTGCATTTGTTGTTTTCACCCCCATGTTTGGATTTATTTGTGTTCTGACTCAGAATGCTGGTGTGTGGCAGATACACAGTGCAGAATATAGCTTTATGAAGATTCGAGCTGGGGACTTTGCACACAGAATTTATACTGTTTCGCAAGTGCTGAGGCAGAGATGACTGAAATGTTGGGGCGGGTTGTGTGCTTCCAGCATATTGTAGGTTGGCGTTTCCAGGGTTCAGAGAAGCCTGGATCCAGTTTGCCACATCTGAAGCATGAAATTCCCTACTTATCTGGCTGTGTTGACAAATTTAACTAACAGACATCTGTTGGTGTAGGTGTTGGGCACTGACCAATAGCAATTATAGCCTCCAACTGCTAGTGTGAGGCATAGTGTAGGATTGGTTAAGCTCTGTTGACAAGCATAACAGTAGATTAACTAGTCCCAAGAGGCTTCTCTGGGAAACAGGGAGGTTGTGGGCTGTAAGGCATGTAGGCCTTCACCCAACCCTTCCCATGGGGCTGGCTGGAGAATGAATTCCTTTGTGGATATAAAAGCCATTAACTTGGCCCCTTACATGTTTGGGTTTTTTCCTGCAAAGGTGGTGATATGAACTATGTTTTAATTATAAACTAGCAAAGTTTTCACAAACTTAATGGGCAAACTTGTTGCCAGTTAGACATTTAATAAAGGATGAATTTGATAAGTTTTAAATGATTATGTGGATGTTATTAATAGGTGTTTCATTCACATCACCTGGAATATATCAATTTTCATCTGTCTACTCTTCTTTGACATTTCCCTAGAGATTTTATTTAAGGCTCTGGAGTCCTTTTTTTGTTGAGATATAGTTGCTGTACAATATTATCTAAGTTACAGGTGTGTAATATGGGGATTCACAAAAATTTTTAAAGGCTATACTCCATTAATAGTCATTATAAAATATTGGCTGTATTCCTTGTGTTGTACTATATGTCCTTGTAGCTTATTTATTTGATACATAGTAGTTTGCACCTCTTAATCCTCTACCCCTGTCTTGCTCCTCTTCTCTCCTCTCCCCATTGGTAGCCACTAGCTTGTCCTCTATATCTGTGTGTCTTTTGGCCTTTTCGTTATAGTGTCTAGTTTCTATTATTTTTTTAGATTCCACATATAAGTGTTATCATATAGTATTTGTCCTTCTCTGACTTATTTCACGTAGCATAATAACGCTCCAAGCCCATCTATGTTGTTGCAGATAGTAAAATTACATTCTTTTTTATGGCTGGGTAGTATTCCATTGTGTGTTTATGTGTGTGTGTATCACGTCTTCTTTATTCATTTGTCTTTTTTTTTAATTTTAATTTATTTTTTATACAGCAGGTTCTTATTAGTTATCTACTTCATACATTTTAGTATATATATGTCAGTCCCAATCTCCCAGTTCATCCCACCCCCACCACCTCCAATTCATTCATCTGTTGATGGACACTTAGGTTGCTTCCATATCTTGGCAATTGTAAATAATGCTTCTATAAACACTGGGGTGTAAATATTGGGAGTGAAATTGCTGGGTCACATGGTGCTTCCGTTTATAGTTTTTTGAGAAACTGCCATACTGTCTACCTGCTTCACTGGTATGTGTTTGGTACTTAGAATGGTTCCCAGGACTCAGTAGGTTCTATGTAGGTGTGGGTATATATGGAAATGAAGGTATGGATGTGGGGTATGGGTGGGGAGATAGAGCTGCAGACAGTTGTAGATATACGATATATTTTTTTGAAATATAAGGGCATCTTTCAAATTTCTCAAGGCCACAAAATGTGAAAACAGTATGGACAGTGAAGCTTTCTGCCAAATATTTATGCTGCAGCATTCATTCCGCTTTGACTTTACATCAGTGCCTGACCGCATGCTCTCTGGGGTGTTCCTTACATTTCATAATGCTGGCCCACATCACTTTCTCAAGCCCTCATCTGGAAGGTGTGCTCTAGCAAAATAGCCTTGGAGGGAACTCAATGTAAATATTTACAGTTACCTCTGATTCCTCACATGAGGAAAGTGATGCAGGCATACTGTCCATATTCCATTGGCTAATAAACTCATTTTCTTGAGAGGGCTGCATGGGAGTGCCCCCAATATTGAGGTGAAATGAGTCCACGTATAATAATTAGTAACACTAACCTTCAATGACATTTTTAGAAAGTAAGTTGAACCATCTGCTTCTTCGTATTTGTCATATTTAATTTACCAGAATGGCTTTTTCATTAGAAAGTGGGCAACCACTGTATCCTTTTGGGAAATCTGCCTAAAGCAGAGAGATGACACCAACTGGCAGAGTGCAAACCCTAAAATTATTGGAGGAGTATTAATTCTAATGACTGCCCCTCCCTTGGATGTCACTACATGTTTGAATGTAGCAAGCACTATGACATATGTGAATCAAGTTCATTTGATTTAAAGGAAAAGGACGTTAACTGTCATTGCGATTATAAAATATGATTTTGATAGCATTCCTTTCTTGAATTTTCTACCCCTAATCTTGAGATTATTAGTGCCCTTTCGACCCAGGATGGATGCCAAACTGCCACTTTAACTTATATGACTTTTATGCCCTTTCAATTTGATTTCTAGTTTGGCTCTTCAACAAGTTCAGGCCAAGTATCAAGATCACAAAAGAGTTTCATTTTGTTTAAATAGAGTTTGTTTTGTTACTGTTTCTGTTTTGACAGTTTAAGGTCATGAGAGATTTTGTGATGATACTGATTTGAAGAGAACACTTGGTACTAATGTCATGATCAACAGTTAAAAGAAACACACGCGGGACTTCCCTGGTGGCGCAGTGGTTAAGAATCCGCCTGCTAATGCAAGGGACACAGGTTCGAGCCCTGGTCCGGGAAGATCCCACATGCCGCGGAGCAACTAAGCCGGTGTGCCACAACTGCCGAGCCTGCGAGCCACAACTACTGAGCCCACGCGCCACGACTACTGAGCCCGTGCACCTAGAGCCCCTGCTCCGCAGCAAAGAGAAGCCACCGCAACGAGAAGCCTGTGCACCGCAACGAAGAGTAGCCCCCGCTCGCCACAACTAGAGAAAGCCCACACACAGCAACAAAGACCCAACGCAGCCAAAAATAAATAAATTTATTTTTTTTAAAAAAAGAAACATACGTGGGCTTCCCTGGTGGTGCAGTGGTTAAGAATCCACCTGCCAGTGCAGGGGACGTGGGTTCGTGCCCTGGTCCGGGAAGATCCCACATGCCGCGGAGCAACTAAGCCTGTGCGCCACAACTACTGAAGCCTGCGTGCTGCAACTACTGAAGCCTGCGCACCTAGAGCCCATGCTCCACAACAAGAGAAGCCCCCACTCGTGGCAGCTAGAGAAAGCCCTCATGCAGCAACAAGGACCCAACACAGCCAAAAATAAATTAATAAAATAAATTTATTTTTAAAAAAAGAAGGGGATCCTTTAAAAAAAAACACAACAGGAACATATGCACACAGAACTCTGAAACTAAAAATCTCATAATTCCATTTTTAGCAAGTCTCATAGAAAGGGTTAATTCTCATTGTTAGAAGAATATAATTAAATTGCATGTGCCTTAGCTTAAACCAGATCGCAGCTGAAGAAAATCTGTCATTAGAAGGAAATTTACTGTTCAAGTTCCATGTTCATGTATTTGTTTTTCCTAGAGAAAATGGACAACTTGAATATAGTTTAAATTAATTTGTCCATTGATCTTAAATCCTTCTGTCTTGATGAGACTTGAAAAGCGAGTTAATCTCAATCTCTCTCTCTCTCTCTTTCTCCCTCGGTGGAGAATATAATTCTCCATCTATGCAAGTCAAATTGTTATGCCAAGTCTGCTTATTTCCATGGCTCGTGGCAGGTTGAGTGAGGACAGTCTGAGGACATTTGCTTCTAAGGGCTTTTGGCTTCCATTGCTCCCCATTTCTGCTCTTCATCATGTTCCAGATTTTCCTTGTTATTCTTATCCCCCAGCACTCTCCTCGTCTTTGGAAGGACCACATGTGCCAGAGATAAATGTAGAAACAAGAAAAGACGAGTAAATATCTAGCATAAGTTGGATATGTTAGTTAAATTGTGACAGAGGATGATTAAAGAATATTGCTTTTATGCAGTCAGTTGGCCTCTAGATATATTATCATATGGATATTTCTTAGATACCGTAATGACTTATGTGATACCATAATAAATCTGAGGGCTGGTGGCTCCATTGTTTACATTCTTCCATTCCACAAATTAGTCTATTTGCAAGGTAGTGCAGAGCGGGGCTTGTTTATTTATTCACAGAGTATTGTGCTAGATGCTGTGGGAGATAGACATGAATAAGTCAAAGCTATTGTCCTCAGGTTGCCTAAGAGCAAGTGGGGAGGTGACCACAGATGCCCAGTTTGTACTGGAAGGTCAGGCCGTGCTCCGGGCAGGCAGGGCCCTGCAGGGTGAGGCTGAGGCTCCCCTGGGCCGGTGCGGGCTGAAGGCCCTGTCCATCCTGCAAGCAGCCGGCTGCGTGCAGGCAAAGTCCCTGACTCCCTGGCCTGTTCCAGGGAAGTGAGAGGTCAGACTTCCCAGGTGGCCAAGAGGAGGAAGAAGAGAAACAGGAAGAGGAAGAAGAAGAGGAAGAGGAGGCTGGCCGGGCTGAGTACAGCCAGCATTTTGCCAACGCGATGCCCACCTTTGGCCAGAAGGGCCCAATACCACCTCTGAAGTCCTTCTTTGGAAGCCTGGCTCTCTCTATCAAAGCAGGCTGTTTCTCCACACTCTCCTCTCCTGCCCTGTCCCAAGAGCATTGACAGAGTGTGTAGGACAGAATTCTCTGTGAAAATGGCATCTCCGATGAGACCTGACTAATAAGAACTGAGGGAACAAATGTTCCCCAAAGACGGGATAGAAGTCCAAAGACCCTGAGGTAGGAGTGAGCTTCACATGTTGCAGAAACAAAACACCCTGCTTGTGCGATCCAGAGGACTTCCCCATGTCCCTAAATTGCACCACGGCAGACACTCAGGCCAAGCCTCAAGGAGTCATCCTTGCTTCCCCTGTCCTCCTTGCCTCTGTCCCCGCGTCCTATCTGTTAACAAGATTCTGGAATCGGCCCCTTTGATTTAATCAATACCACTGGTAACCAAGGTCCACCATCCTCATTCACCTGGATGACTTCAGCTGCTTTTTTATGGCTCTTCGTGCTTCAACTCTTCCCCCTTTCAGCCCCTTTTTTATGGGCCAGGTCTTTCAAAAACACATCTTGGATCACAGGCCTGCCCCTGGGGCTTGTAATGCGCCAGGGCCTTCCCTCCGCCCTGGGAAGCCACTCTCAAGTCCTCAGCTCAGCCTCCATGGCTGCCCTCGTGTGGCCCCTGCCTACCTTTCCTGCCTCCTTTGGGACCGCTCTCCCCACCCCCTTCCGCTTCTGGCACCCGGGCTTCTTTATTTTGCGTCACATCAAGTTTATTCCTGCCTCAGCGTCATTGAGCTTCTGTCCCCTCTTCTCCAAATGCTTCTTCCATCAGACGTCGTTACTCAGGGCTGCTGGAAAATGCCCTCCTTTGGTTTCCTGGTGGCTTTCCACACCACAGCCATTCTCGTTTATTGGTTTGCTTGTTCGTCACCTGCTCTTCCCTCCTCTGCTCCTTAAACAGGACCCGCGCTCAGTAAACACACACTGAATCCATGAGTAGCACAGGTCCCCTGGAATTTGCCACCAGTACGACCACACCGCTGTCCTGCTGAATGGATCCTTTCTGCTCTCCCCTGGCCATTCCTTGGCCTTGACCTTCTGGGAGCTTCAAGCTTCCTCCTGTTCCTGTCTTGATACGTGTTCCCCTCTGCTGCCTCATAACCTGGCCCCCTTGGAGCTTTCTCTTGTGAGTTCAGCGTTAGTGACCCAGGAAGCATTCACCAGCCTCTGACCTCAGCCTAACATTGTTTGTGTTGGTGGTGTGACCAAGTGTGACCTTTTTTAGATTGTTCATTATGAACTTTTTTTTTTTTTTCGGTACGCGGGCCTCTCACTGCCAAGGCCTCTCCCGCTGCAGAGCACAGGCTCCGGACGGACAGGCTCAGCGGCCATGGCTCACGGGCCCAGCTGCTCTGCGGCATGCGGGATCCTCCCGGACCGGGGCACGAACCCGTGTCCCCTGCATCAGCAGGTGGACTCTCAACCACTGCGCCACCAGGGAAGCCCCCTTATGAACATTTTGAAACATAAAAAGGCACAGAGAATAGTATAAGGACACCTATATGCCCATCCCATCAACCTGTCATGTAGATTTAGCAATCATTATAGTTTTGCCATATCTGCATTGTATTTGGAGGAAGTATTTAAAAACAAATTGCAGAAATCATGATTATATACCGTAAATACTTCAGCCTGCAATTTTGAGAAGTATATTTTATTACACATACACAACAGCATTCTCTCACCTATGTGGATTAACAGTGCCTTCAAATCATGTGATACCCACTCCAAATTCAAACTTTCCCAGTCGTCCCCAAGATAACTGTCCAAACTAGGATTCAAAGATGGCCCACATTTCTAGAATCTCTTTTATTCTGGACCAGCTGCCTGCCTTTTCTTTAATGCCAATGACTTGTTGAAGGAGTCAGGTCCTGTGGAATATCTCAACTTCGGGATTGTCTAATTGCTTTGTTTTATCACCTATAATTTGTTATTGGAGGTTACAATCAAAGGTCTAAGTAAAGTCCAAATCAAATCAAACTTCTGGGAAAGTTTCCGTCAAGTGTGATGTTGGTGTTACATCTTATGTCTGGGTTAACGTAATTTCTCTTTGTTTTACCACTGGATACAGGTGATGAAAGCTTGGTCCTTCTGTTGTAGTCTATGTGTTTCTTCTTACAACCAGCCAATAATCTGTGGGGGTGATATAATTTTTATTAAAAATCTATTCCTCTGTTAGCATCAGTAGTTCACATCAGGGTTCCAAAACTGTTTCTATAAAGAATGAGATAGAAAAGAATTTCGACTTTGCCAACCAGACAGTCCCTGATGCAACTATTCAGCTCTGCTGTTGTATCATGAAAACAGCTACAGAGAATACGTAAACAAGTGAATGTGTCTGTGTTCCATTAAAACCTTATTCACAAAGGTAGGCAGCTGCTGGATTTGGCCTGACTCCTGCAGTATGCCCAAGTGGGGCTCAACCCCAGTGTTTTGCATCGCTTGGGGAGTCTTTAAAAATACTGATTCTCTGGTCCTACCCCAAAGCAATTAAATCATCATCTTTGGAGGTAGGGCCCTGGCATTGGTTTTGTTCTGTTTGTTTGTTATTTATTAAGACTTAAATTTTTTTATTATTATTTTTTTGTGTGTGTGTGGTACGCAGGCCTCTCACCGTTGTGGCCTCTCCGGCTGCGGAGCACAGGCTCCGGACGCGCAGGCTCAGCGGCCATGGATCACGGGCCCAGCCGCTCCGTGGCATGTGGGATCTTCCCGGACCGGGGCACGAACCCGTGTCCCCTGCATCGGCAGGCGGACTCTCAACCACTGTGCCACCAGGGAAGCCCTAAACTTCATTTTTAAAGAGCAGTTTAAGCTTCACAGCAAGATTAAGGGGAAGGTACAGAGATCTCCCATACGCCCCCTGCCCCTACACATGCATGGCCTCTCCCGCTGTCAACATCCCCACCAGAGGGCTACATTTCTTACTATTGATGAACCTGCATTGACGCATCGTAACAGTCCACAGTTTACATGACAACATTCCACTTCACTCTTTGTGTTGTACATTCTCCGGGTTTGGACAAACGTATAATGACATGTATCTATCATTACAGTATCATATAGAGTAGTTTCAGTGCCCTAAAAATCCACTGTTTCATCCCTCCTTCATCCCCCCAGCCTCTGGCAACCGCTCATCTGTCTGCATAGTTTTGCCTTTTTTACTGTCTGCATAGTTTTGCCTTTTCCAGAATGTCATATAGTTGGAATCATATAGTATGTAGCCTTTTCAGATTGACTTCTTTCACTTAGTAACATGCATTTAAGGTTCTTCCATGTCCTTTCATGGCTTGATAGCTAATTTCTTGTAGTGCTGAATAATATTCCGTTGTCTGGATGTACCACTGTTGTATCCATTCACCTTCTGAAGGACATCTTGGTTGCTTCCAAGTTCTAGCAATTATGAATGACGCTGCTATAAACACCCCATGTAGGTATTTGTATGGACTAAGTTTTCAACACCTGGGTGAATACCCAGGAACTGGATCATATGGTAAGAATATGATTAGTTTTGTAAGAAACCGACATCCTATTTTGCAGAGTGGTGTACTATTTTGCATTCTCACCAGCGATCAATGAGAGTTACTCTTGCTGCATTGGTATTTTTAACAGCTCTCCAAATGGTATTGCCGTGCAGCTACCACTGAGAACCACTGTTTTAAAGGGATTTATCCCCACTAGAGATAAGGAGTTTCCAAGGTGAAGTAGATGGGCATGTGAACACCTAAATCTAATAAAAGACAGAGGAAAATAAATGTCGTAAAAGAACAAGGGGGAGCCCATAGAAAGAGCGATGGAGGAGGGCATCAGAAAAGTTTCCTTAGAGAGTGCAATTGGAGCCATCCTTGAATTTTGAACAGGTTTTGATTGGCACAAAGGCACTAATAATCTCTAGTCAGATTGCTGCAAAGTCCTGCCCCCCCTCATTAATGTGAAATTGGGAGTGTAATGAACAATTAAAACCTGTGCCCAGGAACCTTTGTTTATTTGCATGTTGTCGTTATCTTACTCTTTAGGAATTAATATATCAGTGACTAAAGAAAAACGAATAATTAAATTATATTTACTGACATTTCAGTTTTTTGAGGAGCTGCAAATAAAACTCTGAGAAAAAAAAAAAGAAGTGAGATAACAATCTGAGGAACACTGTAGAGACAATGGGGCAGTTTCATATGCTTGCCCAGAATCCATTCTCTCAGCATCATTTCCCCAGTGCCACTGGTTCTTTCATTTATTTACTTTTGATGGGCAGGGCGGGGTGACGTTCTAGGTAGTGACGGGGAGGGTAGAAATTCATAACAGCATGATGGAAGTACAAAGTAAGGTTTGTCTTTGATCATGCTAGCGGTTCTCAACCAGGGACAGTTTGGCTCCTCAGACGACATTTGGCAATGTCCGGAGACATTTTGTCACGGTTGAGGGAGGGAGTGGTACTGGCATCTAGTGGGGAGGGGCCAGAGAGGCTCCTAAACATTGTACAATACACAGGGCAGTCCCCCCAGCAAAGAATTATCTGGTCCTAAATATCAATAGCACCAAGGCTGAGAAACCCTAGATCATGCTAATGTATTCAGACACACACAGCTTTTCAGGAAAACTTGTGATTGGTATTTCAAGGAGTACTTATATAATCATCCCCATAGGTCATATTTTTAATAATCTCTGAAGTCACAGTGATATCTTTTAACAGAGTAGGGGGTGGTGTCATTAACATATGGAAATCTAAAAATTGGCTTTTTGATACTAGAGGGAAAAAACAATTCAGATTACAGGAAGGCCTGCTCTTACTTAAAAAAAAAAATTAAAATCCTCTCTTGCCTTTGGGAGTAATACAGCTCTCTAGGTCTCTCTAGATCTCTCTCCCCTGCAGAGCTGGGTAGCTTAGTATCTGCCTTCAGGGAAGACATGCTAAACGCAGTGCAGTCAATATGGGCAGTCAGTGCAGAGTTCTTCCTCTTGCGTTTCCAGGTAGTTACTTAGCCCAGAGGCTATTTCTTACCTGAAACCCCATGTAATTGCATTATTTTGTTCCCTGAAGCTTCAGCCATTAGCTTGAATTGAATAACTCTCTATGTTGCTGCCTTTGTGTGTCTACGAATGTGTGGCCCAAGAAAGTAAAATATGGCCTGTGTATGTTTCCTATGGCTGCTATAACAAATTCCCACACACTTACTGACTTGAAACTACTCAAATTGATCATTTTACCATGCTGGAGGTTAGAAATCCAAAGTGGATTTCACTGAGCTAAAATCGCAGTGTTAGCAGGGCTGGTTCCTTCTGCTGCCCGTAGGGGAGAATCCATTTCCTTGTCTTTCTCAGTTCCTAGAGGCTACCCACATTCCTTGCCTTGTGGCCCCAAATCATGCTGACCTCTGCTTCCGTCAACACATCTCCTTCTCTGACTCTGCCTCTCCTGCTTTCTCTTTCACTTATTAGGATCTTGTGATTTCATTGGACCCATCTGGATAATCGAGGATTATTTTCCCATCTCAAAATCCTTAATTTCACCTGCAAAGTTCCTTTTGCCATATGAAGTAACATATTTACATGCTCAGTGGTTAGGACGCGGGCATCTTTGGGAGCCTATATTCTGCCTACTGTTGACATGAAACCATTAGACAGCCTGTTATTTCTGCAGCAAAAATCAGTTTATTCAGGATGAGCAAAGAATCGCAATTCTGCAACCCTGGCGAGCCCTGTGCAAGTCCCCTGCAAAAATGGAGAGGAGAACTGTTTTATAGAGAGGAAAGGAAGTTGGGAGGCTAGAGTAAACAAAGAGGCCATGGCTTTCCGCTGGCTGAGTCATGACAGTCTCTCATTGACTGAGCTCTTGCCATGAAGGAAGAGAGACTTACCTCTTCTGATCTTCCAAATCTATTTAATTGAGTTTTCTTTTTATAAATTTTTTATACTACCATAGCTTGAATGTGACCAAATATGCTGTCAGTACTTTAATTGTATTATACAGAGAAGCATGCAGTTTACCACAGAGCTTGAGCTCCAGAGGCAAAGGACGTGAATTCCAGTACTAGCTCCACCAACTATGAGGTATGTAGATATGGGAAAGTTACTTCACCTCGCATCAGTTTCCCTACCTCTAGAATGAGCATTCCAATAGTACCTCCCTATTAGGGTAATTGTTGAGGGCAGTAAATGAAGTAATTTTGCTTAAGGCAGTATACATAACTCCTGGCACATAATTGCTCAATATGCATTAGTTATTATTATTTTCACTCATGGAGCTGTTATGAGGATTAAACAAGAAAATTCTCATGTCAGCAGACTTTTTCTATAAAGGGCCACAAAATATGTATTTTTGGCTTTGCAGACTGTACAGTCTCTGTCACAGCTATTGTACTTTTGCTCTAGGACCAAAGTAGCTATAGGCGGTATGTAAATGAATGGATGTGGCTGCATTCCAATAAAACCGTATTTGTAAATGCAGGCAGTAGAGCGAATTTGGCATGCCCAGGTCATAGTTGGCCAATCTACTCTAGAATAGTGGGGCTCAACCCTGGCTACATATGGGTGTCCCCTCGGAGCTTTTAAAAAATGAACACGATATCACATCTAATTTTCAGCTTTCTTTTAACTAAAATTATAATTCCTCTTATTTCTCTACTCCTGATTTCAAATTGAGTACCCAAGGGCACTGCTTTGTACATAGTACATTTTTAATAGCACTTTGTTGAAAAAATTGTGATGACCAATTGAATCAAAATCTCTGGGGGCGAGCCCTAAGCACCTGCGTTTTGAAAAAGCTCTCCAGATGATGCTCTGGCCGCCTGAATGGAGGATGTGTACTCCACAACCTCACTTTCGTTTCCTGTGACAAGAAGAGGGCCTATCACAGGCTGGGCACTGGATTACTAGCTACTGAGTGTGAGTGAGAAAGCATGTGACACAGCGTGAACATAGTGCCCGGTCCATACTTCAGCGCAGTAAATGGTTGTTGACCATTTGGGATCCTTGGATGGCAAACCACAAAAAATCCAAACTGACTAATTTAGCCAAAATAGGACATCATGGCAAAGAGATGAAGGCGCTCAAAGAATTCAAAGAAGGTAAGTGTCAGAAAGGACAAAAACAAGGGCAGCTTACTAGGTCTGAGAAGGAGCAACGAGATGGTTTTTCAAGGATTCTTCACGAAGATGAATGACCTCTGCCTTTTTTCTATCTTTCTTTTGCATCAGTCAGAGAGAGATTATCCACTCCTTGGCTAGGAGTGAGTGCGACACCTTGATGGGCAAGCCTTACCCTCTTTGTGACTGATGGGGAAAGAGTTTGTCTCCTAGGCAAAAGATTAGGGGGCCCTTACTAGAAGAAAGGGCAAGAGGCAGCAATAAGTTATTGATAGCTAGTTGTTGCTGTTTTTGTTGTTATTCTTATTAAACACCTTCATAGTGAGACAACATAAAGAAGTATTCCCCATGGTACAAGGCACACAGTGGATTCTCAGCTACTTATCATCAGTGAACCTTTCCTGAACACTGGTAAAACCAGTAAGTCACGGTCCTTGCTCTCCAGTGGATTTCAGTTGTCGCTTTTATTCCTGTAGAGCAGTGCTTCTCAACCGGTGATTTTGTCCTCTTCACATTGTCGGAGGGTGGGTTGCTACTGGCATCCAGTGGGTAGAGGCCAAGGACACTGATAAACATCCATCAGTGCACAGGACAGCCCTCCAACCTACAACATCAATACGGCCAAGGTTGAGAAACCCTGGTAGATAGTAAAGAAGATGGGTATTTGTTGTGTGGATGCAATTTTCATTTTTTTCCAGCCAACAGGGATGTGCTTTTTCCGTTTGCTAGACTATTTCTCTTTGTGTACCCCACACCCCTACTTTAGATATTGAGTTTTGTGCAAATGAGCGGTATATGAATCTTTACATTTATTGAAGACAGCAGAACTCTGAGGGGGTTCTCAAGTTGAAATTAGACCAGAGTGACGCAAGCAAATAGGAAATGCAGATCACATTTCCAAAATTTACCTCTGTGAGGTTACCCCAGTATTTAACATGCTAAAAATAAATTAGCCGAAGAAATGAAATTTAGGTAAACAAACGTTAATGAAACACAGAAGAATATTTTAATGGTCAAATAGTAAAGACTTAAAAATAAATTCAATTCAATTGTTTGGTGTTTTTCAACTTTACTAAAGGAATCGTCCCATGAAATGAAAACCACATTTAGCGAAAGTCACTCAATATAATGATATTTCAGTTAGTTTTTTTGCGGGGAAGCGTGCAGATTAGTATCACCTTTGAATAGTGGGACATTTTTATTAAGTCTAAAAGGTGCTTATTAAGTTCCTTGGTGTTCACTAACCATTTATCTCTTTTCTTCTTAAATATGTAATCGTTGTACAATAAGTGAGTAGTACCCCTCTTCTGTCCTGAATTTTAGAATAACATGGCTTTAAAGTGTCTATTTATTGAAGCTTATTTAAAATTCCAGTTTATGCTGAAACTTTTTTCATGGGAGGGGACATCAGATTGAGTTCATTATTTTTCAGTTTCTGACCCATTTATTATCATCACTGGCTGGATGAATAACTTGTTCATTTCCTTTTCCCTTATGCCCCTCCTATTTACATACTGAGGTGATTATTCTGCTGAGTTTAGTGTGGATCTTTTTATATGCATTTGTTTTCACAAATGAGTATTATTGTTTTATATACATTCATTTCAATGTGCATAAATTTTATCGAGTGTTATGTATCATTGTGTTTCTTCTGAGCCCTGGGATTTTAAGATCCATCCATGTTGCTCTGTGTACTTCTAATCTGTTTTCTTTTTTAATTGCCACATAAGGCTCCTTGGTGTGCAGCAAACTTGGTTTTCCAGATGTAACCACTTTACACCGGAAACTTACAGTTCTGCCTTTGCCCCTTTTATGATGGAGTTATAAAAGTGTAATGAAAGAAAAAGCTGCTAGCTGTGAATAGCAGCTAAAACATCAATTTCAGGTCCCTTGAAATTGATCCTGCCCACAACCCCCTAAAATGCTCTTACTTTTAACCCTGGTGAAAGAAAAAATTCTTTTCTTAACCCCCAACTCTTGGTAAAGGCTATTTAGCTTGTAATTTCACCGAGGCAGTTACCTCTAGCAAATACCACTTTAAATGTAAAGGTTTCAGTAGTTGCCTTTCTTTCCTTATTACCTTTATCAGGCCCTTTCCATCTTACTACTGACTTACAGAAATGGTCTCTGAATGGTCCTCTCTGTCTCCTTGGCTCTTCTAGGCTTAGAGTTTCATCATGTATCACTCTTGAGCATACATAAAGAGAAATATATAAGCTAAATAAATTGGTTAGGACATTCCTGAACCTATAACATTCATAGCTCCTTCTGAATGCCTTTTTCTGACTCAGAATCACTGATGCCCACACTTGTTCATACAACATTGTATTGTGACATCAATAGTGTTGGTGATGGGGCATTTCTTAGGAATCCTCACTTTCATCTCTGGGATTTTCTTCCAAATTCCTAACACCCACTCTGCGCATTTTGATCCATAAGTTTTCCTTGCTTGGCCTGGTATAGGCAATAGCTTTCTATGTATCTTAGTAGCACGCTAGAACACAGCTTTGTCTACTTGTGTAGGTATTTGCTTGTACTGAAAGCATTTGTCAGTTTGCTAGAAAATGTGAACATGTGTTCATTTCTTCAATAATTAATAGTTGCTTTTCTAATATCAAATTATTGTTTGCCGCTCTGTCCGTGCCTTTCTGTGTACCAGTAACTTTCCATTTCACTATTGAATCATAGTATAATCTTTTGGAAGACATTTTAAATGGGACTTAAGCTTAACAAGAGTGGTATCAACACTAGACATAATTCAGTTGAAGCCCTATTTATAAATAGCAATGAGTATATTGTCCACACATCTTCAAGCAAATAACTATTGCTTGGTAGCAGTTTAAAACACCATCAGTTGTAAGTCTCATCCCAATTTTAAAGATGTTAAAGTATAGAAATGTGCATCTTGCATAAGATGATTCCAGAGGTAGGTACTCAAGATTCAATACGGTGGCTCCATAGACCATCAGAGACCTGAGCTCCTTTGCCTGTTTGCCACTGCATCCTTAGCACATGGCTTCCATTGTCAAGGCCCCTAGAGGGGCCAAGATGAGCTGTGAGTTCATCAGAAAGGGAGGAAGTCAAAAAGGCCAAGAAGGCAAAGGATCTGCAACTCCTCGGACACCCCTAACTTGAAGAGAGGCTGGCTAGGAACTATAGTCTTTTACCTGGGCAGGTTTGTTTCCTGGGAGCAAGTTGGGCTGTTCATATCGGGGAAGAAGGAGAGAATGGATGCTGAGTAATCAGCTAAGGGTCTCTTTCACCACATCCTTTTGAAAGGCTCAATTCCCACGCAACCTGATTCACATCCCACTTCAGCCTAATTCCAGTCATTTGACAATTCAACGTGCCATGCTTTGTGACAAATCCTAACACTTTGTTCTTGTCATTATATGTGATTCAAAAGTAAGCACAGGTCTGTAATAATTGGTATGTAATGTGGCTAAGCCACTCCTCCCTAACGAGTCTCCAGGTCCCTTGAGGCAGATCTGTCTTCTACATCTTAGTCACTTCTCGCACCCCACTGCCAGCTGTCTGAATTAGCTTCCACACAACAGATGCTCCACACATGGATTCGATGTCATCTGGTTTCCGTGGCCTCGATAAGTGATTGCTGCTTCCAGCTGATTTGTTGTCTGATGCTCCCTCTTTGAGTCCATGAAGAATTTCACAAATGCAGCAGTTTGAGAAGAGGAAAGTTTTAGAGTTTGCTTCTCTCCTTTGGGAAACTTTTAAGCCGTGTTCTGGTGGGCATCAGTTCTGGGTTAGGCATTTCTATAACATTCAGATTCAATAAACTCAGCTACAACCTGTTGTAAGATTCTCAGGTCATGCCAATAACGGCAGCCAAGGGAGAGGCGGTGGATTTTATGAGGGTAAAGGCTCGGCGGTTCCTGGAAGAGGGACTTGTGTTTAGGGTTGTCGTTGGTTTGCACTTCATCTCATAGGACAGTAGCATGCAAATGCAAATAATCCCTGATTTCTCATTCTTAGCCTTTTTGGTTGAGTCTGTATCATCATAATGATGATCATCAAATGTTATGGAATAGCTACTCTGCTGGGTGCATCAACAAGTATCCTGGTAACAGGCTGTTGACATAAACATGGGTGGCATTGGCTGATGCCTCCATGCATAGTAATCGTACTGATAGTAATAGTAAATAACCCTTATTTAACTCTCTCCATGTGCTGTGCACTGCTCTCCGCACTTTATGTAGATTAATTCATTCAGCCCCGCCCACATCATTGTGCACTAGAAGACTTCCAGCAGCCAGTATCAACATCCTTGTGGCTGAGGAATTTTTCTGGAATTGTTTTTGCCACTGTACTTTCGTCTGGGAGCACTTAAAAAATAACTGACAAGTGTTGGTGTATAAATACCCCAGCTCCCTTGCCCCTCATATGGGTTGTTTCAGAGATGTGAGTCTTACACCATTCCCAGAGCTTCCTGGCAGGATTAAGCTCCACTCCACTGTGGTGGCTGGATAATACATTCTTTATTGGCTGCTTTCTCCTCCCTATATAGTTTCCACACCCCCACACTAGAATCTTTCCCTTGCGGTCAGCTCCTGGGTAAACCCAAACTAAGACAAGTACTAGTATCAACCCTATGAGCTAGATGCTATTGCTATATTTATTTTATAGACAAGGAAATTGAAACAGAAAAGTAAAGGAAGTAGCAGAGGTAGGGTTCCAACCTACATAGTGAGTCTGGTTTCAGAGCCCACACTCTAGCTACAGCACATAAAAGCCACATGAGCTAAGCAAAGGAGTGTACAGATTTTTCATATCAAGTGGAGACTCTGATCTGATAGAGAAAAGGTTTCCTAGTCGTCTGTAGATTTAGTTACTTTTCCAAAACAAAAATGTCTCGTCAAATGTGGGGAGTGTGTTATACAGACTATTGCAGTTATGACTTGGCCCCTGGAACATTGCATGCCAGCTTTTAAATGTACAATCTCTTATTTTTGAGAACCTGGTGTGCCCACTAATTAAACCACTTGGAGGGTTGTTTTTTTAAATCTGGTTTTATTTGGGGGGATGTTCAGCTCTCCCAGCCACAGTGCTCCAGAATCATCAGCAATCTAAAAGGTGATATTTTTGTCTTCTATTTCCTTCAAATTCATTTAGTGTCTGGATGATAAATGTCTTTTAATTAAAGCCTACAGGGCTATGGATTTACTGTTTGTGAGATGGTGACTTTCTCTGTTAAACCAACATTGGTCTGTGTGACTATAAATAAGGGTTTCAGTAGTTTTATATGCATATATCTTGGCGAAGTGAAAAGAAATTAAGAAGTTATGGCCACAAAGACTTGTTTCAAAAACAGTCATAGTTTAATATGTGTTGCTTTTACCTTCCACCTTAATGTCCCCACTCGGTAAATCAGAGAGTTCCTCACTAGTCCTACCCAAACAACACACCGTGATCTATTAACAGATTCCTATTAATGTAACTTCCATCTGACTGTTCTCGAGTTTTCAGTTGTCTACTTTTGGCAGATTACCAGCCAAAAGGTATATCACTGATTCAGCGTGCAACTCAATTTTATTTGTGACAGAGACTTATGTGAATTATTTAAAAAGCCTTTAATGAAGTGAAAATGTTTCTTAGCTTCAAATGATTCATTTGTTTTGTTCCTTGATCCCTCTCAATTTAATAATGATGTCATCCTGAAAATATGTCAGCATGGAAATCCATGGGATATATATTTATATTTTCCTGATAAACAGAGGACTTGGGAATTCTGGAACCTAAGGTTCTGTTTATGTCAGGTGTTGGAGAGCCATCAGTATGTAGAGGCCATGAAAACCTTCATCACAGGGTGGGTCTTTAGGGAAGCGGGAACCCAAAAATATTGGAGGAGAAATTTCAGTACAGGGAGAAGACCTAACATGTGTTGAGAACTCACTCTGTTCTGATCTTTGTGGTGTTGCTTTACATATCACTACATCTTTCCCCAAACCACAGAGATGAAGTCATTTTCCCAATTGGTGAAAAGACTAGAGAGACTTTCGAGTTCTTCAAACACAGGCCTACCTGGCTTCATGGTTCTGTTTCCATACATGGGTAGCAGATTGTATTGAAAGCCTCTGTGCTAAGTGGTAGAGTTTGTCTTCTCTGGAAGAGTGGGATTGCGCAGTCCTTCTGGTGGTGCCTTAGATGACATCATGAAGGATATTGTGTAAATATCAGGGTGCGACTAGTCACTTTATTTAGGTGGTGAGCACTCCAAAGGTAAGGAGGGTGTTGAGGGACGGGGAAAAGCATTCTGAATGCATTGGTCATCCCCACTTTTCCATGTAAGCCATTCCAGATGACACATCTGACCTTGGGTTTACCCATGTTCTATTTAAACAGCAGACTAATGCTCAGGTGGTGTGACTCCCATTGGCATTATTGTGGACAGACATGAATCCTGAGAATAAGGGAATCTTCAGTGCAAGTACAGCCCTACTGAGCATTTAGGGATGGCCAGAGTTGCTCTGGATAAGTAATATTGCTGGATAATATATGTCAGTTTCATAGAGATAGCTCTGAGCCCTGCAACCTTCACCTTCTCCATCCATCCTCTCCTCCCCAATTGAAAACTCTCATTTCTTTAGTTCTCAGTGTGAACAGAACAATCTGATTAAATTAATGTATTTGGAGAAAATCTGATTAAAGGATTTTGTACCAGAATTCCTCTAACACCCCTTTGACCCCTCCCAGCTCGATTTTTTAATTTAACCTGAATTATACTTTTTATGATATTTTCAGGTGATATTTTAACAAGACAGTTTTGCACTTAATCTCCCCCACTCAGCAGACACTACCAATGCTGGAATTTATGCAAAAGAAGTGATATGATATGTATGGTGGCCTCAGAGGGAGTAATTGGCTACCAGACAATAGTAGCTCACGATTTTCTCTTTGGGAACTAAATAAAATCAACTAGCTGGGCTATTAAGGAGAAAAATTATGAACTAGGTGAAATGTGACTTTAGGATTTTCTATTTCCTGTTTTTAGTTTTGACTACAATTATAAGGGAGATAAGGTTGATTACTATGGCTCCTACCATTACTAAAGTTTTATGACTAGCATCCAGCTTCCATTTACATATTATGATTATAAATATTATTCAGTATTTGAGATTAACTTTTTCCTACATTGTGTTTGATTCTAACACCTACTGTTGTGTGTGGATGTATTCAAAGTCTTCCTGGTTTGTTGCTCAGGTAGCAAAACCTGCTGTTTTACAATGGTCAGGATTTAGAGGACTGTTGGTCAATATCTCCTGAAAATAGTTTGGTCTTTCACTTTGAAGGATGTTTTCTAACTTTCCTGTTTACTGACTGTTCCATCGTCATGGTATGTTAGCATTATTCACAATTGCCCTCAGAGGCTGAGCTTTCAGGAAGTTTGCTCATTATCTATAGGTCTTCATAAAAATATAAGGAAACTTATAGACCTTTGGATTTTAAATAGTTTTAATAATTTAAAATAATAATTTTAAAGGGAAAGAACTAGTCTGTCTTCTGTAGAATGCTGAAATGCCAAGAGCAGGCTCTCAGGAGGTGATAACATTTACTGAGCATCTATTCTGTTCCGAATGTCTTTCTCCCTCTCTCCTTTCCCTCCCCTCCCCTCCCCTTCCCTTCTCTCTTTCTCCTTTTCTGTCTCTTTCTGCCTTTTTTTCATGGGACTCAATTCTGAGTTCTGATTTTCAAAAAAGAATCTATATGGTCAGAGGATATTTTAATTGGTGTCTTATGGCTCTCTTCTGTTTACCCTTTTTGCCCCTTGGGAGATGGAACAGACGATAAAAGTTGGCTTGTCTCCCTTGTGGGCAAAGAAGAAATAAAACGTTATCTGGCTTGTTTAAAATGAGAGATATTTTCTCTATATTCTTGTTATGTTGGAGTTCTCCTTTAGCTACTTTATAAAGTAGGTTGCTAACATCATATATTAAATCCTTTGTTTTAGGAACACCAGAAAATGGTTTTTCAGAAAAAGTTTTGCCATTTTTGCATAATCTCTTTCCTTAGTCATCCAGAGACTGTGCCTACTTAACTGAAAATATTTTCTGAATTTGTGGATATGGGTAACATCTTCACGTCTTGAAGCCTCAGCTCAGATAACATCTCCTCCAGGAAGCTGTTTCTATGCTAAGAGACCCTCCTCTGTATCCCATAGTATGACTGCGTACTCTAATATTTAATGTTTCTTCAACCTATTCAACTGATTTCTTTATAGGTCTGCCTTCCCATTAGCCTGTAAACTATTGCCAGTAGTCACCACCATCGTGGACATATGTAACAGTAGTAGGACTTCAAAATAGTGCTAGATCTTTCTATTTCATGCATTAACTAGGAAGCACACAAATTTGTATATTAGAAATTTGGTTTTTAAAATAAGTTGATAGCTATATTGCAGTGTAATTGGTTTCCTTTGTTCTTCTATGTATTTTGCTTTATGGCTTTAAAAACGTTGCTCTGAGAAGGAGTCCACAGGCTTCATTAGGCTGTCAGAGGGGCTCATGGCATGGAAAAGGTTAAGAGCCTCTGCTGGAGTAACACGTTGCACCGTTCAGAGACACTTCAGGGAGGTTGAGAGGTTGTTTTCAGGCGCCCTTATCATCGCCGTGGAGAAAGCTTGTGGACTTCTGGCTGACACAGGGAAGAGCAAAGGCTGGGTGACTGTGGGCTCTTCCAGCGCCAGCTGACGACTCAGGCATCCATCAGTGTTTCTCTTTGTAAACAGTATTTGTTTCCATGTGACAAGGTTGAGATATGCGGAGAACACTGCTCTTGAACCAGACATAATCATGTTAGTCTCCTGCTGCATCCTCCAATAATACCATTACTGCTGGCTTCCAAATAGTTGAAAATAGCCACCACTTCTTTGACTTTTCTCTAGAAAGGCCAAAGATGTTGCATTTCTCCTGTTATTCCTTCTGAAACCTTTTGGTGTGGATTTCAGTTTTCCAGAAGGCCTCACAATTTTTCTAATACCACAGATACCTTTCATGATATTTCATGTGTAT
The DNA here is from genome assembly GCF_005190385.1 of Monodon monoceros. Taxonomy (NCBI): domain Eukaryota; kingdom Metazoa; phylum Chordata; class Mammalia; order Artiodactyla; family Monodontidae; genus Monodon; species Monodon monoceros. The sequence continues at coordinate 858,296 of NW_021703779.1, read as the reverse complement.
TTATCAGAGGAGACTTCATTCCTTGGATTTCTTAATTAAAAAAGGATGACTTGATTATTTCTGCTCAGATATTCCCTATGCTTTTAAAATTTCTGATCCCTCCCGCCTCCTGCCTCAGGATCCGATTTTGCAGGGAAGTAGAACCTACTGGATGAAAAGTCTCTCAACCTCCTGCCTCCAAACCTATTAATTTACTCATATCTATGCCCAGCACCACCTGCTTGCCCTTGTTACAGTGGAAAAGACATTCCTTTTCCTGTCTCTGGCAACGGCACACTCTTGTATTGCATCCAAGAGCAGATAGGAGAGACCCAGTGTCACCTAGTAAAGTGTATATTATAAAGAGATCTACCTGCAAAAATGTAAAAAGACGCTATTCTTCTCACCACATTCTTCTGGAAAATACAATTATGTTTTATAAGAATATGTTATATATATAATAAAGTTATTCTTGAATTAATAAATATATTGATAATTTCTCAGTTGTAATTTACAACACATTAGATATTGACAGATATAGCCAACATAAACCAAAGTTTTTGAAGGTCCTCAATAATGTTTGAGAGTATAAAGGAGTCCTCGGGCCAAAAAGTTTGCGAAGTGCTGGTCTACACTTCCTGAATCTACTTCTTCACCTCCCTTCCTCTCCTCCATCCAATCACATTTGGCTTCTGCCCTCATCAGTCCACTGAACCTGTTTGTTCCAAAGTCACCAGATTCAATGGGAAAGCCCTTACTAGGCTTCTGGAAATCCTACCACATTGTTGTTGACCATTCTCCTGGAAGTGCTTCTCTGTTGCCTTAGGGAAGTCGAGAGAGGAGCGCCATTCCCAGTCGCAGGGTTCCTTCTCCTCCATCTCCTTCATGGGCCTTTTTTCCTCTGCCCACCCTTGAAGTTCAGTGTCCCTCAGGGACCTTGCCTCCTCCCACCCTCCCTGGGTGATCTCACTGCTTCTTTGTCTTCATTCGCCACCTCTAGGTTAATGAAGGCTTTGTCTTCAGCCCAGATCTCCCCTGACCCCAAGCTTTGGACCTGAGTATTGAACAGCTTGTTTGGACACCTGTACTTGGATATTCCACCAGCATCCACAATTTAATACATCCTGGACTGAACTTAGCTGGTCACCTGCTCCTTCAGCTGTATCCCCTTGGCCCAGCCCATCTTCTCTCTAGCTGTTCAAGCCAGAAGTCTGGAAACGATTCTTTCCTTTTTCTTCAGACCTCGGTGTCCCTCATGATACATCCAGGCAATCTCCAAGCCCCGTGTCACTCACCTCCTAAATTCTCACAGTAATCCCTTCTTCTCTGACTTGTAACACTGCCCCATCCAAGTTCCATTGTCTCTTCTCTGGATGACTCATCTGGTCTCCACAATGCTGCCTTCCAAGGTGCAAATCTCACCATTTTATTATGTCTTCAAGGTCCTCGATCACCTGGCCCCCACTCACCTTATCTGCTTCATCTCTCATCACCTCCTGACCGTCTCGTGTCAGCCACCAGAGCTTCCATGGGGTCATGCTCTCTTGGCTGCAGCCCCTCGCGTACTGACCTTTCATGCTGGGCCTTCATCCCTGCCCCCTCCCCATCTGCATCTTCCCACCCCAAGCACAGGCCGTGCTGGCTAACTGGCACTGGTTGCTAATTTTCCAGATGAGACTCCCCTTCCCCAGGGAATCCTTTCCGAACTACCTGCCCCCATCTCACCCACCTCCTGCCCCGTGTCTGAGCTTCCATAGCCCATGTGTGCTCTGTGGTGGCATTTGTCGATCCACACATGTAACTGCCTGTTTGGCGTGATCTTCGGGAGGACAGCAGCCTCGTCTTTCTTACTTGCCACAAATCCTCGTAGCATCTGCTAGCTCCCTCCCTCCCCAGAATCTCGTGGTAACGCTTTGTTGAATACGGAAGTTCATATTTTTAAACTTATCTTTTTCTTTTAAGACAGAGAGATTTTAACTTTGTCAAGCAACCACAGGGTGGCTTGAGCACAGAAAAGCAGTGATTTCATTGCTTACAAAATACAGCCTTCATAGTTTTCCTACAACCTGGGTATAATTTCATCTACCACCCGCAAGAAACACATAAGAAAGAACACCTTTGTGGTGGGGTAACAGTGAGAGTTGGCAATATGTTGACCAGGTTAAAAACTTCTATCAAAATATAAGAAGGGTGGAATATGGGGAATGGAGTTCTGATAAAAACATTATCCTATGAAGAGTATATCATCAAAAATAATTCCGTTGTTTTTTTTCTTTCCAAAAGCGATCTTTAATTATAAAAACCCTAACTGTAAAAATGGTCCTTTTACTTAACTGTTTTGTCACCTAAGTGAAAAAATAAAACCACAGAATTTATCATAGGATACGAGTTCTAATCAAATATTATCTGGTACATTAGGCAGTGTGAGGGGAAAAGGCTCCCATGATAACTTTGTGTTTCTCAGAAAGTAAAATATTTGCAACGGAAGTAAAAGGGTTTTTTTCCTATCCTTCGACACAATGTGGAATTTCTAGTAAACCACATAAGGAGACTAATGGGATCCGTGTAGCCTGAGGATCTGGGTTCCTGCTTCACACAGCTTCTTGCTATTTGTTCTTCCTCCCTTTACTTTCTCCCCACTTCCATTCTGCTTCCCACTACTGTGGACAGCTCATCAGACCTTCACCTCCTGAAAATCATTAACACTTAGGAAGTTAAGGTCTAATGTTTCTGAGTCCTTGAAATCAAGGTTGTGTTTGTAGGCATCTCCTTCCCAGTGTTATCATTTAAGGTGATTGATCAGGGAATTTATAAATGATTATGGCTTTGAGGTTTGCTTCTTTTGAAAAGAAAAGGGCACTTGACTACTGGGTCCTGTTTCTGTCATGTGGTGCATTTCACTCAAAGGACACGGGTCGTTATCTGGCTAAAGGAGACCCTGGTCTACAAGTCAGTTCAGTTCAACAAATACTTATCGGCTGTCTTCTAGAAAGACACTGGCAGGGATAGATCTCAGGCTTTTTGGCAATTGGAGTATAAAACCTGAGTAGGGAGCCTTTTCTTCTAATTCTCTTCCCTTCCCTCAATCCCTCAAACCTGAAAAAGGGGAAAAATACTACCTCTTTTCCAGAACTGTTTGAAGAAATAAATGAGATAAAGCAAATAAAGTATGTGGCTCAGTGCCTGGCACACAGGAGGCCCTCAGTAAATAATGGCTTTGTGAACTATGAGAGCGAGATTCAAAAAGATCAGGAAAGATTCCCCACGATTTCAGAGTGAGCTAGGAAGAGGTCTTGCATTTTTGTAAGAAGTGGAATATATAGCTAACTGAGAAACAAATAAGGAGATACATTTTCATAAAAGTGGGACGTAGTTTTGCCAATCTCACTCTGAAAGTAGCACTCTTGCTATTTGGTTTGACTGGTTATTGATGAAGGTCGTTAACTGACCAGATACTTGACCAACCACTTTGACAGGTTTTTCTTTCTCTTTTTTTTTTTTTTTTTTGGGTGGGGGTTTCTTTATGCTTGCACCTTTAAAAAGGCAGAATAGGTCCAGAAATGGGAAAGATGTGCCTTTTTTGTTAGAGCTGATGCTTACAGGAGGGGGAAGGAAGGGCGGTAGACTGTGTATATTGCATTTGTTCAAAGTGAACTGAGGTTTTGAGGGAAAAGGGTTTTCTTGACGACTGAGGGTTTCATATCCTGCCTGTGGAAGCTCAGTAGATTTCTAAAAGCAAGTTTAGAGGCAATAAGCTAGTGTTCCTGGTGTTCCTGGTGTTCTTATGTGGAAGGATTATTTTTGGGCTTTGGGAGAGCATAACACCTTTTTGAAAATTCCTCCTCCTAAAATCTCTTGGCACATAATTCATTCTAACTCAGGTCACAGGGTCCAGTTAGCAGTCATCTAACATTGTTCCAAAGGTGACCCCAAATTTTTGTTCCTCCCTAAGGTTTTAAAACTAATATGAGATTAGGTTTTGAAGGGAAGGGAAACTTAAATGAGTGCTTTTCCTTAATTATGTTTTTGCCTGCCACCACAGGGATTCTGGGCTTTAAGCTTCTAATTTTCCACCTTTTTCATATATTTCCTGTTTCTGTATTATTGTGGCCTGAGTAGGGGGAAAAAAAGGCTGCAGAGGGAAAAGAATCCCATCAATATAACTGAAATGTCTTTCTCTGCAATTCAGTGTGACTCGCTTTATTTTTATTATACTTTATAAAAGATTTTTACAATTGCCTTCTAGTTATATGACATTGTTTTTCATTTGCAGAGCTAACTGCCTACTAATTATTGATGCTCTCTAACCTTGTGCGTTGAACTTTCACTCATTATTTTCAAATAAGAGAAATCTCAACCCATGGTGTTGGTGTGCGAGGACAGCTAACGAGGCCCGACGAAGCTTTCTTACTGAACTCAGTTTCCACTGCTCACCACTCAAAAGCCAGTAATTTGAGAGGCAAGTGTCAGTAGAAGGGAAAGTTGCTTTATTCAGAAAAGCCAGCAATCTGGGGAGAAGGTGGACTCACCTACTGAGATCAGCTTCTAAGATTCTGCTCAGCTAGGACAGTTTTTAAAGGGAAAAAGGTGGAGCGGGGTGGCCGAGGGAGAGGTGAGCCTTAGTGAATCATCAAGGCAGGAGGTTGGATTCTGCTTCATTCTCCATTGCGCGCAGGCTGGCCGACTCTTCAGACGTTCTCTTGCCCGTGTGATCTGCCAGCAGGATTGCTATGGGTGTTATGGGGGTAGAGGGCTAGTCGTTTACTTAGTTCTTCATTCTGACTTCTTTTAATCTAGGAAAGGAATCAACAGGTTAGACATGGTGTGCATTCAGGAGTACATAAGTCAGGAGTTAGGTTAAATTGCCTAGTGATCTCGTTCCTATAATTAGGTTCTTTCAAGGTTAGAGGGGAACAGAAATGGGCACACAGGAAAGGGGCAAAGAGCTGCTTTTAGCTTCTGTCCCAATAGTCTCAAATCACAAATTCCCAGACCACATAGGCTTGTCAGTAGGCGGAAGGAAGGAAGGGAGAGAGAGGGGGAGGAAAGGAAAGGAAGAATGCAAGCCCACTCAGGTTTTTAATTACTTATTAATTACGTGTTAATTACTTGTTAATGCTAACATAGCATTTTGAATGTTTGTGTGGAAGATTTGAAATGCATCACCATGAAAAAATGAGGGACAGTGTCCACCCTGGGTACAGTAACGGGTCAGAGAGCAGTTTTACTTTGAGTTTGAGGTATGGCCCTTGTCATTTCTTTTCCATAGAGTTCTGCCCAGTGTGAAATATCCAGCCAGAAATATCTTCCTTTGAAGAACATTTACAGTGAAGGCTTAACAGTCGTTGTTATACCAGTTCTATTTATCTTGTTGCCTGTTGTTGCTTTTTGTATACAATCTGCTCTTCCTGGAATATCAGTTCATTTTAAAAGATTTTTTTTCGTATTTTCTAAGAAGCTCTAAAAAGAATATTTTCAAGAAAATGTTTCTCATTGTTACCACAAAAGAGTCTGTACAATGTAGTCTTAAATGATAAAGTTGGACTCTCTAGAGCAGTGCTTCTCAAACTTCTCAAACTCACACAGTGAGAAAGTGGCCGTCTGGAAGCCAGGAAGAGGCTTCTTAAGGCGAACCAAGTCTGCCAACAACTTAATCTTGGACTTCCAGCCTTTAGAACTATGAGAAATAATTGTCTGTTGTTTAAGTCCCTCAGTCTATGGTATTTTGTTACAGCAGCCCCAGCTGACTAAGATGCCAAAGGATGTTTTTATAGGCTGATTATGTGAAGTCTCTCTTTAAAAGAAAATTCCGGGCCCGCTTTAATGAGATCCTCCCTTTGTGGCTAATTAGGCACTTGTTCTGCCATGATTCCTGGATACAGTCTTGCCCCCTTGGTGTGGTTGTTTTACTCTCAAGTTCCATTGGACTTTATTTTATTTTGATGTGTGAGGGTGCTAGTCGTGTAACTTCATTAGAGTCGTGAGAATTATGTATATACTCTTTGTCAATGAAATTTGTAATGTAATTTTTGATGTTCTCAACAGCAAGTGATTTTCTGTATATAGTAAGTCATTAAAAATTATAGCAAGTTATTTTTCAAATCATAAATACCTCACGACTCTGTCATTTGAGCACATTTATTTAAAAACACATTTTGGCAATAACTATCTCTGGAGAAAGACTGTGGTCCCCAGGCTGGAGGGATTAGTCCCTGTGTCTGGAAGGAATGTGGAGTTAGGTTTTCTGTCAAAGTATTCTCATGTGGCATTGGGAGGAATACATTATAGAAACAAGATAACTCCTCTTGAGTCACGTTGATCCTGAGTGCTGTGGATAAGATGGCCTACCACCCTGCCAGTGGTTCCAGAATCTTTGACCCTGCGCTGAGTGGGCCTGAGAGATAGTTGCGACCAGCCCTTCACCTTAGAGACAAGTATTGCCAGTTGACCATTGATTAGCCATGGCAAAGGGAAAGAGCTTATACAAAGAGAAGTCTGAGTCCTGAAATCCGTGACCTAATTGGAGTCAGTCTGGACAGCCTTGTTTCTCGTGTTAGGGCTTTTTTTCTTTGTCATCAGAGCTGCTTACCCTAAGAAGGACGTCTGTGGGCCACCCTCCTTTCTCTGCCTTTAATTTGCCTTAGGAGAAAGCACTGGAGAAAAGTAAACTGACCGCAGCCCACCCCAAGAAAAAGAAACAAAAATACCAGAAAGTGAGAAAAATAAAAGGGGTGATGGCCCTTCCATAATGATGGATTGATGCTCGCTCATGTAGAGCACTCATGTCAGCCTGACTGCTCGTTTCACCTCCTCTGGAAACCATCTCTCAGATTCTGCTCTTCTGGCATACAGTTCAGTCTTGGAAATCAAATGTCTTCAATCCCATCTCTACTCCTTGGGGTTCCTAGCTATAGAGTTCAGTGTGTTTTGCCTGGATTAGAATCCTGGCTGTCACTAGCTATGTGATCTCAGGCAAGTTACAGAACTCCTCTGTGTCTAATCTCTCTGAAAATGGGTATAATACCAGTCCTTATATTGTAGATGGGAAGGTGAGGATTAGTTAAATTAATGTATGTAAAATGCTTACGACAATGTCTGGCACATTATAAGCGTAATATAAACATTAGCTCTCATGATGTGGATACATTGAAATCACTGATATGTAAACACCTTAGAACTTAATTTTGTTTTGATGCAAAGGACAATTAATTGGTTGCTGAAAGGTCACTTCTAGTAATTTATCATTGCATAAGAATATTGTATCTCCTTAATACAAAATTTCATATTAATAATGAGCCATTTTTCTCTCCCAGTTCTATCCCCATCTTTCTATCTGTCTGGTAAAAGCAAACAAACAATCACCCAATCAGAATTTTGCTGGCTGAAATCAAGACCCGGGCCAGTTTGTACACAAGGAGACCAGTGCTGTGCAGCCACTTCAAGCTAACGGTACAAGATGAGTAGATGAGTGATGATGAAAATCTAGGGATGGAGAAAAGCCTGGAGTAGAACACAACCGTGCAAGAGTAAACGGATTCAAGAAGCCGGTTGGTCTCCTTGGGGCTCCAAGGGGGCAGGCAGAGTGATGGTGCTAGTCTCCTGGGATATTGCCAAGGGCTTGCCAACCTCCAGTTCTGAAACCACTCTGTATCCAGGTGCCGTCTCTAATCACCAGTGGAGGTTGCACTGGCCAGAAAGAGGGGTTTATGTGAGTCTTTGTCTGCGAAAAGATGCTATTGATTCTACTTTTAACCACAATTTTACTTACAAATCATTTTAAAAGCCTGATGGTGCTAAAAAGCTTATGACATAAAAACCAAAGTCTGTTACCTCCTTTCCCCTGCCTTGCCTGCTCCCTGGAGCCAAATACATTTAATTTGGCTTATTTCTTCTCTTATTTAGAAATATATTTTTAAAAATAATCATAAACTGCTAATTTTCTATGTGTCTAATTTTAGACATCTGTGGACTTTTTATTATGACAGATTTTAATCACATTTTAACTTTCTGTTAAATCCATATAGAGTGATTTTTTAGAGTGTTTTTTATTATGTTGATGGTGTAAATATCATTCCTTGCTAGCCTGCGTTTCACATTATGATTACATTTCCTTTCTTGAATAATTGATTTGTTTTAACGATTGCTTTAGTTTTTTGCTTGTTTGTTTGTTGACCATCTGGAAAAGTCTTTATACAACCCCCATAATTCCTTAAAACACCTTTCAACACAATTTCCCCCGGAGTCCAGCAGGTCAGTTTCTATTGTTTTCCTGAGTATTCCTCACAGCTCTGTCAATCTTGGGCGGCTTTTCTTTAGGCCTACGCTGAAGCGCTTATTTTAAGGTAGCTCTCATTTTGTCATCATCCTAATAATTGTCTTCGTTTCCTTCTCTGATGCTGGGACCTCTGTTTCTCCTGAATCCCATGTTCTTTCTGCATAGGTTTACTCTCTCATTTTGATGGAGCACATCCTCCAATACTTTCCTAAGAAAGAGTACATGGCTATCATATCTTCTGTCAGCTCTCTGAGGATTTAGTTATAAATTAAATCCTGTTTCAGTTTCTGTTTCTTCTATGGGAAAACCTCCTGGCTTCTCCACTGGTTGAGGAAGAATTGTCATTTCGCTACACTCAGTGGGGATTGCAAGCCAGCTTAAAAAAGAACTTTGTACTGATGCCAGCCAAGTACCCTCTTTCCAGACTGCTGGTTCACCCTTCCTTCCATTGTAAATGGTGCCTCTGAATCCTAAAGCTTTTGGGGGCTCTGATGAGCTTAAATGCTTGCTTCTACCATTAGCACCCCACCTCCTCAACCAAAGCACCTAGCTTCAACCGTTTTCTTCTCTGCTAAGTGCATTTGGCTTTCCTCCACTTGATTTCTGTAATTTGGAGTATAGATGCTCCAAAGTTGATGGAGGTTGTGCTCTGTTTCTTAGTATTGTTTTTAACTAATTTTCAAAAGTACAGGGTGTAATGTCTTTCCTGTGCCATCTTGAAAGTATGACTCTGATGCCCTTTTCTGTACTGTGACTCTCAGTTGATAATAGTTGTCTTGTACCTGCCTCATGGGGTAAATTAGTGGAGTAGAATGAAATGCAACAAAGCCAAGGGTTGTTCTTCTTACAGCCTCATTTCCCATAATTCTATGATAATTAATTCTGTATTCTTTCCATATCAAGACATTCACAAATCTCAACACTTGCACTTTGACAGCTCGACGAAAACTTGTACTGAATGTGACTTTCAGGAAAATATGTACATCTTCCAAGTTTCATGCTTTGAGCTCCCTAACTCTTGGCAGTTAGCCCTGCCTTCTCTTTAATCCCATTGTTTATTTTTTACACACCAGTCTCCCAAACCAGATGGGAAAGTCTGGAGGAAAAGACATCATCTTATTTATTTACCTCTGAATCCTCAATGACAGCAGAGTTCCTTGCTTATAGTGGGTGCTCAATTAATATATGTTCAGTGAATGGATGGATGATTTTTTTAATTTGGATGATAGCCCTCTAAAAGACAAGGACAATGCTTATCTTAATTCCTGGTTTTGCCCCTTCTTCTCATGCCAAGGCCAGCTTCACCAGCAGCTGTAAATTGATGTTCTGAATGACAAGGTGGACAGTAAGTTGTTTCTGTACCCTCTTTCTGATTAATGAATTACCCTTTTGAGTTTCACATTTTTATTTTAGGGCCAGTTCATTTACCCTCAGTCTTTATTTTCATCTTTAAATTTGTTAAGTGTTATTTTCAAACATCTCTTCATCTTTAGGAACAGATGACGTTATTGAAGTCTTTTTTAGATGGAAACCATTCTCTGAAGCACTTGACTGCTGCTATTTACATTCCTAGAAAAATATTTCCGTAACACTCAGGGTTCAGAGGAGTATTTCTATCCAAATTGCAAAGAGAAATTCAGTCTTATCCTTGAGCTACAAATCAAATTGCATCTTAAACATATTTGAGAGAGACATGACCCTCAGTTTTGGCTTTTAGGAACATATCTTCAGTCAATTTATTCATTCATTTATGCAGCTATTTAATGAAATCCTATTATGTGCCAAGCAATTTGGAGGGCTTTAGAAATACATATATAAGTATGTTCTCTGCCCCAAGGAGTCTGGGAGGGAAAAAGACATAGATTACAAGCCAAATACAATGCATCCCATACGAATAGATAATGGCTCCTGAGACCAGTGTCAAAGGACGTGAGTATGACATCTGATGGCATGAGAGGAGGAAGGTGGTCTTGTTCTTTTCAACAACTTTTTGAATAACAATATGAATGTGAGTCTGTTCAAGCAAGATTTAGATTCAAACCCATGAAACATTTATTGACTACCTACTATATGCGAGGTGAGGCGCAGTGCCCAATGTTTTACACATATCTCATGAAACTAACGTGCCTTCAGGTTGCATTAATATTTAACTAAAACAGAGCAGAGTAGATCGAGTAGGTAAATCGGAACAGTTGAGAATTTTCCATTTATTTCCATTGTCCTTGGGATTTGGTGGTTATCTCAAAAGGTCTGCCCTGACTTTGGAGTACACACACCCTTTTTTCCTTACTCAGTGGTTCTTAGGTTTTAGTGTATTTAACAATGACTGTACATGGTTGTGATACCCAAAATCATCTATAATAAACTACCCGGTTGATCATTTTGACTGTACACTAATTTTGCCTTACCTGCTAAATTTGTTTCCTGGTAAGAAGCGATTTTTACTTACCCATGTCCCTATCAGATCATTTTAAACGCAAAAAACCAATACCTTTAGAATATGTCTTTTGTGCCTTATCTGGCCTGACGCTTTCACTTTCTTGAGGATGCCAGTTCTGCCAGGGAGAGACTGTTTACCTCGAGCTCAATGAGACAAGCCAGGCCCATGGTCCACTCAGGGAGAACCAGGCAGAGCAGAGCTGCGAGGCCCCTCCCTGCCCTCCGTGACTTGGGCTGTGGATTTGTCTTAGACCAACTGGTGGCAGAACTGCCCATTTCAAGCTTGTGTCTGGCTCAGGCCTCTGCACTTACTGTTCCCTCTTCTTGGAAAGCACTTCCTTCAGATACGAGCGTAGCCTCTACCCACGCTGTCTTCAGTCCTACCCGCAATTGTCTGCTTCTCAGCGAACCCTCCGCTGACCACTCTTTATAGAATAGAAGCCCCACTCCCAGGCCAGCAACCGCTGAACTCCTTATCCTTATCTTATCCACAGTACTTCGCATCCAAAACATCGTCTTAGTTGTCCACTGCTTGGTTTTCTTTAAATATTTATTTATTTATTTGGCTGTGCCAGGTCTTAGTTGTGGCACGCAGGATCTTTTAGTTGCGGCACGTGAGATCTTTTTAGTTGCGGCATGCGAGCTCTTAGTTCCAATGTGCATGTGGGATCTAGTTCCCCAACAAGGGATCGAACCCGGGCCCCCTGCATTGGGAGCGTGGAGTCTTACCCACTGGACCACCAGAGAAGTCCACTGTTGTGTTACAAATTACCCTGAAACGTAGCTACTTAAAACAACAAACATTTATTACTGCAAGATTTCTGTGGGTCGCAAGTCTGGGCCCAGCTTGGCTTGGCTCCCAGGCTCAGGGTCTCTCATAAGGCAGCAGTCAAGGTGTTGGCAGGGCCATAGTCTCTCAAGGTTAAATTGGAGCAGGTTCTGCTTCCAAGATCGTTCACATGGCTGGTGGCAGAATCAGTTCCTAGAGGTTGCTGGACTGACAGCCTCAGTTCCTCTGGCTGTAGGCTAGAGGCTGCCTTCAGTTCCTTGTTGTGTCAGCCTCTGCGTAGGACAGCCCAACACATGGCCACTGGTGTCATCAAAGTGAGCAAGCAAGATATAGTGAGAGAGTTCCAAGAAGATGGAAGCCACAGTCTTCTAAAATGGAATCTCAGAAGTGGAATTCCACCACTTTTGTCGAAGTCTGCTGTTAGAAGCAAGTCACTAAGTCCAGTCCACACTCAGGGTTTGTAGATTGCAAAAAGACATGGATTGTTATTCTGCAGAGGTAGAAATCATTGGGAGTCATCCTAGAAGGCTGCTTACTACATACCATATATGTACTGGTTTATTTTTCCATCTTCCTTTCCACAAACCAAAACATAAACTGGAGGAAAACTGGGATTTTGCCTGTTTTGTTCACTGCTGCAGCTCCTTGGTGCCTAAAACGTAGTTGACATCGAACAGATGTTTGTCAAATGTTTGCATTTCCTAAAACAAAGGAGCTTTTGAAATCAATGTCAATATAAACTTCCCTGATGTCCACCCTAGAAAGTTGCATGACCTCTGTTGTGGTTTTTTTTCTCATAATATCCTCTTTTTCATTCCAAGCTTTGGTCATGTGGAACTTACTTCAGTTCCTCCATTGTGCGACCGTTTCATTCCTTCGTCTTCATAAATGCTGGTCCCTCTTTTCTAAAATTCTCTTCTTCCCAACATAGTTAGAGGCCCATCCTTGATTCCTCTATTAGTTATCTTTGGAACTTTAAATAATATGCTTAATCCTTTGCTTCTTGTTTCACAAACAGTATTTCTTCATAGTATATGGACTTCATAATATAAAGATATTAATTCAAGTAGCCTTTCCTGGATACCATCTTACATCTTCCTTTTTCTTGTTCCCATCTAACATCTCTTGTTCCCTTACGTTATTATAAGTGGTAGCATAATTTCTTCAGCTGACTTTTTTGGACATATTGATTGTTTTCAATTATTTATTATAAATATCAATTATTAGAAGTCTTTACCATATCTTTGAATATTCTTTCATAATAGGTTCTTTGAAATGATACTTCAGAGTGAAAGGCTTTGCACATTTTTAAAGTTCTTGAGACCTACTGGCAAATTGCTATGTAGAAAAATTGTATCTACTTGATCTCATACCATCTATCTCATTTATGATTCCCTAGCCAGCATTAAGTAATATCATCTTTATAGGGTTTTCCAGTTTGCTAAATGAAAAACACTCATAGCTATTAGATTCCTATTGAGATTGACTTCTTGTAATATGTTTATCAGCTATTTGTATTTCTTTGTTTTGTGAATCAACTGTTCATTTCCTCATCCTTTTTATTTGGGGGGGGTTAGTCTTTTTTTGTATTGATTTGTAAGCACTCTTTGTATTTGGTGGAATCAATTCAGTATCGCCAACATTTGTCACAAACAGATTATCTCCATTTGTCACATGTCATTTAAGGGTATTATGATACAAAGGCTACTTATAATTTTCATATAGACAAATGCATCGATCTTTCCATTTTAATATCTTCTCCTGTTTATATACTTAGTCTTGAACATATATTGAAACTTCAGTGCTTTATATTAAGTGGGCTTTTCTTTATTCTTAGGTTTCAGGTAGGGTTTCTCAACCTCGGCACTATTGACATTTGGACTGGATAACTCTTTTTCGTGTGTGTGTGTGTGTGTGTGTGTGTGTGTGTGTGTGTGTGTGTGTGGTGAGGGTGGTGGTGAGGGGGCTGTCCTATGCATTGTAAAATGTTTAGTGACATCTTTAGCCTTTACCCAATAGATGCCAGTTAGCAGCCTCTTCTTCCCATCCTGACAATCAAAATTGCCTCCAGATATTGATAAATGCCAGGGTGCGTGCGGGGCAGGGCCAGGGCAGTGGAATAGCTCCCAGCTGAGAACCACTGTTTTAGAGCAGTAGGTTGTATAAATAGTAGAGAGGCAGGGAAGAATTGAGTAAAATGGAGGTAGAAAGGAATTCTATCTAGTGTAAATGAAAGGAGACACAATTTTTAATGTTTCTAATGAAAATTTTCTCTCTAAATAAGAGCTTGTTTTCTCTTTTTGAAATATGAGGCCTCATGCTCGTTCCTTTTTTGCTCCTTAAAATAGAAAGTTTGTGAACCTTTGATAAAAATATAAGCAAATACCTGCATACTCAGTAAAGCACATTTTAATGTGCAATAGAGAGGTTTAGTGAACGAATCTTTAAAGTAGTCTTGTAAATCATTTGATCACACTTTGAATGGCTTGGTTGTTGATGAGTATGTTGTGATTAAGTAGGGTTTCTTAAATCTAGCTTTTAGTCTTTTTAAGCTCTGGTTTAAGTTAATTACTAACTACTGGTAGCTACAGTTTTACATACAGAATATGAACTGCATTTTTCTGCTTTGTGATGTGAGAAGTAGCCACAGAGGGTGGTGTAAACAATATTTCAAAAAGGGAGATTTCAAGGTAAATAGCTGAGTTATTAATATACTTCGGTATCCTAAATAGTCTTTTAAAGTTTCGTGGGTTAGCTTTGGAGCTCTGATAGTTGTTGGTATTAAAACCAGCGTCGAGCAGCTAGGTAAGGTTTTAGGAGCGAGGAATGGGTTTATTATGTTGGAGCTTGTTTTCATAAACGAAGTTATGGGCAGAATAGAACAGTGCAGAGCAAAAAGCAATCCGTTTCTGCTGACATGGAAAGGAGACGAATAGGGTTAAGCTATAAAGACAGCCTAGAGTTTGTCATCTCCTCGCCTCCACGACATAACAGTGCCTGGGGTACAGATGATTTCCTAGGATCTGAAAACATGGAGAGTGAATCGGCCTCTTGCTGCTGGGGAGATAATGCTCTCCAGGGGTTGGCCAAAATTCACAGCTGCATCTTTTGAGTTACCTGACCCAAGGGGAGTAAGCAGATTTTACAATTTGAAGGCAAGTTAAAGGTAGCCATGAGTGGAATCGGGGCTGAAGATATTAAACAGCAAGAAAAATCTGGTCAGAATGCAGATGGTGCAAAAAGCATGATAGCAAAAATCCAATTCAATGAACAATATTTTCTGATGGCTTACTATGTCAAAATGCAAGGGACCATAAAGGTATGACTTACTTCCTGTCCCCAAATACCTTAAAATCTATTTGGAAAGAAGACAAATATTTGAAAAGTTAAGCAGAAATAAAAGGTCTCAGCAACAGCAGAAGAGACCACCTGGCAGTACATCTTCAATTGCCAACTTTGTGATGTCAACCTGGAGGAGGAGAAAGGAAAGAGATGGGTAGCCTGGGGAAATCAGGGAAACCAGGTAAAATCTCAGCGGGGTTTTCAAGATGAGGATGACTTGACAGGTGGAGAGAAGAGAGGGTGGAGGCCTTCCCAGTCAATAGAATAGTATAAATTTATTGAAAGCTTGGAGGTGACAAAATGCAGAGTGTGTTCAGGAGCAGAGAAGCTTCAGATGTGGAGGAGAGAAATAATGTAGGTCAGTAGTTGAAGGGCCTGACCTGTAGCGAAGCTCTGAGGTTCATGGTAGACCTGCTCTACACTGGTATTACTTCACTTCTTGTATACTTGGGTGTGTTCCTCCAATGCATGTGCTTTAATTTATATAAACTGTATTGTGTTTTAAAGGTTTCATGAGAAATTGCTGTTTAGGGACACCCTGCGATGAATACTTAACTCGGATTGTATCCAGGAGAATAATTTTGTCAAGTTACAAATTTCAGAAATTGTTTTCAAGGGTCTTAGGGTTGGCTTAACCCAGTGGTTGTGATTCTGTTTCCCTGTGATAGTCTTCTCTGCTCTCCTCTCAACATAGGCCTCATCTCACTCTGCTATCAAGATGGTGGCTCAGTTCTGTCCATATGTCCCTGCTAGAAAATATCAGAGGAAGAGAACACATCCCTGCCTTTAACTCTGTAGGTAGCAGAGTGCTTCTAGAAGCACCCAGGAAATTGCCTCTCCAGTCTCCTGGGCCTGAATTAAGTCATATAACTTTTGCTGAACCAGCCTCGGTTGGCCATACCCTGATTTGCTGAGGCCTGACTTATGAAACCACATGCGGGACTTGACAGGTCTAGACCAATCAGGGCCACTCCTGGTGCTGGGTGAATCCCCAAAGCACAGGGCAGCTACTCAGTGGAGGAGGGACAGCATGAATGTTGGGGAAAGCCTCAAGGTCCAGGCATTCATGCTTTCATTGTGGTACTGATGTGGAATTTTATATACAAAGTTTGCTTTTTAAAAACCACCATTGCTATTTTGTGTATTTACTAGCCCATGAGAATTTTAATTTATTTTAGCCCAAGTGTCAGCAAAAGTCTTTTTCAGATTTTGGTTGGGATTTGAGTAAAATTAACTGAGAAGAATTGTCCCTTTCACAGATGTGATTGTCCTCATCCTTGAACATAGTATGCTGCTAAGTTCCTTTTATTTCTGTTAACATTTTACGTTATCTTCATATATGGTTCCTCATGAATGCTTTCTTCATAACATACATGTTTTTATAGATAAGATTTTAAAAAATATTTATTATTTTTGGCTGCGTTGGGTCTTCGTTGCTACGTGCAGGCTCTCTCTAGTTGCGGCATGCGGGGGCTACTCTTCGTTGCGGTGCACGGGCTTCTTATTGCGGTGGCTTCTCTTGTTGCGGAGCACGTGCTCTAGGCGCGTGGGCTTCAGTAGTTGTGGCTCTCGGGCTCTAGAGTACAGGCTCAGTAGTTGTGGCTCGCGAGCTCTAGAGTACAGGCTCAGTAGTTGTGGCGCACGGGCTTAGTTGCTCCGTGGCATGTGGGATCTTCCCAGGCCAGGGCTGAAACCCTTGTCCCCTGCATTGGCAGATGGATTCTTAACCACTGCACCACCAGGGAAGCCCTTCATAACATACATTTTTTATTAGATTCATGCCAAGGTATTTAGTAGTTTTTCTTACTATTGAAAAGGGAATCTATTTTTCTATTTACATATTTGAACTGGTTAGAATGTGGCGTTTGGGATCTTGTATGTTAATCTTGTCATTAGCCACGTGCTGAATTCTCATATAAATTCTAATTATTATCTTAACTAGTACATTATCATCAAATAATGAAAATATTGGCCCTTATTTTATAATCCTAAAACCTTTTACCAATTTTTAAAATCACATTGTTTGCTGTAATCTCTAGTACAGTGTTGCATATGTGTTGAATTTATGCTGACCGCAGTTATTTTTACCTACTTCTGGATTTTCCCTGGAAGACATCTTAAATGTAACTGCTAAGTAGGTTATTTTCTGTACATTTTTAGTAGGTACCCTTTTATTGCCTTAGGAATTTTCCTTCTTTCCTAGTTCGCTATAAATTTAATTATGATTTGGTGTTAAATTATAGTAAGTGCTCTTTCTGCCTTGATTAGGATTATTTTTACGTCTGAATTCGTAAATAAGTTCGGTCTTTTTTTCTTCAGTTACTTTTCTTTGACTTTGGTTTCATAGTTATGCTAGCCTTTTGAGTCAAGTTGGCAGCCTGGACATCTTTTGAAACAATATAAAACAGTTACTGTAAGATAGGAATCATTTGAGTAGAAGTTTAAAGTCTCCAGTAAAATCACGAGACCCTGGTGGGTGTTCTGTGGGAACTTGGACCGCTGGTTGAATTGTTTTTATATTCACTGGTCTGTTGAAGCTTCCAGTTATTCATTTCTTTGTAGAGATTTATTTCCTAGGTTTTGAATTTATTGGCTTAAAACTGTGTATGGTTTTCTCTTATGATTTCTGAAATCACTACAGCATCTATAGTTATGCCCTTAATTTTTAATATTATTACTTTTGCCTTCTCTCTCTTTTTTCCTTATCTCTAGAGGTTCATTTATTTCATTAAACTTTCATAGAACCATCATTAGCTTCATTGAACAACCCTGTAGGGGTTTGTTTGGTTGGGTTTTTTTCCATTTTAACTTCTCTTTATCTTTCATTTTCTTCCTCTTGCTTCATTTGGCATTTTCTAGTTTTGTGAGTTGATCACTTAATTTATGTTTAGCTCCTTTCTCTTTTTTAAAATAATTAAAACATTTAAGTACTGCTTTAGCTCATCCCACTAATTTTGGTATGGACTAGGCTTTTCATTACAATTCAGTTCTAAATATTGTATAATATTTTTTTCTTTCTGCACTAACCATGAATTATTTAGACAAATATTTTAGTTTTTACATATTTGGGACTTGAAGTCTTTATTTCTGTTTGTATCACATTGTGATGATTCATTATAGAGGGTAGGAGATCACATTTTTAAAATTAAGAAAGAATTATTTTGTCCTAATGCATAGATGATTTTTTTTAAAAAATCTGAATGTCTTTTAGTAGGTGAGTTTAACTAATTCATATTTATTAGGGCTGTTAAAATATTTGGACTTATTTCTTGTATCCTTTTTCTTTTTATGTTTTTTGTTTTCTGATTTCTGCTGGGTTGATTGTATTTTGTTCCTTTTTTTTTTTTTTTTTTTTTTACTGTTCGGAAGCTCTGAATTCCATCTTTATTATTTTTTGCCTATCTTTTTTATAATTGACAAGAAAGCACACTTTAATATTTTTCTAGCAAAAGTTAATCATTATTTGCCCTCCCAAACAAGATACTTTAGCTTCCCTACATCTTCCCAGCCTAGGACGTACACCCAACTCTCAAGCTAGTATTCCATGGATTCTAGAATTTTTATTTCAACCTATTTTTACACATACACACACAAGCACATATACTTTTTCTATATAGTACTTAGCAATTTATTTTCTTTTATTCATTCTTCAGCTTGTGTCTTTCACGCTTCTTTTATTTGTTTCAGTTATACTGGCATGAGTCCTAACTCCCCTCCCCACCCCCATTTGTGGTCAATCAGTGGCAAACTTTCTGAGTTCTAATGTGTCCGAAAATGTCTTTGTTTAATTCTTACTCTTGAATGCTGTTTTGGGGTTCTAGATTTTTCCCCCTCAGAGCTATCTCGGTTTTACTTAGCCCCCTTCAGAGATCTTACCCCATTGTCTTCTGGGATTTACTGCTGCGAGGAGGAATCTGATACTGGTCTCTCTCCTTCTGTATCTCCTGGGTAATCTGTCTTTGTCTCTTTTCCTTTCATGTTGCTCCCATTACACTTGATTTTATGCAGTTTTGCTATGAAGTATCTGAAGACTCAAGTGAATCTTTCCTGAGAGTTTATAAGCTTCAGTCTTCTCTGAGGGTTCACTGAGAAACCAGTCATGTTATGCATTCAAAGTCCCTTGGTTACCTGTAATTTCAAAATAGAAGAGAATTTTGTTCCATGAGTTCCGTTCAGAATCAAGGATCAAAAATTTACTGTTGAAAAACAATGTGTGGATATTTCCATCCCTCTTTTACCCAAACCAAAAAATAAGGGAGAGGAATAGATAAATCAGTGCTGTCTCTGGTCTTTAGGGACTTATTATTTTGTAATTTACTAGCCCTAAAAAGAATTAAAAACTCTTTGGATTATATCCAACTATATTTTTTAACAACTGAGAGTATCACCAAAGCAACGCACAGATTTTCAGATGACCTCATGACGTCAGCTATTCCTGCTGTTTCAGTAAAGCTGCGAAAAGTCAGCTGATGCCGACGCTGTACACGAAGAGTTTGTGAAATTAGAAATGGAAGAGCAGACTATCAATGAGATGACCTTACTTTCTCTGTCATCCTTTGTGCAGTTTGGTGGTGGTTATAAAATTGTTCTACCTCATTGGTCATTATAAATTATGCTGGTCAATTAACAAAATTTGGGCAATACTAATTTCAGAAGGTTATATGCCAGGCTCTTGCTGAAAAGAATGTTGGGGGAAAAGTAAACATATACGTCACTTTATAATTTTAAAAGTAGTTTCTCATTTGTTATCTCATCATTCCTAGTAACAATATGGAGAAAGTATAGCTCTTGTTTTTTTCAGAGAGAAAAATCTTCAGAGATTTAGGATATCTCTCGAATAAGAGAAGTTAGATTATGCCAGACAGTCGGGGCTTAATCCAGCATGTCACACGGAACCTTGTTAGGTGGTAGGTGCTCAATACATATTTGCTTAATGAGTGGGTGACAAAATCTGGGATTCTGCGGCCACCCTCAAGGCACTTTCTACTTCCACAGCTGCTTTTAGCCACATGGAATTATACAACCATTGTGGAGGAGGCAAGAAACAGAAATAGTCAGCAGAAAGGAATTTTTCTAAACAGAAGGTGAAGAGGAACTCTGTGAACTAGAAACAGTTTCTCCTAGTTTATAGATGAGGAAACCATGACTGAGTGGTGGGAGACAATTCTCCCTGAGTGTCTCACCTTTCCACATTGTCTTGAGAGCAAAGACACTGACTACCTTTCTCCCAACTATCTTTACAAAGATGTTTGTATAGTGACCAAACTTGGATGGCAGTCACAGTGACTCCATCCAGAGCAAATGCAGGTTTGCTTATTGTCCAGTGTAATAAAGATAATCGCTCCCTCCAGGACAAAGTGCAGGCAGGCTTTACCGTCCACTAGGAAAGATTCGGGTTCCCTAAATTCAGGATCCCTGTCGTGTAACCCAGTGTGTACAGATGTCACCTGACCCTCTTTGTGTCAGTGGGGATTGAAGCTCTAGAACTGACACAAATGCTGATACTCTGGTTGCTGTAAGTAATAAATTCTTTTTTCTCCGACCCAGGAGTCTCATGTCTTTGCGAAGCAAACATGACACTGTAGCAGACTAGCATGGTAGCTTGAAAATAGAGTAAAATCTCAGACCTTTCACAGTTCTTGAAAGTTAACAAGGCTTAAAGCCATCTAGCTGGGAAGTCATGGGGCTTGGACCCATGTGTCATGGAACTCAGAGCCAGAGCTTCCCAACCTCCACTCTGTACTGCTTCCCACAGAAACAGACATGTATAGTCTCAGCAAGAGCCATGGTGTTACTAGAACTGTTTTCTTTTTATGTTCTGAACTAATGAAGTACAGAGCTGATTTCATTTTCTTCTCTATTGTAGCCCTTGAAATTATATCCTACCTTATTCAAAGGCAAAGAAAGTGGGTCACTTATACTGTATGAGGGTCGGGAGAAGGTTACCTGTCAGCAGATGAGATGTTTCCACGGTGAACAATTCCCATTTCCCCAGTAAGGCATCATTGGTTAATATGTCATATTTTGAGTTGGTTCAGCACACCATATGGTCTTTGGCCATCGGAACCTTCCTTTGAATTATTTTGGTAACTTTGCTTTTCCAACAGGGAGGTTGAAAAGTGCAGAGCTCTAAGAGAATGAGACTGAAAAAAAAAAAAAACCAAAATAGTAAAAAGTTCCCACGTGTGAGTCAGAAAACTGCCAACTCCTGTATGACCTTTGAAAAGTCACTAGACTTCACCAAACTTTAGTTTTTTCATCTCTAAAATGGAAAGAATGATCTCAGTGGGTTGCTTTGAGGGTCCAGTAGATAATGTTGCCAGATTTATAAAATAAAAATAAAGTTGCCAGTTATATTTTTAGTTCAGATGATTATTTAGTATGTATGTCCCAAGTATTACACATGACATATTTATACTAAATAATCTGTTGTGTATCTGAAATTCATTTTTTTCTTTTTTTAAAAATGAAGTATGGTTGATTTATAATGTGTTAGTTTCAGGTGTACAGCACAGTGATTCAGTTATATATATGTGTGTGTATATATATATATATATATATATATAATCTATTTTTTCAGATTCTTTTCCCTTGTAGGTTATTACAAAATACTGAATAGAGTTCCCTGTGCTATACAGTAGGTCCTTGTTGGCTGTGTATTTTATATATAGGAGTGTGTATACATTAACCCCAAATGCTTAATTTACACCCCTGCCCCCAGAATCTGAAATTCAAATTTAACTAGGTGTCCTATATTTTATTTGCAACCCTACAGAGATATAACCTATACTGAAGTGATCCTGACCTGAGGATTTGTATTCTGATGGTCTATTAAGGAATTGTGCCCAGAGTTGGCTCTGAGAGTCTGGAGAGGGGCCACAGGAGGGGAGGAGTAAGACAGGCAGCTGGGCAATTGCAGGCCCTGTCCTGCAGGGAACTCCAGCCTGATCCTGCGGGCGGCTCTGGAGTGTGAGGAACAGTGCAGATGGGTCTCAACCAGTGATGGTGAAGCTGGGCCTCGACCTTCCCTGTACCTCTCAGTTACTGGTTAAGGGGTACTTCTGGCTCTCTGCGGTACTAGGCAAAGCAGATCCGAGGGCCCTAGGATAGCCAGCCCCTCATGGAAGATCTGCAGCTGCAGATCATTGAATAGGAAAGCACATGGGTGGAGGGAGGGCAGAGGGGAGGAGCCAACAGAAGCCTCAAGGAAGGGAGGTAAGGGAACCTGGGAAGAGCGCCCGCAGCGCCCACCCCAGTGCTGTCCAAACTACACAGTGCTCTGAACGGTCAATAACAACAAACAGGGCTTCCCTGGTGGCACAGTGGTTGAGGGTCCGCCTGCCAATGCAGGGGACATAGGTTCGTGCCCCGGTCCGGGAGGATCCCACATGCCGCAGAGCGGCTGAGCCCGTGAGCCATGGCCGCTGAGCCTGCGCGTCCGGAGCCTGTGCTCCGGGAGAGGCCACAGCAGTGAGAGGCCTGCGTACCGCAAAAAAAAAATAATAATAATAATAAAATAACAACAAACAGATTGAAGGGCAGTGGGACACAAGGCTCTCACCTAAGAAACGTAATCCATTCGGCTGTCACGGCAGAATACCACAGACTGGATGGCTTGTAACCCACAGAAATTGATTTCTCACAGTTCCGGAGGCTGGAAGGCAGATTTGGTGCCTGGTGAGAATCCCCTTCCTGGTTCATAGATAGCCATCTTCTCTCTATGTCCTCCCATGGAGGAAGGCGGGAGAGCTCTCTGGAGTCTCTTTTATAAGGGCACTCATCCCATTCATGAGGGCTCCACCTTCATGACTTAAATCACCTCCCAAAGGCTCCACCCACCCACCAATACCATCACTTTAGGATTTCAACCTATGAATTGGAGTGGGGAGGAAGGGGGGAAAAACATTCAGTCCCTAATAGAAACCAAAGAGATTGAGGACCCTACTCCCCCAAAAGTTGTGTTATAATTCTCTTAATAGTTCTAATAGTTCCTTTCTAGATCCTGCGACTCATTTAGGACGTTGGGTAAGGTCTCGTCTCCATTTTATTTGCGAGTATCTGTTTAAAAAGAAAAACAAAAAGAGCTTTCCTTGAATCCAGAGAGAAAGCAGCCCCTTCAGAACAGCCTCCTCCTTACCGTGGTTTCGAAAGCCCAGCTGGAGACAGCTATAAACATACGCTGGCCAACCTTTGAAGGGCACCTCGTGGGGAAACTACAGGGCGTAATTTGGAAGTCCATGAAGTGCTACATGGCTTTGTTTGAAAAATCGTCCAGAGAAGTTGAATGGCCTTAAACCCAAATTGCACATTAAAAAACCCTGTAATTTAGAGGAAGTCTCCCCAGGAGGCTATATACTCTGCTTGGCCTATAAAACTCTAAATATTAAAAGTAAAAATAGGTAAGTACACAAAACACACAACTAAGAAAGAACATGTCTATTGGAATCATCGTTTATCTTGTTTGCTAGTTTGCTTTTTGCCCCTTTTCTTTCCTTCACATAATACCTCCAGCATCATACTCGCTCCCCGTCCCTCGAGCAGGAGACTCCCAGGATGCAAAATGGTAGGCTGATGGGGCAGGGCGTGTTGCCCATGCCTTGCGCGTTATTTGGAGGCGAAAAGGAGCAAACTGAGAAGCTAAGGGAGGAGGAAAAGAGTATTTGGCAAGGCACACGGGGGACTTATTTTTGAGAACTGAGTGTGTGGAAAAGAATGAACTCTGTAGGAATAAACTGTAGAGCAAGGTCTCTCAACTCAATGGAGAACTAGTTCTGTCAGCTCCCAGGTGCAAAGGCTGTCACAGTGATGATGACATGCCTTTCATTGGTAAGGCCCTCCCTCTAAGAATTTCTGTCTAAGAAGATGATTATTTTAGTGGAACCAGAGATTTTGAGACTGACCCGTAGGTGGCATTTCTCATCAAGATTGTTTGGGAACACAAAGCTCCTTAGCACCTTTGCTGTAAGAATGTGGACAGTTGGCATGTTTCCCAGTACAGTGTAATGAGCTTCCACGTTAACGGTTATAGTTTTTATTATTGTCATTGTTACTGTAGTAGTGGGCCTGGAAAGGATGGGGTGTGAAAGACCCCATAAAGGAACAGGAGATATATTATGGTGAATCGTTGTATAAGTGTGCGGAAGGTAGTCAAAGACGACTGCAAGTTTTATCCACCTGACAGAGAATGATGATGCCGTAAGGAAATGGGAAGACGGGGTGAGATGGGAACATGATGAGTTGAGGTTTTGATATAGTATTAAGTTTGAAGTCAGGCAAGGCTTCCGCGTGAAAATGTCCACTAATTGCAAAAGACCACAACTTGTATGATTTTATTACTTCTGGATTTTGTGGGTTTTCTATAAGAAGGTTACATCCGGAGGCTCAAATAACCCCAGCCTTTGAGGGAGCTTAATAGAAGTGGAGGCCAGTGAAAGCTTGATCAATTGGGTTTTGATGCTTCTCCAGGCCAGCTTATTTGTCCCTTTCTTGCACTATCGGTTGTGCCTCCAAAGTAAACGTGGAATGCAGATGTTTTTGCTTTTTGAGGGAAAGAGCAAACCCAGAGCTACTGACTGAACCCATTCACATTCATATTTTGGTCTCCCAGATCAGTGTGTCCCAGCCATATGATGAATGAGCTTTCTTTGAAGAACTTTGACTTAAATATCATTTGCATCATTTCTCCATTTGCTAAAAATTGGTACTTCTAACTCCGCTTGGTAACCTCTGATTTTTCAAGTTCTAATTTCCTCTCCACCTGGTGGTTTTGATGCCCTCATATCTCAACAGCATGGCACAGAGTACACCTTAACTCCCTCTAGATTATTCTGTCCATCCCCTAATTTCAGAGACACAGGATTTTCATTAACCTGTGGGCATACTTGGGGGTTATTTGTGAAACGAAGAAAGGTTGGGGGGAAATAACCTGTCAGGAATAAGCTGGTCTCTTTCCTAAAACTGAGGTTTCCTAAGGACAGGGAAAATGAGAAGGTTCCGAACAGAAATTTCTTACCCAAGCAAAAGCAGAATTATGCCCTTCATTAATTTTGGTGAGCCTGTGTTCATGTTGACACGTGGGAATAAAGGGGGTGGTAAACTCTGCACGGAGAGGACCATCAACACCGGCTGTGAGGACATTTTCTTACGACGATGAGAAGAGACTGACCTTTGCTACTTAGTCCAAAAACGGAGATGCAGTGTTGGTTTTTGTTTTCCTACTAGACAGTGCAGTTCTTGGGAGTCGAGGACAGGGCTTTAATCCTGTTCCCCTCTCTCCGGTGAACATTTCACTCATTTTAGGAGCAATGTTCTGACCTGAGTTTGATTCAGGCAAGTTATGACAGTAGGGTTCCTATTTTCTATCCTTCAGGAGCTTCTGTTTATCCATGTCTTCAAAGCTGGGTCGGCTGTTTCCAGTGCTTTCCTGGTGCATGACATGTGGTTGGCTGGTCCTGTTGCAATGGCTACTGCATTAGCTATCATAAAAGTCCATGTAGAGCAGTAGTTCCCTAAGGTTGGCCCCTGGGGAGGGCATCATCAGCATCACCTGGGAACCTGGTGGCAGTGAGAAATTGGGGGGCCCTCTCCAGATCTATGGAATCAGAAAATGTGTTGTAACAAGCCCTCCAGGTGATTGTAATGCACGCTAGGGTTTGAGAATGCTGGTGTAGGATATTTGATACCCTAGAGATTATCTCCTGCTCTACTTGAGGGATTTAAAAAATACGTAAGAACAAAAATAATGGGTATACTCCAGTGGAAAAAAAGTTCCAAGGGCAGAAATAGAGAAAAGATATGCAAATCTACATATGCGAATAACAATCACATCGTTGGTTGAATGCCTGTGATGTGTCAGATACCTTCCAGCATCATTTACATACAATCTCTAGTCTTGACAACAGCTCCAAAAATTCTATGGTATGTATCTATAAGTGTTTGATGACTGGCAGAGCATTTCCCGTTCTCTTTTCTAGCAGTATACATAGGGTTTGCCTAAAGGATTTTCAAACTGTAGCACATAGGGTAACCATGTACCGATCTCATGTGTTCTTGTGTTTGATGGCACCTCGTTTGAAAAAATGAAAATGCTTTATCACAAGCCTTCTTCAATGGATTGGGCTTCTTACTGCTAATGTGACTTGGGTCTGTGAGCTCAAGGATGAGACTGTGAGAGAGAGATAAATCATAAGATAAGAAAGGAGATGGTTATCTAGACCGGTAGCTTTAGTCCTTTTTGATCAAGACCCACAGTCAGAAATACATTTTACAATACATTTCATTGTATCTTTATAAAGCAACCGAAACTGAACAAAACGGTATTTGTCGTTAGTATGTGTGATGAACTCTATTTGCTATTTTATTCTATTTTTTGAATGCTAGCCACCACCCACTGTAGGGATTTTGCATTTCACTAATCAGTAGCAACGTGCAATGTTGAAAATATTGAAATGCTGCAAAACATTGTCCATGGTGCACATTTTGGGGGAATCTGGAATTGAGTGCCTGGAATAGGGAATAAATATTCCTCGCATGGAAAGAAGATAATTAACAAGGCTAAAACTGATAGGAGAGAGTGGGTCCCGGCTCCCTAAGCCCTTCGTTTTGGCTTCTGAACCTCACAATGGTAGGTATTAAGAAGGCGCTCAGGTGGTTCTTCCCCAGGGGTGGTTCTGCCCCATTTCGGGACATTCGGAAGTGTCTGTGGGCGTGATGTGGCTGCCACCATGTCAGCGAGCACTAGTGGCGTTTGGTGGAGAGAGGGCAGGAATACTAAGTGTGCTGAGTCGCATGGGCAGTCCTGCCCTGTGAAGTTTTCCTTCCTAACGTGACCCTAGCGCTCCAACAGAGAAATGCCACCAAGCCAGCCTGGTCCCTTGGGGCCTATGACACTGGGGAAACAGCCAAAGACTAGATCTGAGGAAATCTCTGGACTAGGCTCCTGTGGTTTAAAATTACTAAATGAACACCCCAGTTCTATATTTTTATTTTTTAAACATTTATTTTATTGAAGTATAGTTGATTTACAATGTTGTGTTCATTTCTGCTGTACAGCAAAGTGACTCAGTTATACATAGGTATATATATTCTTTTTCATATTCTTTTCCATTATGGTTTATCACGGGATAGTGACTATACTTCCATGTGCTCTACAGTAGGACCTTGTTGTTTATCCATCCTGTATATAATAGCTTGCATCTGCTCATCCCAACTCCCAATCCATCCCTCCTCCACCCGCCTCCCCCTGGGCAACCACAAGTCTGTTCTCTATGTCTCTGAGTCTGCTTAATGTTGCAGCATGTCCCCTCCTGCAACTTTTCAGAGTTAAGGGGGAAACCAAGTTCAGATGGAACCAATGTATCAGGGTTTTATGGTGTTTTCCAGTGTGATGAGGTAATGCTTCTTATACTTTTCATATTTCTCTGGGTCTCGAGCAATTAGCTAACATTTACAGCCTAATTCCGTCATGGATCCAAGGCCCTGTTCTGTTAACTAACATGCGGGATAATATGTGAATTGTAGTCTGCGCAGTTTCCTGGTCAAATATTGGGTGAGGAACAAAGACAGTGCATGACATGTGGGGCTATTGCATATTTGCAGTTATCAAAACAACCTACAGAAATAAGCGTCATCCGTCCGCTGAGTTCCCTTAATTTTCACTGTTTCTTTTCTATTTTACTTCATCAAACTAAATGCAATATAGCCATCAAATGTCTGCTTTCACATTGTACAACTTTCCTTTCAACAAGAATTCTACTTTCACCTTTTCTGGGAAGCATCATTTGTACTTAGGTGTCATGCGTGGTAACTGCCCTTGTTTCACAAAGGTGGTATTTATAGAATGGCAAGTAACTGCATGCAGCAGATATTGCTTGAGTTTCTTTAGAATCCACTAAATCCATGACGGTGCATGTCTAGGGAATGATGGGGTATTTGTGTACTCCGTTAATCAAAGTGGAAACGTCTTGTTGTTTCCAAAAAAAACCGACTTCTCTTAAAATGTCTTAATTGACAGTAACTGCCCCTGATAAATGAAATGATCTGTGCATTGCTGAGAACTTTGTTCTCTGTTTTAAGTGTAAGTACATTTAGAGCTGAGAAGAATAGAAATTTATTCTTTGGAATTCATGTTGTTGGCCAATGAGAAGATCACAGGATTTGCATGAAAACAAGGGAAAAAAATACTACCTAATTTTTGGCTGAGAGACATTTCAATAAATAAAATGAGCTCCTTTTTAAAAAATAAACATTGCTAAAATGTGCAATATGGACTTAGGCAAATTCAACCAAGAAGTACAGTTTTGGTCCTTAAGAATTTTATTATTTATGCCATTGACTGAGCTAAGAAATCTTTGGCTGGAAAGAAAATAATATTCTTGGCATATGCCTAGGAGATATTCAATTATCCAGGCAAATGGGTTTGCTTGTTTTTCATGCAAGAAAGACTAATAGCAATCATTGCTGTCTTCATGGAAATACGGGGATCATAGGTTGCGCATAGTGAAGTGAAGGTGCTTCTATTTTGTGTGCTCAACATTTATGTATTTGATTTCAAGTTAAGTGATGCGTTGAAGATTAAACATCTCCTTTTAAAATGAGTGTGGGAAGGGGCTTCCCTGATGGCGCAGTGGTTAAGAATCCACCTGCCAATGCAGGGGACATTGGTTTGAGCCCTGGTCCGGGAAGATCCCACGTGCCGTGGAGCAACTAGGCCCGTGCGCCACAACTACTGAGCCTGCGCTCTAGAGCCCGCGAGCCACAACTTCTGAGCCCACGCACCACAACTAGTGAAGCCCGTGAGCCTAGAGCCCATGCTCTGCAACAAGAGAAGCCACCGCAATGAGAATCTCATGCACTGTAACAGAGTAGCCCCCCTCGCCGCAACTAGAAAAAGCCTGCGTGCAGTAGGAAAGACCCAACGCAGCCAAAAATAAAATAAATTTTAAAAAATAATAAATTAAAATGAGTGTGGGAAGCCAGATCTGATCTTGCAGCAGCCTTTTCCCATTGAGTAGTTCTACTGGTCCAGTGTGCACCCCACTGACCCCTCCACGGTGAATCCGTTTAGAGTCAGCCTCCCCTCTGCTTGGACATCGCACCTCTGCTTCAGAAAGCTGTGTCTCTGCTGGCCAGGCACCCTGACTATAAGACTTAAAGGAATTAATTCTCTGACTGTTTCATACCTGGCTGAACTACTCAGACATGCAGAGATCCCTGGGTGGACAGTGCTATTTGAAATTCTGAGTGAAAGGATTTTCACAGAAGCTCTTTTAGCCAAACTGATTGTGGGCCATCCATCTCCTCTCTGAGAAATCGTTTGGAGAGAAAGACCATGGGATTTTGCCATCAGAAGAATCACATCTAAAACTTCCATCCTCACTTCCCAGCTGGGGAACTGGACAAGTTGCTCCAACTCTTTGATCCTCGCTGCCCTTAAGTGTTCAGTGACAGTAACCAGTTTGCTGCTCGACATTTCAGTCTTGTTGTATCTCAGATAGTAATAATATACCTGACATTATTTTGGAAGCTAAGTGCCTTCAAAATAAAAGATAATGTTGTCATTTCTTAGTAGTTGAAATCGTAGTATCAGAATGGCTAGACCTGGAGAATGAACATTAATATTTGTCTTAATGCAGCAAAATATAGCACTGACACAAATCATGCTACTACTATTAAAAAAGCTTTTCATTTATTTAGAGGGCTTCCATACCTGTTATTCGCTCTGATTCTCACAGCCCTGTGAAAATATCAGGAGATTTTATTTGATCTGTTTTGACGAATGAAATAAAAGGGACACAGATGACATGAATTGGGGCTACAATGGTGAAATCTCAAATGAACATTTATTAAGCACCTACTTTGTGTCATGGGTGAACTGAAGATAAGTTTGTCGTTTATATTACATCATAGTTGATGCTTGTCACAGTAATATATTTACTGTTATTCTAAAACTTGAACGCATTTGCATATGTCTTAAGAGGAGGAAAATGAGAAGAATGTTACGTTGTGTAATTCTCCCTTAACTTGGTGAAATACATAGTGTTTTTCTCCAGTTGGAATTTTTTTTTAAAGGATTTTGATGTGGACCACTTTTAAATTCTTTCCTGAATTTCTTACACTATTGCTTCAGTTTTGTTTTGGTTTTTTGGCTGCAAGGCATGTGAGATCGTGACTCCCTGACCAGGGATCGAACCCACACCCCCTGCATTGGAAGGTGAAGTCTTAACCACTGGACCACCAGGGAAGTCCCTCCACTTGGAATTTCTGATTCTGCTTAGCGCATTCATTTCAGCCAGCCATCTTTAGAGCCATCCTGCAGGCATCCTGTACAGCAGATAGAGAGGACCACTCTTTCTATGGTCCTTTCAGCTAATTAGTCTCCAGTCTTTGTCTTGGACCCTACTTCCATGGTCCACTACTCGAGATGTCCTTAATTATAAGCAGTGCTGTTTGTTTGAACTGACTCTCTTTTTCCCTGTGAAGAGATTTTCTAAATTTGTGGTTGTGGACTGAAAAAAACAGTGCAATGTGAGAGTTGTGAGTTAAGTTTCATTTGGGGCACAATGAGGACTATAGCCCGGGAGACAGCATTTCAGACAGCTCTGAGCAACTGCTCCCAAGAGCTAGGGGGATGGTCAGTATATATGTGTTTTTGATGATGGGGGAGTACGTGCAATCAAGCACATATTTTTTGCCGAAGGTTGCTGCGAGTCTTGTGAAGGTTACTGCTCGTCCCAAGGAGCAGACATCATCATGAAGGATTTTAGTGCTTTTCTAGATACAAGGAAATGCAAGAATTGGGCCCACAAAATCTTCTCCTGAAAATATCTAACTGTCTGAAGACTGGTTCTGCCAGTTTCTACGAGAGCGAAGAATGCCTCATTCCTGATTTCCACCAGGAACTCCTTTCAGGGGGTATTGAAGGTCAGCAGCTGCAGGGGCTCTTGATTTACTCCTTGTAGAGGTAGATGGTGAGTGCCAATTTGTAGTTGGCACGGTGCTTATTTCGGGGGAGGGGAGAGGGATGTATTATTTAAAAGCCAAAGAGTGATGTTTTAAAAGGGAACCCTCTTGCACTGTTGGTGGGAATGTAAATTGATACAGCCACTATGGAGAACGGTATGGAGGTTCCTTATAAAACTAAAAATAGAACTACCATACGACCCAGCAATCCCACTACTGGGCATATACCCTGAGAAAACCATAATTCACAAAGAGTCATGTACCAAAATGTTCATTGCAGCTCTATTTACAATAGCCAGGACCTGGAAGCAACCTAAGTGTCCATCGACAGATGAATGGATAAAGAAGATGTGGGGCTTCCCTGGTGGCGCAGTGGTTGAGAGTCTGCCTGCCGATGCAGGGGACACGGGTTCGTGCCCCAGTCCGGGAGGATCCCACATGCCGCGGAGCGGCTGGGCCTGTGAGCCATGGCCACTGAGCCTGCGCGTCCGGAGCCTGTGCTCCGCAACGGGAGAGGCCACAACAGTGAGAGGCCCACGTACAGCAAAAAAAAAAAAGAAGAAGAAGATGTGGCACATATATACAATGGAATATTACTCAGCCATAAAATGAAACGAAATTGAGTTATTTGTAGTGAGGTGGATGGACCTAGAGTCTGTCATACAGAGTGAAGTAAGTCAGAAAGAAAAAAACAAATACCGTATGCTAACACATATATATGGAATCTAAAAAAAAAAATGGTTATGAAGAACCTAGGGGCAAGATGGGAATAAAGATGCAGACCTACTAGAGAATGGACTTGAGGACACAGGGAGGGGGAAGGGTTAGCTGGGACAAAGTGAGAGAGTGGCATGGACATATATACACTACCAAACGTAAAATAGATAGCTAGTGGGAAGCAGCCGCATAGCACAGGGAGATCAGCTCGGTGCTTTGTGACCACCTAGAGGGGTGGGATAGGGAGGGTGGGAGGGAGGGAGACGCAAGAGGGAAGAGATATGGGGACATATGTATATGTATGACTGATTCACTTTGTTATAAAGCAGAAACTAACACACCATTGTAAAGCAATTATACTCCAATAAAGATGTAAAATATATATATATATATATATATATATATATATATATATATATATATATATATTTTTAGAAAGCTGTTGGAGGAAAAGACCTATGACTAAAACACCCTAACAGTCTCTTTTAAGGTTAGGTTCCATTACATGTAATAGAAAATGATCACAATCATAATAGTAATAATTGTAAGATAGTAGTGTCAAGACATAGAAGTTTACATCTCCTGTAAAAGAAGTCTGAAGTTTGGGAGAAAAGGCTTGAATAGACGCTGCAGTCACCAAAGGTCCCTCTGCCCCTTCTACTTTTCATTCTGCCATTGTATTGAAGTGTTTCCAATCTCTCAGTCACCTTATGATCTGAGATGGCCTCTGAACCCACAGCATTGACCTCTGCATTCCAGAGAGTAGGAAAAGGAGGATGGAGAAAGGAGTAAAGAAGTACCAAAGGGATGCATCTCCCAGCTTTAAGCAGGTTTCATAAAGTCCCACTCAATTCTTTCACTGCAATCCCATTAACCCAAACTGAACCACTCGGCCTCACCAAGTTCTACAACTGGAAAGGTAGTCTTCTAGCTGCACACACGGACACTGCATGAAAGCGGGATTGGTTTACTGAGGTTGAAGAGAAGGTAGCAGTTGGGGAGCAGCTAGCAGAATCTGCTGTGCTTTCCCCCAAATAAGTAACACTCCGTGAAATCGAGATAGGATGTTTGAGGGAGGCTTTCTTTGCCCCGAATAATTACCACAAAATCAATGAAAATATCTACCTTCTGGATTTTTGGTTTATCTGCTTTTGGTTTGGTTTGCTGTGAAATTTATCCAAGTAAAGGAGAGGTGTAAAATCCAAAGAGGACATTCAGCCAGTGGCTCCCCACCTCACTTGCAGCAAAGATAAAGTCCTTACATTGAATAATCGACAGAGCCCTGCAGAAGCTGGCCTGTCACATCAGCTACTGCTCAGTTCATTTCAGGCACACTAACCTTGAACTTGCCAAGCAGGCCTCTGCCTTCGGATCTGTGCCCTGGCTGCTCCACTGGGCCTGAATGGCTTCTGCTCTTTCCTGCTCTTCAAGCCTTTGCTCAAATTTACTCTTTTCAGTAAAACCTACTATGATGTTGTGATGGATAATAAGAAAGACAGATTTGGTCTTAGTTCCAGTTTCTGGCAGGGTGCTCCTAAAACCCTTGAGGATGACAGTGCTAAAGATGTCTCAATAAGTTTATAAGGTGAATGTAGGTGAGGTTCCTAGGGCTGGGGGCTGGATGCCAGGGGAACTGACCTGTGATTAGAGGGTTTGAACTTTCAGTCCCACCTCCAGCCCCTCCACCAGGGAGAGGAGAGGGGCTGGAGGTTCAATCGATTGCCAATGGCCAATGAGAATGAGGTGATCAATCATGCTTGTGATCAATGAAGCCTCCACAAAAACCCTAAAAGACAGGGTTCAGAGAGCTTCCAGGTTGGTGAACACATGCAGTTGCTCTGAGAGTGGGGCACTCAGGAGGGCAATGAAACTCCGTGCCCTTTCCCCAGGCCTTGCCCTTCGCACCTCTTCCGTCTGTCTGTTCCTGAGTTATATCCTTTTATAATGAACTGGTGATTTGGTAAGTAAAATATTTCTCTGAGTTCTGTAAGCCACTCTGACAAATTAGTCAAACCTAAAGGCAGGGTCATTGGAACTTCCAATCTCCAGCTATTCTGTCAGAAGCCCAGCTGTCAACCTGGACTTGTGTCTGGCGTCTGAAATGGAGAGAGGATGAGCAGGCTGGTGGGGCGGAGCTCTTAAACTGTGGCGTCTAATGCTGTCTTTGGGTAGATAGTGTCAGAATTGAGTTGAATTGTAGAACACCCAGCTGGTGTCCAGAGGATTGCTTGTTGGAGAGGAACTCCGCCCCCATATTGGAATTGAGTGTCAGAGTCGTTAGTCCACCCTGATCCAGAGAGACTAGGAGTTTTGCCACCTTTCCTTCATAGTGTTGAGAACAGTAGAACCTCCACCCCTCAAAAAATAAATAACTAATGGCACTTTCCACTTTTTCAGATTGTGTTTGTAAATGGTTGAAGAACCTCCTTTGATCTTTCCTTGGTTCCCTCATTTTATCTTTCCATGAGATAATTTTCCACCTGATGAATTGTGAAAGGAGGCAAAGGGGATTTTCACAGGGTGTGGCCTTGAAGGCAAGTATTGTGTATTTTGACTGATGACCTATTACCGGGTATATAAAAATATGCTCACAGGACAAAAACCAGGAAAATGTGTATTTAAATATGTAATATATTTGTATTTCTCTCTAAAGTTTCAGACTGTTCTCACAGTCAGTTCGTAGTTTACGTTGTAAAGTCCTTTTTTCAGTTTCTGTATTCCTTGTAGCTTCCCACTATAAATACCCTCAGTGGTGTGTGTGTGTGTGTATAGGAATTTATTTTCCTCTTTTCCATTCTTATCTGAATAACAACTCTTGCCATAATTGAGTAACTTCTCCCTTTTTTTTCCAGTGTTTGGCCTTTACTAGTTAATGTGTTATTTTTTCTGGATCCATTTCCCATACCATCCTTGAAATTTTTTTGTCAAGACATTATTTTTCTTCTCTTTTCTCACTAGCCTCTACCGTCCTCCAACCATTATATCATGAAACACTATGTGAACTCTGTCAAACTGATGTCACATAATTCACTCAGTAAAGTGTTCTCTTCTCTGCTGAGTCCTCTTACCTTGTCTACAGAGATAATTAGGTCAAGCAAAGCCAGCACCCAAATTGCAAAACCAAGACCAACAAGGACTTCTGTATCTGAAAAGATGACCCTAAACCAGAGAAGGTCTTTATCTTTACAGTACAAATAGCTTATTTCTGACTGCAAACCTCCCATTTAAATTATTGTTCCTCAGTGAGTGGCAATTTTAACACTTTTTTCAAGAATCATTTTATATAACTTCAACATGATATACAGATGGAGTTAGATGTGTATCTACTTTGTCATGCACTGCAGTATGATTTGTGAGATAACTTTTCTTCAACATCTGCAACATATTCATGGCCATAAGTACTATCTTGACAATGTTTTTAACAACTTTATTGGAGTGTAATTGCTTTACAATGTTGTGTTAGTTTCTGCTGTATAACAAAGTGAATCAGCTATATGTATACATATATCCCCATATCCCCTCCCTCTTGGGTCTCCCTCCCACCCTCCCTATCCCATCCCTCTTGACATTTTTTTTTTTTTAACTATTAGATGAAGAGAAAAAGGACAAGTGATTAAGAAACGTTGCCGTAATTGGCAGAAACAGCTGTTTTAACTGGAAAACACCCATTTCCCAACAGGGCACTGGTCTTCGTTGTCAGTGCCCTGAACTGTTCTGTGTCTGCCGTTCTCATCTCTCTCCCTCATGCCTGGCTTTTTAGGAAGTATGCCCCCAAAAAGAAAAAAAAAACACCATCTCAGAAATGGAATATCAGTTAAAAGTCCAGCCTATTTTTAATATTAATATTCATTTTCTTCTGTGAAATTGTCAGAACTTTTTATGTCTACTCACAAATGTTGAAGCAGGCCCATGATTCAGCACCATTAAATCACTTGTAAATTACCACTGATGAGGCTAAAATTGAGAGTTCTAGAAACGCACTGCTGTGAGGGCTTCCTGTAGTTTGGTGAATTACCACCTCAAAACTGCCTTGCGAGTTGCCCAGACTGTCTGGTCAGACATGATGAATGCTTGATGGCTGCGATCCTGGAGCTCTGAGTGGCAAGGCTTGCCTTCCAGCCCAGTATGGACGTAATTGTCACTGCTTTTTGTTTGTTTTTGTTTTTGTTTTTTTGCGGTATGCGGACCTCTCACTGTTGTGGCCTGTCCCGTTGCGGAGCACAGGCTCCAGACGCGCAGGCTCAGCGGCCATGGCTCACGGGCCCAGCCGCTCCGCGGCATGTGGGATCTTCTCGGACCGGGGCACGAACCCGTGTCCCCTGCATCGGCAGGCGGGCTCTCAACCACTGCGCCACCAGGGAAGCCCACTGCTTTTGATTTGGGCTACAGAAAGTGGAGTAGAATGTTCAAAAAATGTAATTGTATAATGTGCCTCTCATTTTCTTTAAAAAAACCCAAACACGTATTTGTCGTTGCTTCGAGTCGAGTCATAGAGAAACAGGTCAATGGTGATGTTGAGTTTTCTTGCCCGTTATAAGATCTTGTGTTTACCTCCCATGTTTTTTTTGAAAACTCCCTACAGTGGGTAGAACAAACTAAGCCAATAATGGAGAGAATTAGGCCTTGGCAAACGTCCAAACCAGTAAGATGTTCTATTTCTTGAGAAGGAGATATACTTGTAAAACAAAGTAGCAATAGAAGGTCTGTGTTCATGATAGAATGGCAAGGTTGTTTTTTGTTTTGTTTTGGCTTGGTTTGGTTTTGGATTTGTTTTTGTTTACTTTTGAAGTTAATAATTTACTTAAGGTATTTAATGAGAAAAAAATGCCCCTTGTGATGGCTTCTTAAAAGCAGCAACATCTTCCGTAGTAATTCTGAGGAAGTATTCATTGATTTTGTTGGTGGAAGCAAAAAGGTAACAATAGGGCCTCAGAATTAGTTCTTTTTTTTTCTGTTTTTAAAATCTTTCCAGCTTTATTTAGGTATAATTGACCGTTAAAAATTGTATATATTTAACATGTGCAGTGTGATGATTCGATACATGTATACATTGCGGAATCATTACTACAATCAAGCTACTTAACATATCCACCACCTCACATGGTTACCTATGGGCGTGTGTGTGTGTGTGTGTGTGTGTGTGTGTGTGTGTGTATGGTGAGAACACAAGATGGGGTTTTTTTTGTTTCGTTTTGTTTTTTCTAATGTTTTGTACACTACTTTAAAAAAAATTTTTATTTTATATTGGACTATAGTTGATTTATAATGTTGTGTTAGTTTCAGTTGTACAGCAAAGTGATTCAGTTATACATATACGCATATCTATTCTTTTTCAAATTCTTTTCCCATTTAGGTTATTATAGAAATTGAGTAGAGTTCCCTGTACTATACATCGGGTCCTTGTCAGTTACCTATTTTACGTATAGTAGTGTGTATATGTCAGTCTCAAACTCCCAATTTATCCCTTCCTGCCACCTTCCCCCTTTAGTAACCATAAGTTTGTTTTCTTAGTCTGTGAGTCTGTTTCTGTTTTGTAAATAAGTTCATTTGTATCATTTTTTAAGATTCTGCATATAAGCCATATCATATGATATTTGTCTTTCTCTCTCTGACTTACTTCACTTAATATGATAATCTCCAGGGCCATCCACGTTGCTGAAAATGGCATTATTTCATTCTTTTTAATGGCTGTGTAATATTACATTATATATATGTACCACATCTTCTTTATCCATTCATCTGTCGATAGACGTTTAGGTTCCTTCCATCTCTTGGCTGTTGTAAACAGCGCTGCAGTGAACATAGCGGTGTATGTATCCTTTCAAACCATGGTTTTCTCCACATATATGCCCAGGAGTGGGATTGCTGGATCATATGATAGCTCTAATTTTAGTTTAAGGAACCTCCATATTGTCCTCCATAGTGGCTGTACCAATTTACATTCCCACTGACAGTTTAGGAGGGCTCCCTTTTCTCCACACCCTCTCTAGCTTTTATTGTTTGTAGAGTTTTTGTTGATGGCCATTCTGACTGGTGTGCGGTGAAATCTCATAGTTTTGATTTGCATTTCTCTACTAGTTAGCGATGTTGAGTATTTTTTCATGTGCCTGTTGGCCATCTGTATGTCTTCTTTAGAGAAATGTCTATTTAGGTCTTCTGCCCATTTTTTGATTACGTTGTTACTTTTGAAGCTTAGGGATAACAGCGTCTGCAAATTCAGCAGAATTGTGGTTTCTCATATAGAACAAGCGCTTCACTGATCCGTGTGGATTATGGTTTTATTGTCCAACAGTGAACCTCTGACTTTTACTTGAATGTTGCACAGTTCCTTAGGCCAACATATTGACATACTAAACCATTAAATTACTGTTCAAATTTTATTCCTCAGTATTATCATGAAGGATTTTTATTGATGCATATTCTACTTCGAAAATACAGCTGAAATAAATATGGCATAGGAATGCTTTGGTTGTGAACCAGTTTGTACTTGTTCAGGAAAGTGTTTTTCAAAAAAGCAAAAGAACAGTAATTCATTATATCTTAAGTTCAAAATATATATTAGTATTGGCTTAGCTGGGTGGGCCAAAAGGGTTGTGCAGTTTTTTCTGTAAGATGGCTCCAGTAGTGCTTAGTTGTCTTTAAGTTCATTTGAAACAATTTTGTTAGATTGTATTGTGACAGCTGTCATATCAGCGTGCATTTAAAAAAACTTACCAAAATTAGTGAATTTCTGTGTAGCCATTTTAATATTGAAGATGGAAGAAAAAAGGCAACATTTTTGGCATATTATGCTGTATTATTTCAAGGAAGGTTAAAATGCAACTGAAACGCAAAAAAAAAAAAAAGATTTGTGCAGTGTATAGAGAAGCTGCTATGACTGACAGAACGTGTCCAAAGTGTTTTGCGAAGTTTCGTGCTGGAGATTTCTCGCTGGATAATGCTCCATGGTCAGGTAGACCAGTTGAAGCTGATAGCAATCAAATTGAGACATTAAATGAGAACCATCAACGTTATACCACGCAGGAGATAGCCAACATACTCAAAATATCCAAATCAAGCTTTGAAAATCATTTGAACCAGCTTGGTTATGTTCATCGCTTTGATGTCTGGGTTCCACATAAGTTAAGCGAAAAAAACCTTGACCATATTTCCGCATGCGATTCTCTACTTCAACGTAATGAAAATGTTCCGTTTTAAAAACAAATTGTGATGAGCAGTGAAAAGTGGATACTGTACAACAGTGTGGAACGGAAGAGATCGTGGGGCAAGCGAAATGAACCACCGCCAACCACACCAAAGGCGGGACTTCATCCGAAGAAGGTGATGTTGTGTGTATGGTGGGATTAGAAGGTTGTCCTCTATTATGAGCTCCTTCCGGAAAACCAAACGATTAATTCCAACAAGTACTGTTCCCACTTAGACCAGCTGAAAGTGGCACTGGACGAAAAGCATCTAAAATTAGTCAACAGAAAATGCATAATGTTCCATCAGGATTACGCAAGACCGCATGTTTCTTTGATGACCAGGCAAAAAACTGTTACAGCTCGGCTGGGAAGGTCTGATTCATCTGCCGTATTCACCAGACACTGCACCTTCGGATTTCCATTTATTTCGGTCTTTGCAAAATTCTCTTAATGGAAAAAATTTCAATTCCCTGGAAAACTGTAAAAGGCACCTGGAACAGTTCTTTGCTCAAAAAGATAAAAAGTTTTGGGAAGATGGAATTATGAAGTTGCCTGAAAAATGGCAGAAGGTAGTGGAACAAAACGGTGAATACGTTGCTCTGTAAAGTTCTTGGTGAAAATGAAAAACGTATCTTTTATATTTATTTAAAAACCAAAGGAGGGACTTCTCTGGTTTTCCAGTGGGTAAGACTGTGCCGCCAATGCAGGGGGCCCAGGTTCGATCCCTGGTTGGGAACTAGATCCTGCATGCATGCCGCAACGAAGATCCCGCATGCCACAACTAAGTCCTGGCACAGCCAAAATAGATAAATAAATAAAAATAAATAATATTTAAAAAAACTGAAGGAACTTTTTGGCCAACCCAATAAAAGTTCGGTTTTAGATGCATAAGTTTCTGTGTGAATACTAACATTCTAGACAAGTTGTGCTTACAGACGTGAATCCATCAACAAGCTTCTCTTGTCTCTACGATTTCAGTGATGTATCTGTAAGCTTTGATTTTTCAGAATCCAGTAAGACCTTGGAGAGTTAGGATAATATATTTTTAGAGAAAAACATCTGCATGCCAAAAAAAAGTTCCTATTTTCTATGCTTAAGAAGACATTTCTTGCTCTAATCTCTTCTAAAAGTCATGTGTGTATTGAAAACAATGAGATTTCTGGATGAACTCCACAATACTGTAAGATTCCACATTGCAATTAAGAATAATCACATGATCATGGACTACAGCAAATTAAATGTCAAAGAGTGGCTGGAGGGAGATTTTGCAAAGGAAAATGACCTTTTGATTATCAAGACCAGTTCTGCCAACATAGGTTTTACAACAAAAAAAGAGAGAAGCAAGCCCACATGAGGAGTTATTTTGCAGACGCATCAGTGAGGGTTTCTAATAGAACTTAGATGTTGAGCTTTGCTGCTGATTATGGGGGATACATTCTTATCCCTCACTCTGAGTTGATCCATGCAGTATAATGCAAGACCTCCTTTTTCAGAGACAGTAAGATTCAGTGAGATGAAAGAAAGCATAGGATTTGGAGTTAAGATGTCAGGTTTTCCTATCAGCTCTGCCTATTGGACCAAACTTCAAGAAGCCACAATTCCCCTGTCTTTTCAGTGAAGTATCATTAGCCTACCGATCTCACTGGGTTGATGCAAGGCCACAGAAGTTTGTGAAGTGAAAAATATTTATAAACTCTGTAACATTCTACACATTGTCTTATTATTTGATTAACACTTACTACAAGGTCATTTACTGGAAGTAATAAGCGGTAAAATTTATCTCATGAAAGGACACAAGACCATGATGGGTTCCCTTAAATAGCTTTGAATGGTTCATAACTTGGATGGAGCACTTCCCCTGTGCAAACTATTGTGTCTTGTGCTGTACATGTGGTATATTATCTCAGCCATTCCTCATACAACCCAGCAAATTAAGAACTGCATTTCTGAGGCTGTGAGAGGTGAAATAACTCGTGAAAGTTAGCCCAACTTGTATGGGAGAGGTGTATTTCCAACCCGGGCTGTCATACTCCAAAACTTGTGCCCTTAACTCTCACCACATACAACAGATCTCTTTATTGTATAACTTTTACTAAACCATTTTGTATATAAGATGCATGTCTCTTTCATCTTTGAAACCCTGTAACTGTCATCTTTTGTGAAATTATGCCATGGTAACAAAAAAAAAACCCAAAGTCTCATTGACTTATAAAAACTAAGATTGTTTCTCACTCACATCCAAGACATTGTGGATCATCTCTGGCTTTCTACCATGCTACCTTCATTTTGGGAATCAGCTAAAAGAAAACAGAAGGAAGGTAGAACCACCTGATGATGGTTACACATTTTTACTAGGCAGTGTTTTGTCACTTCTGCTTATATTTCATTGACCAGAGCAAGTCATTTGTCCAAGCCTGACTCCACTGGGGCAAGGAGATAAGTCTGCCCATAGAGAAGGATAAGGAATACAGTGTTCCAAACCACTCCCCCATATTTTGTAGATAATAGATAATCTGTTTAAGAATGAATGAATAAATGCAAGAAAGAAACATTAGAAGAATTAGAAGTAAATTCAAAGCAATATAGCCCTATCAGCCATCAAATTTGAACCAGGTGGTTGTTTTCATAGAGAAGAAGCGATGAGAACGGATATCATATTTTTTTTATTGTTTCATGCAGAAACTGAAATACTGAACCTTTAGAGAATTTATGGGCCCTGCTCTGGTTGAGATCCTTATATTTGACCATAGGATTAAACTCATCATGACCAACGTTGTGCTACAGTTACAGATCCTTTAATGCCGTTCAGGAACATAGTCAAATATTTGCCCACTTTCCATATTCCTATCATTCAATAAACCTAAATAGACAAAGGCACTCTCTTAAAGTGGAGTTTTCTCAGTGCACTCAGTCATATCTGAGTTTCAATGAGTGAAACATTTTACTTAAGTGTACGTCTATTAGAAAATCAAATTGAAGTTGAGATCATATCTAACAGTTCTCAAAGGAAGAATAGTGTATTTTCTCTGTTGCTATTATTGTAAGCCAAAAGAGGTTAGGTAGTGCCAAACCCCAAAGCACCCTCCATCCATAATCAACAGGCAAAAAAAAATGAATTCTAAGAATTTGGTGAACTGAGAAAAAGATCAGACAAACCATTAAGAGGCCTCCTGAGGCTGCCGTTTCCTGACTTCCTTGTTTTCAGCCCCCTCTCATTACTGCTCACTAAATCCTGAGAGTGTGTATAGACCAGCTCTTAGCAGAGTTTTCTGGAAGGACTGCTTGACAAGCACACGGCCTGCAGTCAGCTCGGGGACTCTTTCGCCAGCACTTATTTACCTGGTAGCGCTCTACTTCCCAGTCTATAGCCCTTCATGAGCCAAATGTGTTCCTTTGCCATCATTAAATAAATGATGATGATGAGACACGGAATATAAGGATGATACAATTTATTCCAATACTAGAGTAAACACACACCCTGAACTTGCTGCCTTATCTTTATTGCATCGTCCAGTAAGCGCCCGTTTCTGCCCAGGCACCGCAGCCACTGTACAACGATCACATTTTATCACGTGTGTTTCCTTCGTGACTGTTGTCAAAAGACGTTGAGCGGTGCCTGGGCCTGCTACATCAGATAAGGATGTGAGGGCAGGTCGTTTATTTGGGAGGTGTTTGGAGGAAGTGGGAAGAATGAGAAAAGCAAGCAAAACAGAGCATTAGGTTTGCAGTGTGGGCATCTGGGGCTCAGACACACTGGTGAATTTCTAAAACTTCATGTAGAACAGAGGTCAACAAATTATATCCTGTGGGCCAGACCTGGCCTGTTTTTGTAAATAAAGTCTTATGGGCACGCAGCCCCACTTACTTGTTTACTTTTTAGCTATGGTTGCTTTTGTGCTGCAAGGGCAGAGTTGAGTATTCATGACAGAGACCACACAGCCTAAAAGAGCTAAAAGTACCTAACAATGTCTAGCTCAGTACTGACAGAGTGTGCTTACGCCTGGTGTAGAACTTAGCCCCACCTTGTCCTGATGGATGGAAGCTGGAATATTTATTCACTGACCCCTTCCTACAGGTGAAGGGTTTGCCCCTGCAGCACCTGGACTGCATCTAAGCAACTTAAAAGAAATCTCTGATGCAGAAAACTGGGAGACCACTCAACCAGGACCCTTGAAGTGAGACCACTGGTGGACATCGAACTCCCCCTATAACTACACCACAAGCACATGTTGGCCAACGAGGACGTATCAAAAGCAGCTGCTACAGTGCTGGTACCCCGCAAGGATTAGCTTTTTCTCACCCGCTAATATTTGTTTTCCTTTGATCAACAAGAAAGCTTCGCTATTGTCCCTTTCCCATCATCCAGAAAGTTCTGTTTATCCCAGACATTTCAATTTCAAAAGTTAGGGGTGTGTATGTGTGTGTGTACATGTGTACAACTGTGCCCCAACAGTCGACAGAGAATTTAACCCAGTAGGAACCCCCAGTAGACACAAAAGGACAGAGCTCACAGGGGCCCCCCTCCAGCCAATGTCTTGTAAATAATGTCTGTAACCTGACAGCAAGGGCAAGCTCCATGGAGCTGAATGTCTCCTGAGAGAACCATTTGCCGTTTGATGTTACTTTAGATGTTCCTGATCAGTAATTATGTACAAAACTGTAACTATTTCCATAATCTAATTAAGAGACATTTTAGAATTGAGTTGTATGAGAATGACAGGTGTGGGCTTCCTATTGGCGCAGTGGTTAAGAATCCACCTGCCAGTGTAGGGGACACGGGTTCGAGCCCTGGTCCGGGAAGATGCCACAGAGCAACTAAGCCCGTGTGCCACAACTACTGAGCCTGCGCTCTAGAGCCCGTGAGCCACAACTCCTGAGCCCGCGTGCTGCAACTACTGAAGTCCACACGCCTAGAGCCTGTGCTCCGCAACAGGAGAAGCCACCGTAATGAGAAGCCCGCGCACCGCAACAAAGAGTAGCCCCCGCTCGCCGCAACTAAAGAAAGCCCGCACGCAGCAACAAACACCCAACGCAGCCAAGAAAAAAAAAGATGTGTACTTAAGATTTAATAAAATTAATAATTAAAAAAAAAAAAGAATGACAGGTGGTTTGGGGACACAGTGCTGTACCGGGACCAAAAATAGAGGTTGTCATTGCAAAGCAATGGGCCCAAAACGAAAAGTGAAGATGAAATTCAGGAAATGGAGCTCCCTTCTCTAACATCACCCCAGATGAGAGTCTCCCGCCAATGATCTCTTCACCACATCCTCGACTGTAAGTCATAACCACTTAACGTCATTAAGTGTACTGTCTATTT
The DNA here is from genome assembly GCF_005190385.1 of Monodon monoceros. Lineage (NCBI taxonomy): Eukaryota > Metazoa > Chordata > Mammalia > Artiodactyla > Monodontidae > Monodon > Monodon monoceros. The sequence goes on along the minus strand of NW_021703779.1, from coordinate 814,293 downwards.
CCCAGTAGTAAGTATTTTGAGTCTCTATGGACAGCATTTCTTTTAAGTGATTGCCTCTGAAAAAAACAGAAGACAGAACCTAAGGAATCTAGGGTTAGAAGGACTCTGTCACATACTCTAACTCTTTCTGCCTTTCTAAAGTTTTCCAGCTTTCGTTCATCCACCAACTCTAATGGATGAGCAGAGGAGTAGCAAAATGTGGTTGATTTGGAAAAATTATATAATTCCAAGCTTGGAAGCATTTCTACTCTTAGAATTGATGATTGAAGGGAAGGATGTAGTGAAATGGTCCCTGATTGTATTTTGCTTGGGGGTTAGTGTCCTGATGGCCACATGGCTCCCAGCTCAGCTGTACTGAGGGCTGAAAGTGTCGGTGACAGAAAACAGAAGGGTGGTTGGATTTTATTGTAAAACACTCGAGAAAGAAGCCTTCCCAAACCCTAAAATGAATGTCCCAACACACATCTTTTCAATGCCCTCTGTGCCTCAAAACAAATGTTCTGTTGGATTTCAGTTAGGTTTTCTAAGTTCACTTGAATCATCTTTGATGCTGTACTTCTGATATTTGAAGACCTAAGTTTTAATAAGCATTTGCTTGGCAGAGTTGTGAGCTTTAAGCTTAAATGAAGGGATAGATTGAGTAATAAATGCAATGCCTAGAATACGTGATTATGGCGGGTTGTGTAACTGTTGAGAACAAGCCAAAATACAGAAAGAAATATTTAGTGTAAGGAACAACTTCTGACAATAAATCATTCCTGCCACATCTATTTGAAAAGACAAAAAGCATACAGAGTATGGATATCTTTTGCTGTTAGATGGAAACCCTGGGTCCCATGCCTGGGTTGAGCCATCAGCTTCCCTGCCCTCATGCTTTCCCTGGAGAAAGGCCAGTAGACAGTTGCATTTTCTTCCTAAAAGGTTTTAGGAATCTATAAAACATTTTGAAATTAGATTTTCTGTGGGACTTTGTGGGGTTTTTTTGCGGTACGCGGGCCTCACTGTTGTGGCCTCTCCCGTTGCAGAGCACAGGCTACGGACGCGCAGGCTCAGCGGCCATGGCTCACAGGCCCAGCCGCTCCGCGGCATGTGGGATCTTCCCGGACCGGGGCACGAACCCGTGTCCCCTGCATCGGCAGGCGGACTCTCAACCACTGTGCCACCAGGGAAGCCCTGTGGGACTTTTTGACTTTTTATTCCTGAAAGAGATGGTGGTCCCAGTTGGAAGAGGTGGATGTCAGGGAAGCAAGAATGGTAAAAGCCTACTTCCAGGCTGAATATTTGGGGATTTATCAATACAAATCTCATTCATACAAGTGGAGAATTAGGAGTGAGAATAGAACCCTTTTTTCCCCTGAGAATAAGGCTTTTGGGTTTGTGTTTTCAGAAATGCCTGTGAGACTAAACAATGAAAAATGAAAAAAATGGTAAGGATCATACTTCTACAGCGTGTGATTAGAACCTCTTTTGTCTCTCCAAATGCAGCCCTGGTCTTCACTCAGCAGGGCTAACTGAGATCTTCCAATTCTTCTTTTTAATTTCCATCTCTCCCAAAAGTTTTCTTCCTGTGATCTGTTCTTCCACCCCTCTTCTGTGATCTCTGAAAACACATTGGTTTCTTTAGAACTTCACGAGAGTCAAAAGAACTTGCATTTCTGAATCCCTGCAGTCTTCACATCACAGGGGAAGGAAGCAAGAAAAGAGTAAGAACCCCTGTTAGCGAGGGACGCAGCGAACCCAGACTTTTGCGAGTGCCTGAGGACCATGCTTAGGGGGATGGACCGTGAGGACGAGATCAATGTGCAGAGCTGTTGCCTTCTTCCTAAAGGAATAGGTGGGAAAGAATGGCTGGAGTTGAGCAAGAGATGACTCGGTCGGCATTTGGGGGAAGGTAGGGTCCATTTAAGGAGCATCGAAATGTTTTTTAGAAGTGTGGATGTATTTGAACCACCTCATTTCTGGAGGGTTCTAGTTAGTTCCATCTTCTCTCTCTTCCTGTATTTGTCTCCAAAAATGGGGAGAATTATGTGTGTGCATCTATGTGTGTGTGTGTTGCTATGGAAACTTTTACGTGTGCCTGCTACGGGGATGCATGCTTGATTGCTTGCTCGCTCAGAAATATTCATGATGCAGCCCTAAGGCAGTTGGAAATATCAGTGTGCAGACTTCTAGTCTTACCATCGCTATGTTCTGGGGGGTAAAGAGAAAGCAGTACCCACAGACCTTGGCCAGTTCAAGTATCTACGAGAGTTTTACCTCCAACACGCGGTCCATTGTCCTTGGCCAACTTGTGCTGTGCAATATAGCTTGTTAATCAGATTTCCAAAATGGTCTCCCTTTACGGCTGAAGACTGCATTTCATCTCAGGCTGAAGGCCTCAACGAATGAAACTCACATTTTGTATAGCTTTATGTGGTGTCTCCTAAAAAAAGTGTTTATCTCCTAACAATTGTTCCTTCACATTTTAGTAGCAGACCACTCTGATTGACATTTTAACTGCTTTTTCCTGTTGGTCCAGGCTCCGTGCTGGGAAATTGTCCAAATGTTAGGGCTTCATTCTCACACGAGAAGTAGCTGGTCCCCAGCTCACATGGACCCAGTCTGACTTTTCAAAATAGATTAAGATAAAATTGTAGTTTATGAGCCATCAGGAGAAATTATCTGTTTACTTTTGAGAAACGGAGATGGTGTGTTGAGTTTCAGCCAAAAGTCTAGCACTACTATGTTGTAAGGTGACACTTCACAGGTTTTCATGCAACATTAAGTGAATCTATTCCAATTTAATGCAAACAACGGGGAAGGAAAACATGCATGCTTATTCTACATAAGGTCCTTTCCATGGGTAGTGTCTAATGGAGGGATCTGATTTTATACCGAGTGAATGGTTTAAACTGACACTAAATCCGAGCTACCAAAAAACAAAGAAACAAACAAAAGAAAAAAACCAAAATCAAAATTAGGACAGATGAGTCCCTTGTTTTCATCACAGTAGCATGATACAATTTCTATTTACTTTTGCACTAAGGTACTAAAAAGCACTGATGTACTCTTCCCATTTCTTTATGAAAAGGTCCATTTGTGTAATGACAATTACATCTGAAATTGAATGGTCAAAATAAATGAGTGGAGATGTGAATCAGTGAATTCGTAAGAATGAGTGAATTTTGGTGAACTAGTCAGAAATTCCATTTACTAGAGTTACATCCACACATCATGTTTGCCTTTGCGGATGTGTATGGATTTAATCTCAGTGGACTGAGTGAATTGAAGAAGCATTTGCCTCCTTTCATTTTCAGCAAATGTGTGTAAATTGTTTTTGTCAGGAATAAATAAGTGGTTTGGCTCCAGCTGTATCTACTTGAGATGGTATCAAAGCACTAGAACAAATTATACTTTTAAAAAGGAAGTATTTTTGAACAGAACACAAAAGAGGTAGCATGCAGAGGCAGGAAAAACTAACATCAAGATCGCATAAAATGGAGACGTAACAAAGGAGCTGGTAGGAAGGTGTCATCTTATAAGATGATGCTGCCATCATTATGCCTGTGCTGAAAGGAGGATTAAGTCGCCTGACGCTCAGAGCTTACTGTGTGTCTGTGCTCTGGCTCTATGTAGAATAGGCGTGATGGAAGTTCTTGCAGAAAGGAAACTGTTCATTTCCGTGAAGTTATTTAACTTTCAGAAACTGCTCATCTACTGTGGCACATGCATGACTTGAGGTTGACAGGTGACAGATGTGCCCTAAGTGGGGCCCAAGTGAAGTCCTATTGTCACCCTCTTACCATGGGATCCCAAGCATGAGTCACCTTAATACCCTGGACCAGGCAGACATCTGTTCTTTCACTCCCATGATAGGAGTATAGAAATTTATGGACAGACGTTCATAGAGGAGGAAATGTCCTAAGAGCCCTCGTTGATCTTACAAGGAAAGGTGCATTATAAATATGTGTTTGACCCTGCTGCTTTCACACTGCCTGTATAGGGAACATAGAAAGTGAGCATGATCAAATCTAAGTCCTTTAATATTTGATACACCCTGATGATAGGCTGCAACCAAAATTGGTGGTGGTGGGGGGAAGCAGTGCCTTGATTCCTTAAGAAAATGTTAATTTTGAAAAGGATTTTTAAAAAGCATGTTTTTTTCTACTTTAAAATTAAATTGAGTTGTGTCATTCGCTTAGAATGACCTGGACAATTGGGTACAGTGTTCCAGACCTAAAATTTTGCTGATCTCCAAGAAATAAGAAAGTACAGCTTAAGGTGCTTCCCTGGTGGTACATTGGTTAAGAATCCGCCTGCCAGTGCAGGAGACACGGTTCGAGCCCTGGTCCAGGAAGTTCCCACATGCTGCGGAGCAACTAATCCCGTGCGCCACAACTACTGAGCCTGCACTCTAGAGCCCGCGAGCCACAACTACTGAGCCCATGTGCCACAACTACTGAAGCCCACACGCCTAGAGCCGGTGCTCCGCAACAAGAGAAGCCACCGCTCACCACAAGTAGGGAAAGCTCATGCACAGCAACAAAGGCTCAACGCAGCCAAAAATAAATAAATAAATAAATATTTTAGAAAAAGAAAGAAAGCACAGCTTAATAGTTTGGATATTTGGAATTAACATAGATTTATTTTTCCCTTCTTCAATCCTTCCTTTACTTTCTTGCTTTTTTAAAAAAATTTTTCTTGGCAAACTATCTCTCCAGGAAAAAAATCTTATTCCTAGAGGTCATGATTTTTCAGGTTGAGGTAGACTGGCTTTTACAATTACCTTCTTGAAGCTAAGCACTGGCAAACATTCAAGATGAAGCAAGGTGATGAGTATTTCAAAGGCAACCTTAAAATAAGCTAAGGAGGAGAAGAAAAAAAATCTTTGAAGTTATTTCAAATACATTATCCATAGTTGCCTTATAATTGGATACCCTAAGCAGAGAAATATGAAGTCATCCATTAGGTAAAAATATCCAAAAATGTCTCACCTATTATTGGGAGTCCGTTCTCTCCTATAGTTGACATGGAATATTGGGAACTCTGCTGCACTTCGAGACAAAAACTATCAGCCATTTAACATGGGACCAGTCAGTTCAACATCTCTGAAATGGAAATGCTGATTTACCCTCCTGGATCTGATGGTTAGGGGCAGATGAAACACTTTTTAAAGAGGAATCTGTGATCCAGGATGCCAGTATTACAAATATCGGTACTATAGTTTTACTCTAGCTACAAAGATGCCATTATTGTGAAATCCAGTAAAGCTCCAGTCACAATGCAGCCACAGTTAAAACCAGTGAGACTAAAGCCCTCCCTTCTGAGCTGTGTAATGACTAGTAAAAATCAGTATCTTTGAGTAGGTAACATTCTCTGTGTCTTTCTGTTTAAACATACTTGGAAATTGTGGTAACATCTATATATTCTTTATTTGTTTACCCCTATGTGATAACCATCTAACTAGTGATCAGTATGCCTTTTTTTAATAGTAAATACGTGCAGTTTCAACCATTAATGGGCCCATGTTCAGGAGTGCTTAAGACCCAATTTTCGCCTCGGTATTACCCCATCCATTCAACTGCAGTTACATAGAGAAAAAAATGAATTATTTATTAATATTGTTGACTGACTACAATAACTATAATGTTTTTCTTCCAGCAAAAAGGATAGAATGGCCTGAGGTCTTTGCGACTAGTCTCACACATGTTATTTATTTATTTATCTGTTTAATTTTTTGGCTGCGTTGGGTCCTCACTGCTGCGTGCCGGCCCTCTGCTGTTGCAGTGAGCGGGGGCCACTCCTCGCCGCGGTGCACGGGCCTCCCATTGCGGTGGCCTCTCCTGTCCTGGAACACAGGCTCTAGGCATGCGGGCCTCAGTAGTTGTGGCTCGCGGGCTCTAGAGCGCAGGCTCAGCAGCCGTGGCGCACGGGCCCAGCCACTCCACGGCACGTGGGATCCCCCCAGACCAGGGCTTGAACCCACGTCCCCTGCATTGGCAAGCAGACTCTCAACCACTGCGCCACCAGGGAAGTCCCAGGCTCACACATGTTAAACATGAATTAATTATATCCGTGAATGAACATAAACATGTCACTTTAATCGTAGTTTTGTTATAATAATTTGTGTTTATTTAAAATATAATAAACCCAATGAGATAGAAAATTTTCTCCAAAATTTCTTTAGGAAAGTACCATTATATTTTCCTGAGACCTAGTATGAGATGATGAAGCTGAGTTAATAAGGTCTGTCGCTCGGATATTCCTCCCTGAAGATGTTAAATGTCTCTTCTACGTCTGTCACGTTAGATAGGTCTTCTTCCTCGTCAGAATGTTTCCATAGCTCTCTGTTACTACTGAGAACAAATTCAGAAACCTAGCTTTAGGCTTCTAAGACCTTCATTGGTTACCCCTCTCGTGTGTGTTTATCCATCCAACCATTTAAGCAACAAATGTTTATTGAACATCTGATGTGTTCTGCTAGATACTTTCAAAGACCCTAGTTCAAGGCCTCCTCCTCTTGTTCATGTTTTCCTCATAGAAACTGTTCTCCCCTGTGCGTTCCATTAAAGAAGCTGCCAATCTCCCAATTAACTCAGCATGTGGACCCTCACAAACATTCTCCTCAACTTTTCTTTCCATGTTTCTGTGGGTAGAAAGATATTTCAGGACCCGAGTGAATCCGACCTTCCTGACTATGAAAAGAGCTTAGCAGAAGCAGCCTTGTCAGTGCCTGAGCAGAAGCCTCTCTCTGTCACAAATCACATGCCATCTTAAAGAAAGATGCTCAAGAATTAAGAAACACAAAGCCTGCTTTTAAGGAGTTTATAACTAATGGAGCAAGGATAAATACTATGAGAAACACATACTCTCCAAGGACATCTGAAGTGAAATTAATACAATTTTAAAGAACTTTAGTAAAGCACACAAGATGGGTTCTGTCATAAAGTTAGGTGACTGGATATCAGGGCTGATCGAAAAAGACTCCGTAAAGGAGGGGTGATGCAAGCAGGGTTTGGAATGGTAGGGGAAAGGGCAAATTGGATTTGGCGGTTCCTAAACACAGATGAGAATTGAAGCAAAGCCCAAAGCACACATGAGCAGCAGATTCGCTTGGCCGGTATATAGGCCAGGGAGCAAGGAGGTCGGAGGAGGGTGTGTTTGTGGTGCTCGCTGTTGGACTTTTATTCAGGGGAATCGTGCTCACCCCTTATTTGCTATCACCGGAACCCTGGGAGGTTGGAGGTGGCAATGCACATAGTTGAGGACACATTGCTGTGGTTTCATTGACTACCAAGGTGGTTTACCCTGAAAGTAAGGGAAGAACACCTATCTCTGTACTTGGCGTTGTTCATCTCATTTAATTCAACCACAACGAAAGGAGAAGGGACTTTTCACTTTGCAACAAGAAACTGAAGCTCAATTACATGCCAAAGACAGAGCCCAGACTCAACCTCCAGTCTCTTGGACTCCCAACTCCCCTCTGTCTACTTTTCTGTGCCCTCTCTTTAGAGCAGGGCTTCTCGGTCTTGGCACACTTGCCATGGGTGGCTGAGTCGTTCTTTGTGTTGGGGGCTGTCCTGTGCACTGTAGGATGTTTAGCAGCATCTCTGGCCTCTCTACCCACTAGGTGCCAATGGCAGCACCCCGCGCACACTTGTGACAACCAAAAACGTCTCCAGAAATTGCCAGATGTCCCTCGGATGGGAGTGGAGGTAGGGACAAGCAAAACCATCCCTAGTTAAGAACCGCTGCTCTAGGGTATTGTTAAGAGTTTTGAAAAATTTTATGTGAACTTTTATTCTCTTCCACTTTTTGCCACACTCAGAAGTGCAAAAGAGAACGTGGAAACCAGTGTGAAAGCTAAGTTTGTACAACTCAAAATTCTTAAGACCATCACTCAACTTTTTTGCCCAAACCTAATCGTGATAACTTGGAGGTGCTCTTAAAAGAAGAGTTGCTGCATGTAAAATATCTGTTATGAGCTCAGCGTGGAGCCTGAGAACTCAAGTCACAGAGCAAAGCCAGGCACAGGCTTCTCCTGGGGTTTTCCTTCATAGAGCTGAAGAAGCTGCTGCTTTAGCCATAAATGATTTGTAAGCCCCTCCTCTCTGGGGGTGTAAGAAGACCCGCTGGGCAGGCATCAGTCTTTTCAACTGAGTTGTTTCCGGCTGCCTTGCTGAATACAGAGGCAAATTCTGATTACTGAAAGCTCCTTGTGGTTAGGGACCATGTGTTAGACACAGTGGGGTTATTTAGAAGCACAGCTCATCATTAGCAATCAATGAGTCAGTGATGCAGTCCTCTGCCAGCAGATATTGATTCAGTGCTCCCGCCTACAGCTGTAATAGTCCAATGGGTGTGGATATTCCTGTTCAACGTTATGATTATTTGATTACTTAGCCACAAAACTTTTTGCTTTTGCTTTCATGGTTATAGAATAAACAGAGTTTGTAAAGTATTTTCAGGTTAAAACAAAATAATTAAGGAGGCAACCCTAGAATGTTGCCCCAATCTCATCCAACCCAACTCCTGCTACATAGAATTCGCCACATATGGTAACCAGAGTGGGCTGGCACCGTCACTCCGATCACACCTAAAACATGCCGAGCAGAAGAACGGTCCTGTATTTCAGCCCTTGGTAATGGGTAAAATAAGGGGCTTGAACCATAAAATTTATAAGGTGTCAGAGCACACTTTTAATATGAAAATACCTCATTAAACTTGCCACTTTAACGTGTTTCCCCTCATCAGCAAGGGGTAATTAGAAAATGGTGGTGATGCTTCTTCAGAACGTAGATCTCGAAAGTATGGCATATTTCTTACTTTTGGTCATATCTCAGAGTCCTCATTTGTAAACTAGAAAATAGTAGTTGTGTGCTGGGATTGGTTTCATCCACTGGGTTACAACGTCCACTAAAATACCGAGCCTGGGCTCCCTTCGGCAGTGTTATGAACACCCAGGCTTAGAATGCTGGCCGAAGACGTGTGTTTAAAAGGACTTAATTTTCTGCAGTTCTTTCTTGCAGATAACCTGCCCGTAACCTATTATTGAGCTATTACATCTTTCAGGGAATACTGCCCTTGTAGATAATTCCAGGGGAGGCTGGATGATGAGATAATTAGATCAGTAGGGAAGCAAAATTTCTTCTTTCTCCTTCTCTCTTAAAGATTATATGAAAACTTTTCATATTTACACACTTCCCTTTTTACTGCATTGTTAATAATTATTGGCCATCTCTTATTTATAGCGGCACAGTGGTTAATCTTCTTTATATGAAGTAACGTGTGTGCATATAAGGGGCCTTGTTTACAGATTAAAGGGGCCAAAAAGGGCCTTGGGGGACTTGTAGTGTTTTCTTTGTTTCGTTTTTCCTGTCTCCAAGCAGAAACCTAAAGAACTACACATTTGCATTCCCAGTAGAATGCTAAAAAACTTCCTGCCCTAGGGAACCTCCTGAAAAATTGAAGCACTCAACAGCCTGTGGCAGGGTAGGGACAGGTGGCACAGGAAAATATCCCCGGGCTCTAGGCTTCCCATGTGCTCTTGGCAACACCTGGCCCAGAGAGAATGTACTGGCAGATCGTGCCTCTTGGGAACATGCATTTCAAGTTTCAAACAAAATGGTGTGCATGGCGTGTCCCTTGGCGGGCATTTCCTGCTCACAGGAAGAAGGTCTCCAGTAGGCGAAGCTCTCATTTCCCATGGAGGGAGCCTTCCAAGGTCAGGTGCTTGCAGGGGGACAGGCTGGGTGAAGGGGGCGAGGGAGCAGGGGGAGGTGCTAATCCTCTTCTTTAGTGTGTCATGAAAGAAACAGTTTGAAAGAAAATAATTGTAGACCCAGGATATGAATTAGACAAACCTACCTTGAAATGCTGGCTCTGTCCACTTAGTAGCTAGATTACTTTGGGCAACAGATCTAGAAGTTTCCTCATTTGTGAAATGGGTATAGGAACAACCTTATAGGGTTGTTTAGATCATTAAATATAAAAATTCTTCCACCAACAGTGCACAAGGGTTCCCTTTTCTCCACATTCTTGGTAACACTTGTTATTCCTTATCTTTTTTTTTTTTGTGGTACGCGGGCCTCTCACTGTTGCAGCCTCTCCCGTTGGGGAGCACAGCCTCCAGACGCGCAGGCTCAGCAGCCATGGCTCACGGGCCCAGCCGCTCTGTGGCATGTGGGATCTTCCCGGACCGGGGCACGAACCCGTGTCCCCTGCATCGGCAGGCGGACTTTCAACCACTGCGCCACCAGGGAAGCCCTCCTTATCTTTTTGATAATAGCCGTTCTGACAGGTGTCAGGTGATATCTCATTGTGGCTTTAAATTGCATTTTGCTAATAATTAGTGATGTTGAACATCTTTTCATATGCCTGTTGGCCATCTGTATGTCTTTGGAAAAATGTCTCTTCAGATCCTCTGCTCAATTTTTTTTTTTTTTTTGCGGTACGCGGGCCTCTCACTGTTGTGGCCTCTCCCGTTGCGGAGCACAGGCTCTGGACGTGCAGGCTCAGCGGCCATGGCTCATGGGCCCAGCCGTGCCCCAGCATGTGGGATCTTCCCAGATCGGGACACGAACCCGTTTCCCCTGCATCGGCAGGCGGACTCTCAACCACTGTGCCACCAGGGAAGCCCCCTCTGCTCATTTTTTAATCTGGTTGTTTGTTTGTTTGTTGTTGAGTTGTATGAGTTCCTTGTATATTTTAGATATTAGCCTCTTATCAGACACATGATTTGCAAATATCTTCTCCCATTTAGTAGGTTGCCTTTTCATTTCCTTCGCTTTGCGGAAGCTTTTTAGTTTGATGTGGTCCCATTTGTTTATTTTTGCCTTTGTTTCCCTTGCCTTTGGAGTAAGATCCACAAAAGCATTGCTAACACTGATGTCAAGGAGGTAATGTTTTCTTCTAGGGTTTTTATGGTTTCAGGTCTTACATTCAAGTCTTTAACCCATTTTGAGTTGATTTTTGTGTATGGTGTAAGATAGTGGTCTAGATTCATTCTTTTGCATGTGGGTGTCCAGTTTTCCCAGCACCATTTATTGAAGAAACTGTTCTTTCTCCATTGTATATTCTTGGCTCCTTTGTTGTAAATTAATCGTCTATGTGTGTGTGTTCATTTTTGTGCTCTCAATTCTGTTCCACTGATGTGTTTGTTTCTATACCACTACCGTACTGTTTTGAGTACCATAACTTTGTAGTGCAGTTTGAAATTAGGGAGTGTGATACCTTCAGCTCTGTTCTTTCTCAAGATTTCTTTGGCTATTCAGGGTCTTTTGTGGTTCTATACAAACTTTAGAGCTAGTTTTCTAAATAGAACTATAGTTCTATGAAAAAAGCCATTGTAATTTTGGTCAGGCTTGCGTTGAATTTGTAGGTTGCTTTGGGTGTTCTGGTGTTCCTTGTTCTTTAAGGCTCAGGATGCAGCTGTTTTACCCTCTCATGTCTCTACTAGGAAATGAGTTCCTCCTTGCAGAGTTTAGCGTAGATTGATGAGATTATATCTGCAGAGTGGCTTTCTCTTTGGGTGAGGCCCCCTTTGCAAGTGCACATTTTCCTCATCATGGCTATTTGTGCCTCTATGAAATACTGCCAAAGGGAACAAGAGGAGCCTGCCAGAAAGAGAAATTTCTTAGGGCAAGAGATGAAAAAGAAATGGAGCAAAGGGTAAGATTTTTTAAAAAAAAGAAGAAAAAGAAGAAAGAAAAGTAATTGCAAGAAAGAAATTAGAACAATTATATAAACAGAGATTGGCTTCAAGGACACAGGGCTAAAATCCCAGACTCAGAGGAAGGCAGGCCGTGGGTGAGAAGAAAAACACAACAAAACCCTCAGAGTTAGAATGGCAGATTCTCCAGGGGTGATTGGAGAGGTTCCAGAATAGGAGCTTTAGGCAGGCTACATTTAAAGAAAAGAAAAAAATGAAAATGGAAAAGCAAAATTCCCAATATGTCTTTGCATTTTTGACTGTATCTCCCAGAAAAGAGTTTTTAGCCGTAAGATATTGGATATCAATGGGAGGGTAATACACATGCAATATAATGGCATAAATAGAATATAAATAGTAATTATGGATTTTGCAGCCCACTAAAGAAGTTTATTATGTTTCTCTTTCTTTTTTAAGAAGAACCCTGAAGAACCTTTTTTTAAAAAAATTATTTTTTATTTTTGGCCGCATTGGGGCTTTGTTGCTGCACATGGGCTTTCTCTAGTTGTGGCGATCGGGGGCTACTCTCATTGCGGTGTGCGGGCGTCTCATCGCGGTGGCTTCTATTGTTGCGGAGCCCGTGGGCTTCAGTAGTTGTGGCGTGTTCTTGTATGCAGTTCCTCTTCCTTTTCAACTCATTCCTGTGTGCTCTAGACAAAGCTACTTTCAGCTCGCTCCTTCTTTTCACTAAAATGAGAGTGGCCTGTGTTAATTGTCTTGTGTGTCATGATTGATGGCTGGCATCCTTTCTGTGAATAAAGCCTATGATCTTAATGACTTCAGGAGTTCACATCAGACTTTGAACTTGCAAGTGATGATGAATTCGACAGCTGGGTTTGCAGTTAAATGTTTTTTTAAAGCCTATGAACAAAACATGTTTTGATGTGGATGTTTTCATTAAATAAACTGAGCAGTTGATCACTTATGCACTTTTTTGTTGTGGGTATAAATTAAGTTTCTGTTTTTCTATTAGAAGCATCTTGAGATCACAGAACAGGTGACTTGGGGGTCCTGAGGCACTGTTATGGAGTTAGATGGTCAACTCAGGTAGCAATACCGAGTACTTTGGGGGCAGTGTTGCTTGCTTACTCCTTACTATGTGGAGGTGAGAGAGAAAAGAGGGTGTCTCTGGAAACAGCCATTCCTGAATGCTGGCTTCTTTGGGAGCTTCCCAGTGGTGTGGCGTGAGGTGAATTTGCCCAGCTGCTTTAGGGAGCTTGCCAGCCCCACTGTAGCTAGCTCTTCTGCTCCCCTCACCCTCCCACCTACACCCCAGGCCTTGCCCTGAGCCTCTCCCCTCCTAGGAGAGAGGTTCCGCATCTGTGCCTGATTTAAATATCCATGCTAGATATTTGCAGTCAGTGAATCTAGAAGGGCCAGTAGGGACAGCCTGGTGTAATTCCCACACTAGCCATGGCCCAGGGACTGCAGCTCTGGTCTCTTGATTCTTAGTGTAGTTCTTGTACTTGTTCAGCAAACATGTGAGTACCTACTGGACATCAGTTATGGGTATAATACTGAACAAGACCACGAATTTCATGCTTCGGACAGCCAACGGAGCCCAGAACATATAGACAAGTCACCAGGCAAATTAACAAAAAGAATGGGGGGTATAAAGAAATCTGGGAGGAGCACCTGATCCTGTCCCAAGGGTCTGGAGCAGTCCAACAAAAAACTATAATGCGAGCTACATATGTTATTTTAGTTCGCCTGCTAGCCATATTTTAAAAATAAAAAGAAATTGTGAAATTTAATAGTATATTCTGCTTAACCCAATATATCCAAAGTAGTATCATTTCAATATGTAATCAATTTTTTAAAATTATTAATGAAACATTTTATATATTTCTCCTATTCGAAAACTGATGTGTATTTTACACTTACAGCACACCTCAATTCAGACTCGCCACATTTCCAGTGTTCAATAGCTATATGTGGTGAGTATCTACCGTATTGGGCAGAGCAGATTGATAGACTGTTTCTCGTGGGATGAACCATTAAGCCAGAAGGATAATAAGTCAGCTGGGAGAATGAATGGAGAGCTGGAGAAGGCTTCTAGGCTTCAGGGGCCAGAAATCTTAAACCCTCCAAGATAAGAGAAGGCAGATATCTTTCAGGAAATGTGTGGAATTCATTGCAGCCTCTCTTGGAGTACAAGGGTTGCCGTGTATAGGGACTCAGAAGTTAGGCACAGGAGTAGGTTGGAGAGAATGAACATGAGTTCAGTTTTGGATGTGCTGAGTTTGAGTTGCCTGTGGACAACCAAGTGGAGGTGTGAGATGGTAAGGAATTCAGAGACCTCACTGTGGACTGGACTAGAGTGCAGAAGCTTCCAGAAGGAGGTGAGAATTTAACCAGCATTTTAAAGGATGGCTAGAGTCAATGCCTTGTACCCCACATGGAGTATAGGTTCCACTGAGTTGGAGTTCTCAGTTTTTGTCATTCAACACAGAGGAGCAGACACAACAGAGTTCATTATTAGAACCATCACAAGTTTAGGCACACCAATTCAGCCTGTATGTTTCCTTCACACCTCATTATCTTCCATAAACAAAGTACGGCTCCTTGTCATGCTGGAATGGCATTTGGATGTAAGATACCAGAGCCTTTATTGGAATATTTACATTCTAATCTTTCATGAAATGAAGGTCAGTTCCCCTGTGCTTTAGGGGAATTGTGTAAATTTTAAAGTTTTAGGAAAGAACATTCACTGAAATGCACAGTTTTTACCGTGTAGTTTTGTGGTCCATGCCTAAGTCAAGTATACTGAATTTAATCACACTTATTAGTCTTCTTCACCCAAATTGTTTTAAGTTTTTTTTTTTTAATCCTCTAAATTTACATATAAACTTCTGATACAGAATCTGGTTTTGGGCAAAAGTACAATTTTTTGATTTCTTTTTTTTTAGTGGGAGGAAAGTAAATAGCATGCTATACCCATAAAAATTAAATACATTTATTTGAAAGGGCCAATGACTCACCAGCATCTTGGAAACTCCTTTCTGCCATGATCTTAGCAACTAGTAGGAGTGGTATGGACTCACAATTGCAAAAGTATGGAATTCGTTGCGCCGGTAGAATGATAGTAAATGAATGTAATGCTGAGCATCAGAACTTACAGTCGACGAATATGATAGTTTGGAAAGGATTTGACTTAATCTCCTTTCCAGAGGCAATGACAGAAGGTGTATATTTTTATTCCATTCTTAAAAATTGATGAACCTAAAGGATGAAATTTTAAAAGAAAGAAAGAAGTTAATTGCTTATAAAAGACAATTACTGCCTCTTCCTGCTGGGTCCTTGGAGCCCAGCTAAGACTGTAAAATACCAGATGAGTGGGGCTGCTGGGGCAGAAGGAGAAATACACAGCCCGCCCATAAACCTGCGTGCCAGTGGCTGTGTTTCTGGGTTGTTTGCATTGGAAAGGGCACGGACTGTGCTCTTTATCTCTGCTATGGCTTGGAAGTAAAGATTCACCAAGGATTGGTAGTGCTAATATCATGTATTTTATGGCTGCAATTCATTATGGAGCCTCTTGTAAAATCCCCGTCAAGGGGCTTCCCTGGTGGCGCAGTGGTTGAGAGTCCGCCTGCCGATGCAGGGGGCGCGGGTTCGTGCCCCGGTCCGGGAGGATCCTACGTGCCGCGGAGCGGCTGGGCCCGTGAGCCATGGCCGCTGAGCCTGCGTGTCCGGAGCCTGTGCTCCGCAACGGGAGAGGACACATGGTGAGAGGCCCGCGTACCGCAAAAAAAAAAAAAAATCCCCGTCAAACAAAATGGCTGAAAGAGCCACTTTTCGTTTTGCTGCCAAAAGGACCATTTGGTTTCTGCTAATTTCGTTACAGGTCTAATCAGATGATGTTTGCTTACTGCTCTCGGTAATTTCACTGTCCTAAATACCACAGCTTCAACTGTGCCCTAGAAAAACTCCAGAGTTGAGTTTCATTCAACTCTGTTCATTGAGCTCCAAGTTTAGGCAAATCCTATGCTGGTGGTCCATGACTTACTCGGATATAAGGAAGTTTGGAACCTGTGAGAGAACTGTATCCCTGTAGGATACAGGGTCACTTATGCCATAAAATGAATGACGTCAACTGGACTTGTACTACTCTTCGTACAAGTAGGGTCTCCAGAGAGACCCTGGAGATCTCTCTCTCTTTCTCTCTCTCTCACCGCCCTCCCAGCCTCCCCACGCCCCCATCCCCCATCTAGAGTGCACTGTAATATAGGAGCAGTAGAAGTGATGTCCGGAAGGTGCTCATTACTCTGGAGCAGAGGTTGGCACGCTTTTTCTGTAAAGATCCAGATAGCAAATATTTTAGAATTTGCAGGCCACATAGTCTCTGTCAAATTATTCAACTCTGCCATTTTCACACCAAAGCAGCCATAGACAATACTTCAATCAATGGGCATGGCCATGTTCCACTAAAATTTCAATTACAAAACAGGCAGTGGGCCGAGCCCATGAGCTGTGGTTTGCTGACCACTGATGTGGGGAATAGAGAGAGGAGACAGCACCGCTGGCTGTGAGAGCCCAGCCTCCTTTGGGAAGGAGGCAGCAGAGGAAACGGTTCTAACAGGATGGATACGATTTCCCTAGGGCTACCTGTTTTCAATCTAGTTTGTTCTTGGTTGCTTTCAAATTATTTTATGGATACGTTTCCTATCATCAGCTTTTGTACATGTTCCTGGAGAACCATGACCAAGTGATCGTTTTGTGTTCTTACAAAGTTTAGGTGAGTTCTAAGGCACAATATGTGCTCAATAAATCATTTTGGAGGGAAGTAGGGTAGAGGCTTCGAGGAAAGTTTCCCAGAGCTTTCAAACTCTGCTCTGCTAAAGAATCAATATCTCAGGCAAAGATTAGGGCCAAGCCATGGCTTGTGTACCTTGTCTGGAGTTGTGGCTGCTGATATGGTTTCTAAGATACTGACCCCAGGATACTGCCAAGAGAAGGGAGCCCTTTGATTCCAGATCATAAGGGAGGCTCTCTGCTCATTTTGAAAGGAAAGGAGTTACAGCTCCATTTAATGGAGATGACCTTGAATGTGAGGTGCCACCTTTGTTCAGGGGACATACTTTGTTATATTTTCCTCATTCAGACCGGTCCGCATGGACTCTTTTGCCTTGATCTGGGTCTCCCAAGGTCAGTGTCAGATAAGGAGTAGGATCTGTCGTCCATCCTGGTAAATCCCTGCCAGACTGACCTCAATGGCGTCACAGACACCTGTCAACTGCTATCCATCTAGGAGCCCCAAGTTGAAACCTCCAACAGAAATAGTTTACTTCCTGTTTCTAAAACATGCTAAGGCTCACTACTCAAAGTGTGCTCCTGGGACCAGCAGCATCAGTACTACCTGGGAGCTCTTTAGAAATATAGACTCTTGAGCCCCACCCTAGCCTTGCTGAATCTGAACCCGAAGCGTAACAAAATGCTCAGCTAATTCGTGTGCACCTTAAAGTTGGAGAAGCTGTTTTGTAAGAGGCACTTTCCATCATAAAAGGCTTTTCAGCACTGTTCTAATAGATGTATCATCTAGTTGCTAAAATCTCTTTCCTGGAAATAGTAACAGTTGTAGTATTTATTATCATTGTCAGAGGAACAGATTTTTAAGACTTGTCTAATAAAAGCTTAGCATGTCCGACATGGTTACAATATAGACCTTTCCCACTTGCCAGTCTGCATGCTTTGTAAATAAATGTCTTCCTTGTTGTGGAAGTAATTACTCCAAGATATAGAAATACTGAGCGCTTACTGTCTTCCCAGTATTTTCAGCTCATTTCTTCTCTATGACGCATCTTGGGAAATACATGACGGTTTTTGTCCTACTTTATAAAATGATTGTGTTTGGACATAAAAATGTAGCAGAGCTTACATGTGGCCATTATTTGAGTTAGGCAAGGTATTTCTGGATCTTTCTCTGTCTTCAGTGATAACATGCCTACCTTTGGAGCAGAGGAAATGAAAAATATGTATGAACTCCAAATGGAAGCTGGGGAAGATGGACAGAAACTAAGCAACCCTAGTATTGTTACTCGGCACCATTTAGAATATGTTTTCTCCTTCGGATCTTCCCAGTTGTTTCAAGACCAAAAAAACAGTAGTAGGGTGGTGCCGAGTGGCAGATACATCTTTTCAAGTGTATCTGTTCATGTCCTCTATGAGGTTTCTTGTGTTCTCCACCCTTATACATTTTAGATGCCCTTGAAAATGTGTAGATATTGAGAAATCTAGGGAAATAATGAATTCCCCTTTGATATCTGGGCAGGGAGTATTTTAAAAATTTAAATTTCTGCAGTTTGCATCATGTACACAAATTTGTTGCTTCTGTATTAATCACTGAGGAAAATGAAGAGAAGCCATGAAACTGCATGATGCGTTCAGACTTGTGACAGGGCGAGGCGATGGTCATGTAAATGCGGGAACAAAGCCATGCGTCTCTGTATGAAATAGCGCTAAATGAAAAGCCACCAGAAATCTTCCTAGAATTAGAGAAAAATAAAGCATACTAGGGAATTCCTTGGCGGTCCAGTGGTTAGGACTCTGCACTTTCACTGGCAAGGGCCCGGGTTCCATCCCTGGTTGGGGAACTAAGATCCCACAAGCTGTGCGACATGGCAAAAAAAAGCACACTAAGACGATATGTCTTGTTGATATTATAAATAACCCATTAAAAATATCGCACATGCAGTCTAGCTCTGGGGAAGGGAGCCAGACAACACATTTTCGCATTCCAGCATGCTTAGGTGTGCCAGGGTGTGCTGTAACTCTCTGGCTTCCCATGTTAAGGGTGTCAGCAGGTGCAGTCTAAACATCTGTTCTTTAAGGATTATAAATCAGCAGTAAAGGAAGAAGTCTCCAGCAGGCACTGACATAGCAAACCAAACTCAAGCGTATTTTCAATGGAAAATAGACACATTTTAGCTTGGACAATGAATGGCCTTTGGTGGTTTAAAAATGTGAATAAGGCTAAAACAGTGGTAGATATTATTAGGCATCGTACATCTTGATATTAAAACCCTCTTATAGCATCACATTTGAAAACCCTAAGAAAAATCAGCTCATGGTACTCTTTCTACAAGCCCCCCAAAATCTTGATTTGAATTTTGGAAAGCAGCCACTATAGCAAGTTTTTCATTACAATTTTAGACTGCCTACATATTACATATTTGAAACACCACTCATCCAGATAGTGGCCCTATTTATAAGACAAGATCAATGGTTCACAGGTTTAAAACTCCCCATAAATACTCAGCTATGTGATGGATTGAACTATAATGTTCTACCTTTGGGTCAAATGCTGTGAAAAATAGGAATTTTGCGGAATTTGTGTATCTGGGTTTCTTTCTGTCCTGTTAAAGATTATGGCCTTTTAGAAAGAGACCTGTTTAGCTGATGGAGGTGAACATTTTGGAGCTTGAAGGGACCTCAGAAATCATCTAGTCCAGCGCCTTCATGCTACAGATCAGAATCTCGAGGGACAGAAATATAAATGACTTTTCCAAGGTGCCACTGTAAGTCAGGGGTCAGCAAACTGTGGCCAATGAGCCAAATACAAATTTTGGTGGGCGGCGGGTGAATAACGTTTTCTTGGAACACAGCTGTGCCCGTTAGTTTACACATTGTCCGTGGCTACTAAAGATCCAGCGGTAGAGTTGAGTAAATACCGCAGAGACCACATGACGCTTGAAGCTGAAAATATTTACTATCGATTCTTTATAGGAAATGTTTGCTGATCCCTGCTATAAATGGTAGACTTAGAACTTATTCTCATGCCTTCCAGGCCGGTGTTCTGTATTCTTTTTCACTTTTAGTTCCCCAAAGGTACATATATAGTCAATGCACTTTCTTCTTCTCTCTCTTCACTTTTATAATCTGTTTCCTTTTATTTCTGCTGGTACCTAATTGAGGATAATTTTTAAGTAATATTTAATTATCTTACTCAGAATGAAAAAGAAAACTTAATGGAATGAGAGATAGCTCTTAGGCACACTTTTAACATAGGATTCTAAAGTCATTAAGCAAGTCTAAGAACATTAAGAAAACTACAGTCCATATAAGTACATACTTTATATGTTAATCTATAAAAATTTTTAAATGATCAGAATATATGTGCATGTCCCCAACAGACAGTGCAAATATAATTTTCACAATGGAGAGCTAACTCAGAAAGTGTTTGAATTGTTCATATATGGTTCATGAGGATGTTCCCTGGGAAGCCAGTTGGACTTGGCTGAGCTTGGTGAGTAGCAGTATTAGGTCATGAGTCATCTATAAAATAAGTCAAATATGAACATGAATGCTGCCTCTCAAAATGATGTGTTTGCAAAAGCGTTTTCGCAACACATTTGAAAATTAGATTAGGCCATTTGGTAGGTGCAGCCAATGCTGGGTTTCATTACTCATATAATCACTGTTCAGTTTTCTGACATGATGCATTTGCTGGGTCCTGAGGGTGTGTTCGGGTTCCATATTACAGCTCAGAGCGAAAGACTGGGCCCGAGGTGAAGGAGGAAATGTATTTAATGGTCAGTATGGATGAAATTGTTGTCCATGTGGGCTAAATAGAGAGGTGTAAGGAAGACTTCCCTGTTTCCTGATGCCTGAATTTCCCAACGTGGGACTCCTACCTGAGGAGTTTCAGTGAAAGCTCAGGGCAAAGCCCAGTGTCCAGACCGTGCCTAGGTAGGGTGAGCCACGAGGCCAGCCTTCCTCATCAATGTTACCAACTCCTATCTGCTTGTCACAGCTCTAGCTCTGCACCAGGACTGGCACAAAAGTCCTCAAAAACATGTTTTGAATGATTGAATGAATGAGTGAATGTAGTGTCATGAGGGCACCTGGTGCTTGGAAAAGAAAAAGAGTGCTCAGACTACATTATAGCGCAGAGAGTAAGAACTGTACTCTAGGGTTGTGACATCATACGCAAGGCCGACCCCAGAATCTTGCAGAGAGGAGGAGTCCATGCTCAGTGAATGTTTGTTGATTGACCTCACAAGTCTCTCTTTGTAGAGGCTTGGCTGTACAATGCCCTTTGTGTCCACTCGGAATCCTCTCTTCATCCGGATGGGCCAATCTTCCCTCCAGTAATTAGCTCAACGCAACTGTCCTGTTTTTTCAAGAGATTCCTTTGCTATCTCAGATCCCTTCTGGTCTGGCGTTCTCCAGCAAAGGTGAACAACCTAGTCTGGCTGTGCCCAGGCTCCTGGCACATCAAGACATCTGTGAGGGGCTTTTTAGCTGGGGTAGAATGTTCTTTGATGTCAAAACCCTCGTTGCGATGCCTGCTGTGTGCCCGTGCCGGCTCCCCCTTGCCCATCCTGCCCTAACAACCAGAGAGTGGGAGCCTCTCATCTGTGACTGGCTCGTTTCCTTATCATCAATTCTAGGACCCTTTTTGTTCTTTCTTCTGGTTGCTGCTAAGTTATTAATTTATGTTCCCATCTTGAACTCTGCCCTTTCAAAAATCCTAGGAGTCTTTGGGGCCCAGTCCCAGCTGCCTACAATTATGGCCCTTGGATAAAAGATTCTAAGGACTTGTGTGTCACCTCAAGTCACACACAGTATCTGGTGCACAAGTACCGTTGCCAGACCCTGTGTGAACTCCTGGAGTCACATTTGAAGAGGCTCTATGGTGTGATTTATAAACAGTGGCCATATCGATGGATTTTGAAGCAAAAGTTTGCATCATCGTTTCTCGAGTCTTAAATTTATGATAATGTTGCACCTTTAAAACATGATTGAATAAAGAGACAGGATAACTGAATGCACAGGGTAAAGCTTGATTGGATACCAAATCAAATCCCCCAAAAATCTATGAAGGAAAAGTATTAGGATAATTGGGGAAATTTGAATATGGACTGTATATTAGATAATATTGTATCAATATTAAATTTGAGTGCAATATGGTATTATCGTTTTAAAGGGGAGTATCCTTTTTCTTAAGAGAGAGTTGCTGCAGAATTTGGGGGTGAAATATCCTGATGTCTGTTGATTCAAGTAAACATTTCACATATATAAACGGAGACAGAGGGAGTGGACAAAGGAGTGAAGGGAGAGGGGATAAAACCAAATGTTGAAAAATACGAGTAATTGATAAACCTAGGTCATAGTTTCTCCGCCTCCACATTATTGACATCTGGGGCTAAATCATTGTTTGTTGCAGGGCCGTCCTGTGCATTGTGGGATATTTAGTGGCATCCCTGGCCTCTACCCACTAGATGCCAGTAGCACACCACCACCCCCAGTTGCGACAACCAAAAATGTCTCCCGTCACTGCCAAATGTCCACTGGGGGGCAAAATCGCCCCTTGTTGCGGACCTCTGCTCTAGGTGATGAGCACAAGGATGACTGTTGCCCTCGACTTTTCTGTGACTGGATTTTACAGAATGAGAAGTCGGGGGAGCACACAATCCTGCTAATGATTGGGAGCTTGTCATCGGTGAAGCGCCGTTTCCAGCTACGGAAACCTTGAACTAGAAAAATGAAAACGACCTTCTATCAAGGACACTGATCAAGGCTTAAACATTTGGCGTTAGTGAGGTTTAGATTGAAGGCCTTTGATTTTGATCTGGGGCCTCCAAATTGCAATTTTGTCTTCACAAAAGCAGGAGGCTTTCAGGAATGCCGAGGCAGCAAGTTCCTATCTTGGCGTTGCCTTCTGGGCTGCAGGGTCCTGTCTGTTGAAATCCTGGACCTGCCTAGTCACACTGTCATATGGCTCCTTTTGGAGGATGCTCCAAAGTTTGACTGCTGTTCATTCATTCATTCGTCTATTCAAACAAATGCTATTATAAAACAGTTTCCGTGCGCCAAATCCTGCCCTCAGTTCTGATGTAAAAAGGGACTGTGGTTTTGGATCCAGTTACGTCGAGTGTGGGCTTGTTGGTCATGGCTGAATTCAGAGGCAAATCCCGTGAGTCCCACGTCTGTACATTTTCATCATGCAGAGACACAGATTCCCCCTAGCCATTCAACAATAGAGGGTGACATGCAGAAGTTATATTACTGCTTCCATGCATGTATGTGCCCCATCGAAAGCAATGATAAAATTCCTATTTCTGTACTACTTCATAGCCCTCAGTAAACCAAGTATAACAGGACACGTCAGTTAACAAACAGTATATGTTGCACACCTACCATTGCCAAATGTGGATTCCAGGGATCTAAACATGAAGGAGACTCGCCCCTGTCCTAAGGAAATCACAGTTGGGTAAGAGAATCACAATTGGCAAGAGAGAATTCCAATTGAAGGTGGCAAGGCTAATTAGAAGAGTTCAAGTTGCAATGACTGTATTAACAAATAAGTGTTTGTTGAGCACCAACTATGTGCAGTAGGTAGAATTTTGTAAAGTGGTATTAACGCTCAAGAGCTTACAATCTAGGAAGACATGTATTCCCAGTTATCGGTAATTATACAAGGTAGATGCTACCTCAGTAGTGCAAACAGTCACTTCCCACGAGCATAGGGAAACAAGGTAATGATTTTAGGGCAGGGGATTCAGGGACTGCTTTCTGCAGTGGTAGCATTTGATATGCATTTTGGAAGATTTATCATTTTTGGACAGATATGGAGAGGTCAGGGAGTTGGAGTGGGGGAAGGAGAACGTTTTAACCAGAGGGAATAGCATGAACGAAGACATGGAGATATGAACATGGGAAACATGCGTGTTCAGGGAATATAGGTGAGTTAGTTTAAAAGTAGCAGCATATTCTTAGCAAAATTAGTGGGTTGCTTGGCTGGAAAAGAAGATCTGGGCCAGATGATTGAGGGTGTTTATTTTCTGTGTTGACGTGATATATTACGAGCACCTAGAACAGCACGTGGTACATACTAGGTGCTCAACCAGCATTTGTTATATGCGTTGATTAGGCAGGGAGCTATGGTGGGGTTTGTTTTTGTTTTTGTTTTGTTTTGTTTGCCACGCTGCGCGGCATGCATGGGATCTTAGTTCCCCGACCAGGGATTGAACCCGTGCCCCCTACATTGGAAGTGCGGGGTCTTATGCCTAAGATTCTAGGCCAGGACCATCATGTACCTTGGATTCCTTTATGAGTACAGTTTCCATTGAACATCTCCTGTGTGCTGACACTAGTCTGAGTAACAGAGATAGAAAGATGGAGGATACATGGTCCTGGCCTCACGGGGGTGCACCGAGTGTAGCATCTGCACCTGGCATCACGTGCTTACCCGGGAGCCACACCTACAGGCTCGTGAGCACATAGTCCAGCGTTCCAGTGAGAGGGGCTCCAGACCATTGGCTGACTGTTCCCACATTTAGCTCTGTAATACCTCTTCGGGCATCCTTGGCCAGCCCGGCCTGTCTGCATCTATTTTCTCCTGTACAATACAGGGCTAATTATCATTGTCCTCCCAGATTCACGGTCGGCTATGTATGTGGCCTCAGAGTCTTAGGATGTCTTGAGTGTGTCACCGGCTTGTTTACAGAGTGAGGCTCAAGTGTGTATGTGCAAATTTGGGGAAGGAGAACCAGTTAGCTTAAATTTAATTCTCCTGGTAATTCTCCCACATACGCAATTGGGAAACAAGTAATTCAGCAGGCTGGTGAGAGGTTTGCAGTGAAAACCATGGATATATAATCGCACAATTAGTTTTCTTTTGTGGGTTGGTAAATTATGCAACCAAGCAGATGAAAATAATGAGAAAAATGTTCAAATTTGGTAATGAAAATATACGTCCAAATGTTTTTACTGTAGTTAAACTCCTGATTAATAATTCATTTCTGCTTGACTAAAATGATTTTGTAATGAATATATTTTTAAGTTTCTGCTTTTATGAGGCTTAGTATTAATATGTAAATTAGTTTTGAATTGCCTGCTTTTCCCCCTTTACTGTATTTTCCTGTCCTCCTTGTCAAAACAGAAGTGAAATCTTCACAGTAGTTGGCGGGATGATTCTGTCTTCTGTGTGTGCAAGGCCTTGATGTTATTTTCACCCTATCAACATTGCTTTCTTCACGTGCACTTGCCCTAGGAGCTGCTAATAATGGGCTATAGGATGGAAAGCTGTTACCTCTTGTATAAGATTGCGATGCTGCTAGTACTGTAGTAAACCCTGATTGCATGAAGAGGTTTAGTTCTGAGACGGGAGAGAATACACCTAATTCAGAAGGTGTCTGTGTCTCAACGGCATGATTAACTGGAACCAAAAGGCTGGGGGGCAGGTGGATGTCAGTCTGTTCCTCACTGATCCATGGGGACAAGAAACCTTGAAGAGCAGGAACCCCTCCAGCCCCAGTGGGGCCCACCAGGCTGGTCACCAAAGGAACAAGGCTGCCACCAAATTTGGAGTTTTTAACATCCAGAATCATCTTTTGTTCGTTTTTCTCACTCCTTCTGCTTCCTTTACCTCAACCCACATTGCACGTCAACCTTGAAGGTCATCTGCTTGCATGCTGTGTGAAGTTCTGAATTCTGTAGGTTTTCGGGTACCGTAACCCTGCCACCATTTAGAGCAAAATAAATGAGGAAGTGCTTTAAGTCTTGTAATACCATATTTAGCACTCTGTAACTTGGGTTATTCTGAAAATCATCTTTGTGAGTCCAAAGAGATAAGGATAATCAAATTCTGGGTCACGTTTCATTTTACTGGATTTGTATAGAGTCATTCGATATCGGGGATGAATAACTGAATAACTGTGGCTTAGGTTTTCTCATACATGAAACGGACCTGAAAATTCATTTCTCAACACCAAGTTCAGAGGACGCAGCTTCATCCTGGCTACTGGTCCTAAGTATTACCAGGTATATGAGGAAGCCCATGAGTTGAAGTTACACTTAATTATGATACAGTGTGATTTAGAGGGAATATGAATCAGGAAGCCTCAGGGTTCAGTCCTGGATACCCTTTGCATCAGATGAGTTTGGGTGGCCTCTGCCCTTCTCTGCCCGTTTCCATCCCTCGTACATTCTATGTGAAACACGGTGTTTGTCTCCCAACAAGATCGCGGTGCCTATTTCCCCCAGTGAAGAAAAGCTGGTAACTTCACCAAACGCTGGACAAGTTATAACTTCTCTCTGCGCCTCGGTTTCTTCCTCTTTATAATGGAAACACTAATGCTTTATCAGGCATTTTGTTACATGCTGAGACAGGCTTGTGAATATCTAAAGAAATGATGTATATAGAAGTGCTGTTTAAACTATTCGGTCAAATACAAAAGTTATTTCCATTACTATTATGACTGCCACTTATAACACAACATACCATTTGATGAGACTATTGTAAATGAGTCAAGCACTGCAGGGCTGTACGTATCTCATCTCTGCATAACATCACCATGAGGTGGATGTTATTATTTCCATTTCACATGCAAAACCAAAACCCAGAAAGGCCAAGTAATTCACCCAAAGCCGAGAAGCTATTAAGTGACTGTGAATTCTGATGTAAAGATGGATTCTCTCTGATGTAAAGACGCATTCTACTTATCGTGATTAGGCTTTCAGTGGAAACATTGAGAAGGCTTTTTTTCCCCCACTAAAGTGTATTGAGCACCTACAAGAACCGTGCTAAGAACTGTACATTCATCACTTGGTTTATTCTTGACGACAGCTCTATGAGCTAAGCAGGGGCACATTTGTCATTTGTGATGGGGCCATCCTGTGCATTGCAGGATGTTTAGTGGCATCCTCAGCCTCTACCCACTAGATAGCAGGAGTACCGCTTCCCCTGGTTATGACGACCAAAAGTGTCTCCAGATGTTGCCACGTGTCTCGGGAGGGAATCATTGAGTGAGACCAATTCTGTTTTACATGTGAAGAAAATAAGACCCAAAGAATTGAGAGTCCAGAGTCACAAAGCTAGTAAGTGGCAGAATTTGAGTCTGTCTGACTTGGGAGTTGGGAACCGGACCTCACATTCCTTCTCCCCTACAGCATCCCTTTATCTGTTACTGAGGTGTGTTTCTAGCGGCCCGCGGGTGGTTTCTAATAAACTGCTTCTCCCAGAGAAGATTTGCCATCAAGATTTGGCCCAGGATTTAGAGGCATGCACGCAGGAAGTGACCATGGGTTGCTTCCTCGAATGGTGTCAGCATAAATAGTTCTGTACCTTTGCCTGTGCCCTTCATAGCTGCTCTCACTTCTTATGAAATATAAAGACCTTTGTTGTCCAGAACAGTTTCAATCTGTTGCAAATATAACACAAAGTTGCAAACCAGTTCAGTCAGTTGTTGGGAGTTTCCGGAATGACTTAAATAGCCCTGCCAATGTAGGTCGCTATTTTTAAGGCTGAGCTAAGCGTTTGAAAGTGGTTCACACAGCCATGATCTCAGGTTGAAGTCACAGAACATGAGAGTTGCAAGGAATCTCAAAGCCTGGCCTGAGACAAGTGGAAATTGACCCTCGGCACCATGGATCCACACACACACATGATTCCTGGTTAAAAAACAAAACGAATTTCTGATATTTTCTTCTACTTCTGCTGAACTCATCCACTTCTTAACTTATAGGAAGGTGTAACTGTTTGCTTCAGCCCCTTCCTACCCTGCTCTTGCCAGACTGGAAAAAAGTAGATGACTGAGCCTTTCACCCTTCTGCTGTTTTGAGAATGGATGAAGCCATTTATACTTGTGTAACCACCCCAAGTCTTATATTCTCTTGAGGGTTAGGTAGAGATTTACTTAGCAGAGAATTTATAGCACATACTATAATACTATGTGGCGGGCAGCATACTGAAATCTTTACAAAATGCATTTTGTCACCCCAAGATGCGGTCCTATTACCACCATTTTACAGAGGAAGAGCTGGACTGAAGGGTTTAGAGAGGTTGAGTAACGCACTCGAGATTATGAAAAATAAATGCCTGAATTGAAGAGAGTCTGATTGTAACTCGGTGGTTCTCAAACTCAAGTGGGCACCGGCGTAGCCTGGAGGCTGGTTAAACCCAGATTGCTGAGTCAGCCGCATCCCCAGAATTTCGGGTTTAGTAGGTCTTGGATGGGGCCCAAGAATTTGCATTTCTAACAAGTTCATGGGTGATGCCGCCACTGGTCCACAGACCACACCTGGCAAACCTCCTGCTCCAGCTTGCGTGCTCTTGACCGCCACAGGCTGCCTCTCCTACGTCTTGTGAGCTAAAAGCAATGGTAGAATGACTGGGCAGTAGCAGCCGTGTCGGGCTATAAATCCCTGAGGCCTGGCCTCATCCGCACATATTCTGACTCGAATGGCGTGGCCTTGGTCCCAGGCATCTGTCATTTACAAGTTCCCCCATGTGGTTCCAGTGTGTGGTGAGGCTTCACAGGCTTTGCTGATTTAGGCAGCACTTAGCAAACTTTAGTGGGTATATGAATCACCTAGGGCTGTTTACTGAATGCAGATTTTACATTTCACACAGACACCCAGGAGAAACCCGTGCCGCTGGACTTCAGCCCAAACTTGGAGTAGCAAGGACTAGTATTTCCCAAACCTCATGCTTGCCAGGTAAAATATAGGATGCCTGGTTCAATTTGAATTTTCGATAAATAGCAAATAATTATTTTTTAGTATAACTATGTCCCAAATGTTGCATGGGATGTACTTATACTAAAAATTATTTGAAATTCAATTTAAGTGTGCATTCTATATTTTGTTTTGCTTTTTGCTGAATTTAGCAACCCTACTTTAAGGTAAGAGTCATCGGGATTACTTGTTTCAACACACACACGCACACACTCACACAAACGCACACACTCACTCATGGATTCCTGGTTGTAATTCAGACCTGCTGAATCATAATTTCTAGAGCCTGGTAATCGTTGACAAAAACTGCAAGATGGGTTCTTGTCAGCTCAATTTGGGAAATACAGAAAATGCTGGCTTTTGACCACTTGTAATCCTCATGCACCCCCAGACGCATATTAGGAGGTTGTTGTCTGTTTTGAATCTAGTCAAGTAGCTGAGGGTACTTCTTTTCACA
Source organism: Monodon monoceros (assembly GCF_005190385.1). Classification (NCBI taxonomy): domain Eukaryota; kingdom Metazoa; phylum Chordata; class Mammalia; order Artiodactyla; family Monodontidae; genus Monodon; species Monodon monoceros. The sequence continues at coordinate 785,689 of NW_021703779.1, read as the reverse complement.
TTTTAGACTCATTGGTAGCAGTATTCAGTCCTGCTACTAAGGTAAAGACAAATCAGAAAGACTCTAGGCTATGATATTTTAGCCTCTTTGATACTCCCAGAGAATCTGGGTGCTCGTTTATTTGAGGGGCTGGAGTAGGGTTTGTAGATAAAATACAGGATACCCCGTTAAATTTGAATTTAAGATAAATGATGAATAATTTGTTTAGTGTACGTATTCCTCAATATTATATGAGATACACTGATGCTAAAAAATTGATATTTGTGTGAAATTCACATTTAACTGGGTGTCCCGTGTTTGTAGTTGCTAAATCTGGCAAACCCTAGGCTAGAGGGGTCCTTTCAAATAATCTCCATGGGGCCAACCTGCATGCCGGCAGCTGAGCAGAGCTGCAGGGTTCCTATTTACAGGACAGTCTTTAGCCTCCACAGAGGGAGTCAAGAGAACCTTTGAGGCTAATAGGTTTTTGGACAAGAAAAGTAAGACCTCATTCAAAGAGGAGAAATTTGAAGAGGCCTCAGCCCCTGGGAAGGATGCCCAGGAACTCAGAGTGGACTCTTTCTGAAATGGGGGGAAATAAAGGGCATGCATCTCACACTGGGACACAGGGTCAGTGTTACAGCCAGAAGTGAGGAGTTCTGCACGGGACTGTATTTTCATAGCAGCGCCTGGTCCATCCTGAGGATAATCTCTGCATCTGAGGCGGCTCTAAAGCAAAAGGCCCAGAAGACTCTACATTTATGCGCACTGGCCCTGCCGCTGCTCTCCAGGGGCCAGGTCTTTGCACTCCTGGTAGAAAAAAACCTGTCTTTCCGTTGCGTTGCACTGGGGTGGGGGGCAGTTGGGAGTGGTAGACAGTTTGGTGCAGCCACAGAGATGGGAGCCAGGAAAGGAGGTCCCCGGAGCATCTTCCCAGTGGAGAGCAACTGCCTGCTTCCAAGGTTGTATATTGGGGTGAACTTCCCAGTAACCACACCACACAGACATAGGAGCCAAACTTCTCCTTAATTTTGACCTTCGTCGTTGATTTGAGGATGTATGGTTAGATACTTAGAAAAGAGGTTTTTTGGGGTTTTTTTTCCTACTGGCACTTTAATTTGCTTTTAATTTTACTTTGCTAAGTTCTATGAATGTCATTCCGACCCATGTATTTTATGTCAACATATTAACAGGTAAACATGTGGTCGTGTCTGATTCTAATTATTCAGTGATTTGTTTTATATCAGTTGATGTCCCTTGCCCCGAATTAACTCAGTGAGTGTTTTTTCCAGTATTAGCACTGTATTTGGTGTTTTATGACAAAAGGCTTTATTTGAAAACATCTTGCTGAACTGTTGTTTTTTTTTTACTATTTCCTGAACACACCTTACGGGACAGAATGTAGTTTATAATAAAATTCAGGCTCCCTCTTGCTCATTATTATAACCCTGTATTTTACATGTAAATTATATTAGGAAGCCAACATCTTTCTTTTAGTGATTTAGACTTCAGGGGGAAAAAAGAGAATGAAAGGAAAGAAAAGAGAAAAGAAAAGACAGTTTATTTGTTTTTAGTAAGTTCGCCCCCTCTGGGAAAGGTGAACACTCTGATACTGGACGTAATTTAGTAATCCGGAATAAATTGTTGCATTCTCTATATAGGCCTCCTTTTACTTACAGGAATGTTCTGTGCGTCATCTCTTACTGTAGCTTTGCTTTTGCTTTTGCAAAACGTTTTAACAACAGTATACACTGTGTTCATACCTCGAAGGGCTTGGTCCGAATGCGTCCTCTGCTGCTGTGGAGAAATTGGCGGGCTTTTGGTAGAACCTCAGGGGGACCAAGCCATGGGCTCTCGCTGCAGGCAAGCAGCTCGCTCTTCAAACACCACCAGGGGAAACTGCCACTGCTGGCTTGGGTGTAGAGAAGAGGAACAAAAACTTGGCATGTCTGTTCGTGTAATGGTCCACGGGTGGGAATTAGCCCTGTGGTGGGCCTCTAAGTTGGCGGGACCTGTGTTAAATTTGTGAACTCTTTTGCTCCCCACGCTTTCTGAAGGATGTGGGAAAACTGAAAGGAAGTTAAAGAAAGGCAACGAAGGTCATTAAAATTCTGCAAACTAGTTCCTCTCCAGAAAACTTACGGGAAGTGGGGCTGGTTTCCGTTGAGGAGAAGCATCGGTTCATGGTCAGCTGTGTGAGTTGGGTGAGGGTGGAGGTCGGGGGTGGGATGCCCTGCATCCTGGGAAGTTCAAAGCCTCCCCTCCTCACAGACAGGTTGACACCCCTGATTTGGATGTTTGCTGCAGGAGGGCTGCCATGGACAGTTGTACAAGCTGTGCGTGTTATGCCTGGTGCAGGGGGTGGGGGGCCTCTTTCTAAGGGCTCCCAGGTTCACTATTGAGATGCTGACTGTGAGGCCGTGGAAGTATCCTCACTGCCTCCCGAACACACACATATACACTTTGGTTCCTGTCTGCAATTTGGAACCGCCTAGAACATCTAACAGGCCATCCAGAGTGGGGAACTTCACCTGGAGCCAAAGGACAAATGACGAAGGATGTTGGTTGATCCTAAAATGGCAGCATGTATTTCCCTCCCACGGTTGAGCTTTGAAGGAGTCTTTGGTGTTCATGAGAGAACAGTGCAATTTCTGCAGGTCCCAGGCCGCAGAGCAGCGGCCAGGATTCAGCAGTGTTCCAGAAACTGGGCTTAGGCCTCTGGATGGGAATTGTCACTGTGCAATGCTGCCCATCACAGCTGCTTGTCACGTGAAGTCACTCCCTTTTTCCTCTTGTTCTTGGAAAGGCTTCTAGAAAATTCTCCGTAACCTACCCTTTCATGTTGCTGACGAGTCACATTTCAGGTGTGGACTAGAAACTGTAAAAGTTAATGTGTGGATTTTCATTGCCACATAAATGGAGAGTTTGTCTAAGGTTTTATGACCAGTCACCTTGACTGGAGTATGGTTAATATGAGTGGAAATTTTGTATTTTGGTCACAGGAGTCCAGAAAACTGAGGCTTGGGGTTATTTGTTTAAGATCCATAAAAACAGGAATCTATTTTCATTTGTGCATTTGTATTGTGGTGTGATACCTGTTTATATGCCAAACCGTCCTAATGTCTGGTCCCAGGAATGCCTAGTGTCATGGAAAGTGTGCTAAACGTTTGTTCAGAATTGGCTTGTGTGTCCTCAGGAAAGTTACCTAAGCTTTTTGAGCCATTCATCGTTTCCTCATCTGTAAAACGAGATGAGTATACTTAGCTCACAGGGCAGCTGGGAACAGCTTGCAGGATACTATAAAGAAAGATACTGAGCATGCTACCTGACACAAAAACATTCTAATCGTTCATTTTGTCAGCTGAGGACACAGCCCGTAACGGAGACGAGCAAGTCCTGTGCCCCTTCTGGGGTTTGTCTCAGAAGAAGTGTTCCGGAGTCAGGTGTAATGATGCCTTGCTTTTCTTTTTTCCAGCCACAGGACAAAGTCTTCAGGCTGGCCACCTCCCTCGGGAACCTGGGGCTTGAACCAGGTGCCGCCCTATGGATGGGAGATGACGGCAAACCGGGATGGACGAGACTGCTTCATCAAGTAGGTTGAACACACGGCATAAATAGTTTAATCTTTGGCTTTGGGGATGTCTCTGTTTTGACCCTTAGCTCAGGAGAATTAGCATACTTAAACTGAGGACTCCTAGGCACTTGGAGGCCATGACTCAAGCAGGTGATCCCCTGGGCCTTCCGTATCTTGTGACATGAGGTTGCTTTGTTCTTGGACATGCGCCATCTTAGGCTCAGAATTCCCAGGGTATCAGGCACTCCTGGGCCAGAGCAAACATGTATGTTATTGAATCCTGGGCCAGTTGTACTGATTGTCCGAGGCTAGTAACTAAAGTTTGACATGGAGGAGGGTCATTTGGAAAGCCTTGTAGAAATGGTTAAGACAGGAATGTTACTGGCTCATCTGCAACTAGAAAAATCAGCTGAAAGGATTATGTGCATTACAGGTTGTACTATAAGTTGGTCCCACTAACATTGGCTGAGGTTTTGGATTTTTTGTGGTGCTCTTTTTTTTAAAATTGTGGTAAAATATATATTACATAACGGTTATGTTATTTATGTTATATATATAATGGTTCTATTGTATGTAACATAATGGTAAATTTTATGTACCATCTTAACTGCCTTTAGGTGTACAATTCAGTGACATTAACTACGTTCACAATGTTTTGTAACTCTCACCACTTTCATCTTCCAGACCTTTTTCATCTTATGCAACAGAAACTCTGTCTCTATTAAACAAGAGTTTCCCACTCCCCCTCCCTCCAGCACCTGGTACCTCATATAAGTGAAATCATACAGTATTTGTACTTTTTTGTCTGGCTTATTTTACTTAGCATAATGTCCTCAAGGTTCATCCATGTTGTAGAACATCTATGAATTTCATTCCTTTTAAGGCTGAATAATATTTCGTTGTGTGGATAGATTACTTTTTTTATCCATTTATCTGTCAGGGGACATTTGAGTTGTTTCCACCTTTTTGCTGTTGTGAATAATGCTGCTGTGAACGTTGGTATACAAGTATCTGTTTGCATCCCTGCTTTTAATTCTTTTGGGTATATACCTGGCAGTGGAATTGCTGGGTCATACGGTACTTTGATGTTTACTTTTTCCGAGAATGACCAAGCTGTTTGTCACAGAGGCTGCAGTGTCTGGGTTTCTGCAGTTGTATGAAAAAAGGGCTTATATTGCACCTCTCAAAGCAGCAAGAGTTCACACTGTTTGCTTCTCCAAAGTGAAATATTCTTAATTATGAGAAGTTAGTGAAACAGATTTGAAATCAGGAAGCATGGTTAGCCTACCCTGATACAAGTGAGCAGAGGTTGGAGGCCACGGGGGGAAAAATCTTTCAATACCACAGGCTTGATTCTTTGTTCCAACCAGGCTGACTATGGGCTGATGAGCAAATATAGGATCTATGTGATGTAGGGGATCATTTTTATAAAAATAGAAATATCTGCCAAGATTGATTTTTGAGTATTTGGTCTTTTGGACAGCCCAGCACCTCTAAATTAGGACTGTTGGAAAGTAGCTAGGGAAAAACTCACGTGAGTGTTGTCAGTGGTTTGTTTCCTAGTCTCTGCAGCCCAGATCTCTCCCCTTCCTAGATTTGCAGAGGGGAGAGGACCTCCCTTAAGAGTACAGTTGGTGGCTGAGGGGCTTGTTTCCTGGGTCCATCCTGGAAAGATTAAAGTTGACCTTGAATCTGATCCACTCCAGGGAGCCTGTGTGAAGTGACCCTCTGGCTCTTCAAGGCTTTCCTGAGGATGTGCTCATAGAGAAATTACGGTGGAAATCTTGGCAGTGGGGCCAGAGCAAACAAAGACACAAGCTCAAAGACACGAAGAAAGGCCAACCGTTTGTTTACATCCTAGATTCTGATTCGTTAATTTTACTTTATTATTGTTATTTTTAATTAATTTATTTATTTTTGGCTGCGTTGGGTCTTCGTTGCTGTGTGCGGGCTTTCTCTAGTTGCGGTGAGCGGGGGCTACTCTTCACTGCGGTGCGTGGGCTTCTCATTGTGGTGGCTTCTCTTGTTGCAGAGCACGGGCTCTAGGCGTGCAGGCTTCAGTAGTTGTGGCACGTGGGCTCAGTAGTTGTGGCTTGTGGGCTCTAGAGGGCAGGCTCAGTAGTTGTGGGGCACGGGCTTAGTTGCTCCACGGCATGTGGGATCTTCCCGGGCCAGGGCTCGAACCCGTGTCCCTTGCATTGGCAGGCAGATTCTTAACCACTGCGCCACCAAGGAAGCCCTGATTCATTCATTTTAATAGTTTGCCTAAGTCCCTCATAATGGTAGAAAGATGATATTATTTGATATTATATTGTGCCATCTATTTTGTAACATGGTTATGAATTTACGTAATTGGCACAGTTGAGGTGGCCTAGATGCTTTAACTCAAAACAATAAAAATTTCTGCCAAAGAAATGTAGTTTTAAAAGACATGGATTATGAACTTAGGAAGGTACAGCTCAGTCTTCTCTGATTAAGATGGATTTTTCCTTGTCCGTGGTTGGATTGAGGTTCCTGTGTATTCCAAGCCATTTGATCAATAGCCAGAAACCCAAACTATGGCCTATTGTTTAGAGATTCTGGGATCCCCAGCTAGCTCTACAGGTATGCATTTCCATCAATGTCATTGACATTTTTAGGGGCCAGCCCAGGTGTCAATTTAACATTTACACTGGCCGGATGCCAGCTGTTGCAACATGAAAGAGCAGATCAGCAACTTCATAGAGAAACCTGCACTGATTACTAAACAGCAAGTTTTAAAACCAAAGTCACTGGTGTCACTTTTTTAAATCCGTGGAGCTTTTTTCCTTGAAAAGTAAATTTCCGCAGTCCTGTCAGAGACACTGTTTTAAGATGTCAAGAATGGTACTTCTGGTACAGGTGCTTGTTGTTTCTTTGTCACTAATGAGTTTTATAAATAATGAGAATCATTCTGATTTTTTCTCTTACCTATTGAGCGATGTCCGTTACAAAGAGATACTCTAATTACCAAAGTTTCCAGGGAGCCTGGTTTGCAGTATGGAGTATATCTCTACTCATTAGTTTTAGAAGTTAAAAGAACAATTTGGAAACTAATCTGTGGTTGGTAATTAGCACCTTTGCATTTAATTTCCCACTCTTTTACATTTTCTCTTTGAAAGAGATGTCTTCTTTTTTTATCTTGTCTTAAGATCTAAATGATAACACACATCAGACAATTCTTTCTGATGGAGGTACAGCTACTTTTAAGTGATGGACAAAGCTATGGGAGGAACCAGGGTTCACCTATTCAAAGTTAGAGTGTCGGAGTTGATAATGAGATAATTCTATTGTTATGAATCTTTCAGAATATGACCCAGGGTAGTTCAAAGTGTGTTCAAATTTCATCTTTCCTCTCCTATCCCCAGTTATTTAGAGTAGGGCTGGATAATCTGTCTTCTATTGAGTTACTAATCCATAGGGTTAAAAAAATTTTAAATGCCATTATACACATGATAATGTACATTTGTATGATTTTTTATAGTCTGCAGACTAGTGATTCTCAACCTTGGCTACACATTGGAGTAGCCCAAGGAGCAGTAAAATATCGTGATGCCTGGGTGTCTCAGTCCATTTGGGCTGCTATAATAAAATACCAGAGACTGGTGGCTTAAACACAGAAATTTATTTCTCACAGATCTGGAGGATGTGAAGTCCAAGATCACGGTGCTAGCGTGCTCGGCTTCTTGGTGAGGGCCCTCTTCCTGGCTTGGAGAGAGCTGCCTTCTTGCTTTATCCTCACATAAAGAGAGGATAGGAGAAAGAGAAATCACCTCTCTATGTCTCTTCTTATAAAAATACTAATCTCGTTATGAGGGCTCCACTCTCATGACCTAATTACCTCCCAAAAGGCCCCATCTCCTAATACCATCACATTGGGGATTAGGGTTTTAACATAAGAATTTGGGGGAACACAAACATTCGGTCCATAGCACTGGATCTGGGATAGAGCCTAGGAATAGAGTTTCAGAAACTCCTCAGCTGATTCTAATGAACTGCTACTGCGGTGCTCTGAAGCACTTTTTTTGCATTAATGCGGAATAATTACCCCATTTTCTAGATGCTAAAACTGAATCTCAGACTAATCAGAAGGCTTTCCCAAAGTTTACACACGTGTACCAAGTCGCAAACTACTGCTCGTTCAAATACACTGGATTCTCCATTAAGAAAGGACAAGTTTTGTTGGTATTCTTAGAGAAATACAAATTACAGTTTTTTGAGGAGCAAAGAACATTGTGTAAGAAACATGACAGATACAAAATAAAAATTTCTTGGTCCTTATTATTACCAGTTAAGAGAGCAGAAGAAGGGAAGGGAGAGAAGCAGTTGGGAAGAGAGAAACTACCAAGAGAAGAGTCTCGGGAAAGAGAGTGTCCTGGTGAGAAATGGCTAATAGAGGGAGCAATGGACGGCCAGAGAAATTAAGAGAAATAGAGAAAGTGAGGTACTCTGAGATGGTTCTTATAATAATAGCATCAATAAATAATAGATGGAGGTGGATATAGATATAGTTGTAGATATGAGAAGAGATACAGATGTAGATAAAGTTATGGAGTATAATTACAGAGATATTGATACAGATATAGATGGCTATAAATATACAGAGTTGTAGATATAGATATCAATGGATATAGAATATAGATAGAGATGGATGGACAGACCAGTGACCGTACAACCAGCTTTGCCCAGGAGGGTCCTGGTTTATGGGTGTTGTTCTCACATAATTACTGATGGCACCTCCCTTTGCTCTCAGAGTGTTCTGATTTAGATAACATAAGGTAACTCTATGTATCACGCTACCAACGTTTAGAAAATTCTTGCAAGACGTAAGCTTGCATTTAATCTTGACAACTGTCCTGTGAGGTAGTTAAAGCACATAGAGGAATCTCCTTCTTGAAGAAGAAGCTGAGGTTCACAGAGGCTGGTATCTCCATGTCCTTATGGGTAGTCAGACCCGTGTTTGCACCACACCGTCGGACTCAAAGGCCTCAGTTCTTTTGGCTCTGTTACGGAGCTTAATCCATAGTAAGCTTTGATCACCACCCCTAGGATTCCCCAGCCCAATCAATGTATGCTCAGCTCTGCTCATCTCCACCTGTGTCTGCCATACCCTCCCCTCCTCCACATCCTTAGAAATGGCCTGGGCAGCCTGGTTGTCTGGTCATGCGCAAAAGCACTCCTTGGTTACACCTAACGTGTGTTCCCCCCAACATTTACTGAGCACTGCTAAGTGATGAAGTTACCAAAATGAGCAAGATACAGTCTTACCTTGCAGGATCTTAGAGTGTGGTGGAAGTGATATATGAAATAATACAATATGCTGTAGATACAGGGGAAGGCCCCAAGGAGGAAACAATCCTATCCTTTGGGAGTGGGTGTGAGGATGCAGGCGTTGCCACGGGCCGCACACTACCACTACTAACCATTATTCTCAACCAAGCGATGTCTTTTTTAAGCTCTTTATAGACACATAGTATGTTTCGTAGTCAGAGAATAGGGAGCGCCGTGAGTTCCTTATTTTCCATTTTTGAGTTCAGTGGAGTAATACATGCTTACTTAACTGTGGAGGTGGGTAGAGTTAATGCAAAAATAATGTGCTTCATAAATCTGGAAATTCGGTTTTTGTAGATTGAAGAAAAATTTAAACGTGAGCAAAATAAATATCAAAACACTAGCTGGCAAAATACACGATTAAGATGAGCCACGTTGGAGTCTGGGGAAAGGGATGGGGGTGGATAGTGGGAGCAGAGGCTGGAGGGTCATTTCCCAACCACATGTCCTCGTTTGTCAAGCTCGAAAATGAAGAGGCTTTTTTGGTTTTTGTTTTTTTTGGCCTGCTGGTTTTCTGGCTACTTTCACCCTGTAAGTCCACAAATGTAGCCCTGCGAGCGTATTGGACAAGACGCACTGTTCTCTTATTCTACCAGCAGTTCCCACGGGGGGCAGTTGAACCAAGTCACTATCTTCTTAATGCAGAAGAGTTCCGTTCTGAAACCTGAATATTGGGGATTAGTAATGAGATGTGGAAACTTCCACTTTGTTTTGGGAGATGTTTAGCCATTGCTATCTGCCCGTCAGTTCAGTGGCCAATGTGAAATGTGTTTTTGGCTCATCTATCTCCAGAAAAGAATAATCTGAAGAAATACAAGCACTGTATGTGCCTTTTTATTAACCAGAAGACAGTCAAGTCAACGTGACAGGATTCTGTCATCATGAAAATTACAAATGACAAAGCCTTAAGTCATCCTAAAGTGTGAGCCTCTAAGTATTCCCTCCAGGCTTTATCTAGTCCAACTGAAATGTCCCAAAGAGGAAAGAAGCAATTGATTATTTTCAAATATTGTTTGGTAGTTCTAGGGCCTAGTCTTTGCTACTTTTTTCGTGATTTTTACCCCAAGATTTCATAAGAGAGTCTTACTGTTATTCTGTGGGTGAGTCCAGTAATCAGTTATACTGTGATGAGTGCCCTTGAACTTTTCCTTCTGTAGAAATTAAAAAAAAAAAAGTCAAGAAGAGTTAAGTTATAAAGTTGGATGTGGGTATTGTGGTTGTACCACCCAACCCCTGGGTTAATTTCATATTTGAAGCAGATGTCAGTTTCCTGCTTTATCATGCTTACATTTTTAACTCACATTCAACAAAGGACAAACGAATCTGAGAGGTTACTCAAATTGTTACCCTTTGTTTCTGGTAATAAAACGCAGAGCATCGTTGTAGAAATCAACAGTTGTGACAATAAAGGCAATAGGAGAGATCTATTTGAGGTGGGTTGCTTTGTTATTTTGTGTGGTTTTAAATATCCAAAGAGTTAAGAACTAGCCTTATATTAGAGAAGAGGCAGTCTGCCTCATTTTTTGTGTTTTTGATGAAGAATTCTTAGATAAAATGTTTCGCTTCCAAGTGCACACAGTGAATTCTGCATAAAATGCAAATAATTGCCTCATTGCAAGAGCAAATGCCATTTAGGTAAATGAGTTCCTTAGGATCCCAAGCACCCAGTCAAGGGAGGGAGGTATATTATAATTTTGGAATTGGAGGAACAAAGTAAATGTGATAGTATCATTACATGAAATGAAAGGTAATTATGTCATGTCAACGCAGAAGCTTCCCAGGCTGAACATTAGGGGCTGTTTATTCCCTTCATTGAAGCAGATTTGTTTTCTTTCAAATCTGACAAAGCACCTCTCCGCTGAGTTAATAATCACTGCTCCCAGCTGGAAGGTAAGTTTGCAGAGCTGATGGAAGGGCTTTTAACAGGAAAGCTCTGAAATGACACCATCCTTCCAGATCTAACTTAGCATATGGCACACAGAACTGTGCTCAGCGGACTTCTCCCTTATTGGTGGTGGTTTCATTTTCTCTGCACATTTGTTTTTGAAACTTTGCTGGTGGACTTAATCTGGCCATCATTCTAGGACAACTCCCTGATACACTTGGCGTATTTGTCCAGCAGGCCAAGGTATCTGAAGGGATTGTAATTATCTGAAGTTCCTTGGACCACTTGATTCCAGCAGATTTGGGACATGCACATTCAGGCGGAGCTATAGACAGCAGGTTAGCTGCTGGATGGGGTGGGTTCTGTCTTCTCCTGAGCTTTTATGTAGCCCCTGGGGATGTACATGAGGTGGGTCACAGAGTCCATTTGGAATCACAGGAACAGCCAGCCTGTGAAAATGAGAAGCACCTGGATGACCAGGTTTCCATCACAGCCTGTAATTAAAATACTAGCTTGGGGCTGCCTACCACCCCTTGGTTCCTTTGAGTGGCCTTTGCATGTCTTCTTTCTGGATTGAGCCAGCCCTTGCAGAGAGCAATTTTGATATGATCACCTAAGGCTGGGACACAGGCAGGAAATTCTGGCCTGTCCCAAATGCCAAGTGGGGCCTGTGGGTATTACTGCCAAGTAAATGGGCTGAACTGAAGAGGAAAAGGCATCACCTTTGCGGCAGGTGTCCTTTCATTACTGTCTGCACTGCTACCTAAGAGGAGTGGCAGAAGGCTGGTGACAGAGTGCCTTACTGTGCTCCACCAGAGGGTAGGAGACAGCAGTTCCCTCCCAAGCCCTGTCCTCTACTTCCTTGCAAAGCTTGAGTAAAACCTTGCTATCAATAGCCACTTTCTAGGGAAGAGTCTCTTCAATTGCAAGGATGAGGGATGGTGGTACTTTTTGTGGCAGTGGACGCTCAGATGAGCACGAGTCAAGAGTAGCCGTGTCCCATAGCTGTGTCACAGGGTGCACCACTCAGTCGTTGCCGGAACACAGGTTTGGTGATAGCAGTTCCAATGTGGAAGGCCGGGAGAGACTCTCAAATCTGTTGGATATTAAAGGATACGGCTAAATATGCAGGGCCAGCTACTGAATTTTTGGTACCCATTCCAGAATGAAAATGCAGGCCCCTTGTTCAAAAAGCAGGATAAAAGTGCTCATAAAGGTACTAAAATGTAAAGATTTTCCCTTTCTTCTTGTCTCTCTGTCAACATGTCATAGTCTTTTATATGCTATTGAATGCCATTCTAAGTAATGAAAAACTAAATTTTTCAATTATTAACATGAATGTTACCAATCATTTATATATTGTGCAACGTGGGTTTTAGATGCAAATATAAGAGCATGTAACTCATATGAGGAATTGCCGAAATCACACAATTGTGTTTCGTAGGTTACACATGTATATGTATTTCATTCTTAACAGAAAAGTAGAAATGTTGCACAAAACTAACTCGGTAGTTTTTGTTTTACTTCTTTTTTTTTTTAAATAAATTTATTTCTTTATTTATTTTGGCTGCGTTGGGTCTTCGTTGCTGCGCGCAGGCTTCATCCAGTTGCGACAAGCCGGGGGCTACTCTTCATTGTGGTGCGTGGGCTTCTCATTGCAGTGGCTTCTCTTGTTGCAGAGCACGGGCTCTGGGCGCTCAGGCTTCAGTAGTTGTGGCACACGGGCTTAGTTGCTCCGCGGCCTGTGGGATCTTCCCGGACCAGGGCTCGAACCCGTGTCCCCTGCATTGGCAGGTGGATTCTTAACCACAGCGCCAGCAGGAAAGTCCTGTTTTACTTCTTGATATGAGCACACTCTACCAAATCTCCCTACCTGTGGCTTGCTGATGGATGAGAATAACTGAAAGGAAAGGGAATTACGTGTGCCTCTATCTTTCCCTTGCCTTCTGTGTCATCACTTTGAGTGTCAGTGGATGACCAGTACAGGGCGGTAACACGACTAAGAGAGTATATGGCAGGATTTCCTTGATCTTTCATGTTTCTAAGAGGGCTACATCTGTTAAAAACTAATTAGCCTTCGGCCTTCACCTCCCAACCTCACCTCTTGAGGTTTTTGCTTTCTCAGTAAAGGTCTAGCAAAGAGGAAAGTTTGCCTCTAGCTATTGGCTCCCCCGAAAGCAATCTCCATGCCCTGTCAAGGATGGCTTTTGTCACCCCAAGATATACACTTCCCCTCCTCCCCTACCCCCAGCCCTTACTTCTCTGGGCCAGGTCAGCAAACCTTTCCTATAAAAGGTCGAACAGCAAATTATTTTAGGCTTTGGAGGCCGAGTGGGTTCTCTTGCAAATCAACACAATGCAGCTCTGCCACTGTATTGAGAAAGAAGCCACAGGAAATGTGTAAACAAATGGACATGGTTGTGTTCGAATAAAACTTTATTTACAAAAATTGCCTGAGGGCTGGATTTGGCTCGTGGGCTGTAATAGTTTGCCAAACCTTTCTCTAGAGCATCATGCGTTTGACCCCATTCTCATGTTTTTAATTCAATAATTAATAAATTTTCAAAACCCTCCCGTGGAATGGAGAGCTGCCACTTACTTCATATATGAAAGAAATTAGAAAAGAAACCTTTTCTGAGGTTGCACTCTGAGTCATGCAGGGAGTTAAAAAAGGACTCCAGAGCCCCATTTTTTCCCTAGTTGTTGCCAGAAAGCTCTATGATGTATCTATTGTCAGTAAGAGTTCTTGTACAGCTCTGACATTCATGACCTACCTCTGAAAGGCATTCTAGGAATAGCATTGTTAAAATCCATGAGAAAAGTAGAACTTTTATTATGTGAGTATCACGATTCCCTGCCCCCCACCTTCAGCCTACACCTTCGTGGGAGGAAGATGGAGGGACAGGAAATGACAGCATTATGAAGCCCAGTCACAATGGAATGCTGAATGCAAGTACAAATAATTATTAGGGAGGTGAAAATTACATAGCGACTTGCTCATACTAATGGTCTACGGAGAAAGAGCCCCATTGTACTTTCAAAACGTTAATTGTCCATAATGTTTTAAAGAAATTCTACTCGTTATCTTTTTCGAATTTTATAAAGCTCCCATATAAAGGTCCCCAGTTTATTTTTGTTCTGTTCTAGGCGGTTCTCTTGGCTTCCATGACACCATCCCCCTTCCTTTGTTCCAAACTCACTGAGGATTCCTTCTCATGTCTCCTTAGCTGGTTCTTTTTCAGCTCAACATTCAAACTTCAATTTCTCACATATTCAAGCCTATGTTTCTACGTAGAACCCACAAAAGATAAAAAGGGATTCATGAACTTAAATATGTTGATACCATTTGGTTTGAATCCAAAAATTGCTGGAGACGCGTGACTGTTCCACTACAGGAGATAAAAGAGGTCAACAGGGGTTGCTTTGCACTGCCCAGAGTATTGTCTGGGCAATAGCAGGTGGTCAATAAATGTTTGTTCAATAAATATTTAGATGTGTGTATGTGTGAGTAGGTGGATGGATGCATTATTGGATGGATGAATAGACCTTTTCCTAAAGCATTATATATTCAGTACATTGTTAGGAAAGATGCTGATATACAAGTCACTGAGTGAAAATTATTTCTCTTTAACTTATTGATATAGAAATTTCACTACCAAAATTTGGTCTTATTATAAAGTTCATCGAGGCCTTGTCAATGATCCATATCTTAGTGTGGCTGTTTATAAGAGCTCCAAAATTCAGGATATAATGAAGGTACCTTTCTGGGGTAGTTTGATTGCAGTGTTTCCCAGCAACAGGTGGCACAGAATCATAAAGCACAGAAATTAAAGAGTAAAACCACTTGGGCTAGGATTCTAGCTCTTAGTACTAGCTGTGTGATGCTGGGTAATCATTTGGACACTATGGGCCTCACTTTTCTCATTATAAAATGATCTATACTGGAAAACTGTGTCAGCTGGGAATCTTGTGAGTTACAAGAAACAAAATTCTTAACCAATTTATCTTAAACAATAAAAAGAATATCTTTTGGGTTTATGTACCTAAAAACTAGTGGTAAAACTGCCATAGCCTAAGGAGACATGACGATATTATAATCAATGTGACAAACAGAAAGGATTATACAATTGGATAACCCGGAAGAAGTAGATTAATTCCTAAAAACATACAAACTTACCAAGACTGAATCGTGAAGAAATAGGAAAATCTAAACAGAGCAATAACTAGTAAGGAGATTGAATCAGTAATGAGAAACCTCCCCAAAGTGAAAAGCCCAGGACTAAATGGCTTTACTGGAGAGTGCTACCAAACATATAAAGAATTAATCCTCCTCAAAGCCTTCCAGAAAATTAAAGAGGAGGTAACAATTCCCAGCTCATTCTATAGAGAATTCCTGCAACTCAACAACAAAAAATCAAATAACTAAATTTTTTAAATGGGCAAAGGACTTGAGTACACATTTTTTGAAAGATGATATACAAATGGCCAACAAGCATATTAAAAGATGTTCCACATTACTAATCATCAAGGAAATGCAAATCAAAACCACTATGAGATAATTAGGATGCCTACTCGCAAAAAATGGTGGCCTCACAGACTGTGGAGAAAAGGGAATCTTTGTGCATTTCTGGCAGTATTGTAAAATGATACAACCACTGTGGAGAACAGCATGATGGTTCCTCCAAAAGGTAAACATAGAACTACCATATGATCCACCAATCCCATGTCTGGATATATATCCAAGAGAATTGAAAGTAGAGTCTCAGAGAGCTATTTGCCCACCCATGTTCATAGCAGCAGTATTCACAATAGGCAAGAGATGGAAACAACCCAAATGTGCATTGACAGGTAGATGGATAGACAAAATATGGTAAGTAAATACAATGGAATACTAGGCAGCCTTAAAAAGGATGGTAGTCCTGTGACATGCTACAACATGGATGAACCTTGAGAAAATTACTCTATGTGAAGTGAGCCACTCACAGAAGGGTAGATACTGTATGATTCTATTTATATGAGGTATGCAGAGTAGTCAAATTCATAGATACAGGAAGTAGAATGGTGGGTACCAAGGTCTTGGGGGAGGGGACAAAGGAGAGTTGTTTTTTAATAAGTATTAAGTTTTAGTTTTGCAGGGTTAAAAGGTCCTAGAGACTTGTTTCACAACAATGTAAGCATACAAAACACTAGTGAAATGTAGACTTTAAAATGGTTAAGATGGTAAATTATATGTGTTTTTTACCACCATTTTATAAATACCCAGAATGCCAGGGCCAGCTTCAAAAGAGGTTTAAAGAGCGTCTCCGAGTCATCAGAGCTCTGCTCCATCTCTCTGGGCTCCCTCTGTTCTGCCTTCCTCCTCAAGTTTCGTTCTTCATGGCTGCAGCCCTTCCCATCCTCACACTCACCATCCAGAAGAGAGAGAAGCTGTGTCCCAGCATTCTCAGATTCAGCCCCTGGGTTCTCACTGAACCGACTGGAGGCCACACAGCCACACCTGAACCAATCATAATGGCCAGGGGTCATGGGAGGTGCTGATTGGCTTACACCAAACAGAGCCTACCCCCAAAGTGTGAGTTGAATCATTTTCATTCCTACCTGGACCACTTGGGAGAGAGATGGTTTCCCAACAAGACTAGGGATCAGCAAAGTTTTTTTGTAAAGGGGCCATATAGGAAATAGCTCAGGCTTGATGGGTCATATGGCTTCCACTGCAACAATTGAACTCTGGCATCATGGCATAAAAGCAGACATAGACTTTTTTTTTTTTTTTTTTGCGGTACGCGGGCCTCTCACTGCCGTGGCCTCTCCCGTTGCGGAGAACAGGCTCTGGACGCGCAGGCTCAGCGGCCATGGCTCACGGGCCCAGCCACTCCATGGCATGTGGGATCTTCCCGGACCAAGGCACGAATCCGTGTCCCCTGCATTGGCAGGCGGACTCTCAACCACTGCGCCACCATGACTTTATTTTTTATTTTGTGTGTGTGTGTGTGTGTGTGTGTGTGTGTGTGTGTGTGTGTGTATTTATTTATTAGTTTATTGTCTGGGTCCCCAGTTGGGTGGCAGATTTCATGACAGTAAGGAAAGCATCTGTCTTGTTCTCTGATGTATTCCCAGCATCTAGCCCAGGACCCAAATGGAGTAGGTGCTCAGTTGACACGTGTGGAGTGAGTGAATAAAGGAGGTTTATTCGTCCACTCTGTGAGGTTGATGCCATTAGCTCAGAGTGGTTTAGCGACTTACCAAGCAGCCGTAGACTTTAAATGAATGAGCATGGCTGTGTTCCAATAAAACTTTGCAGACACTGAAACTTGAATTTCATATAATTTTCATGTATCACAAAATATTATACTTACGTTGATTTTTTTTTTTTGATGTGGACCTTTTTTAAAGTCTTTATTGAATTTGTTACAATATTGCTTCTGTTTTGTGTTTTGGTTTTTTGGCCCCAAGGCATGAAATCATCTTAGCTCACAGAGGCTGGTAGGATTTGGCCCACAGGCTGTAGTTTGCAGATCTGGTTCAAAATAATCTCTCTTAGCTCAGTGATGATTTTTCTTCATAACTTTACCTGGGTCACCTTCACTCCTCTTTTCTGTAATACCTGTAATGAGATGACCCTCGGCTCAAAATCCTCAACCTGTCTTGCAAAAAGGCATTTGGAAAGCCATGCAGTCTCTTTTTCTTTTTCCCTGGGTCCTAGTAGTCATAATACCTTGCTTGCCATAGAATACTTGGGACATACAGGACAGTATACTGTTAAATATTCAAGATAATTACTCTTTCCCTCCACCATTATTAGAAATTAAAGATGCCTTCACATCTGCAGTACAATTTGTAGAGGGGTTAAAACTCCGTCATGTTGCTAAGCAATTATTTTCCTATTTTTATTCACCTTTAGCTCTGTCTCTTTTTTTCTAGGTTAAATATTTATTAGACTAGAACTGTCTCCAGGATGATATATTTCTTAAAGGCTTTACTTTCCAGTCATTGGTCAGAGTGCTATTATGTAAATGATTGAAGTAAGTATTAAAAATATGGGTTTGAAGATCTCCAGGGTCAGAGGGTGACCCTGGGGAAAGAGGGATGGGAAATAGAACTGAACAATAAAGGAGCAAAGGGAGGATAAAGTAAAGGAAGCTTTTAAATTCCTACAAGGAGAGGAGGGGTTGACTGGATCTCTGGAGGAAGATGAAAAGAAAACAGGCTTGGGAGAAAGTAAAATGCATGGGAATAGCACGGGGCTGTAGGAAGGCAGTGATCTGTTTTATAGCTAAAATGCGCAACAATGGAATGATTTGTTCAAATGTATTTTGGCAGCCTTTGAATTATAGTCCAAATACCTTTAGCGCATATAATAACTTTTAAAATATGTTCATTGTTTGCTTGTGATCTGCCTACTTCTAAAAAAACGTCTGAGCCTCATATAGCCTGTGCAGCTCTTATGTGAATTACAAATGGTACCCGCTTTGGGCTGTTGTGTCCCAGCCAGTGGCATCTTTGTGCTGGGTTTCAAGGGTCTCAGAGCTCTGTGAGGCAGCTAAGTTTCAACCCCCATTCGGCGCTTTCACCAGGTCCCACACACAGCCATTTGCACTGGCCTGGGTCTTAAGTGGTTTTTGATAAAAGACACCTGATTGGGTGGCAGTGCATTCGAGTAATTGTTCCCCAGGTGGAACTTCCAAACATGGTCCAAGGACCATTTAGGAGAGAGGGCTATGAGGGACCAGGGGAATTCACCTGCATTGACACTAATGCATATATCAAATTCAGGGCTCATTTGTCTAATTCTTCACAAAACTAAATTATTCTAATACTGGCAGGCTAAAATTATAAACTCTAGAATTTTATTGTAGCCATTGGTTTAATGGAAGGATTTCCAAATGTACGATTCCCTCCTTTTATGCTCTTGAGCCACACTCAAGGTTCAGAAGGGAGGGTTCCCTTTGGTCCTCCTTCTGAGCGGGTCCATTTTGCCTTTGCTGTTTGTTCGTTTTCTGTCTAGGGTCTTGTTGTTGTTTTGTTTCTTTTCCTTTCTTTTGTTTTCTAAATTGGAGGACTACCACATGGCAAACTGCTCGCTTCGAGCTTTAAATCTGCCTTCTAATAATAGCAGCCCCTTCCCCAAATATCTTACTTCCTCATTCCCTTTTAATTCATACTTTATAATCTGCTCATGACCAGGAAACCAGTTTACTGAGATAAAAGTTAATCAACTCTAAGCAAGGGCCTCATGTTCTCTCATGAAACATACGAACCTAAGTTTTAGCGCTCAGGTTGTGTGATACCTCCTTGAGATGCTCAAACACTCTTTTGGTTAAGATTACTCATATCCCTTCTAACACTTGATTGTTGTGTTCCATATGGGTGCATTTACAGGAAAGTGTCCTCCAAATAATGTTACAATGGAGGGTTTTTATTACCTGTAGAATAAAAACTAAGGTACAGGAAAGCCAGGTGGTTAAGAGTGTGAGCTCTGGATCTACACTGCCTAGAGTTGAATCTTCTGTGTCATTCCCCAGTCACATTATGGAGGGCAAGATGCCTAACCTTTTGTGCCTTCTTTTACTCATCTGTAAAATGAACATAAGAGTAGCACCCACTCTGTTGAATTGAAGAAGGGTTAAATGACTTATTCATGTAAAGTGCTAAGAACAGGAAGTACTTAAGTGTTAATTATTTTATTTATTATTATTATTATAGTTATTAGGAAGAGAAGGAGGAGGAGAACAAGTTAGGAAGCAAGCTCTCTAAACAGACTTCAAGTTGAATTTCATCAGTGGGACTGGTGCGGAGAAACAGATGTGTATTTTCCATCCCTCCTACCTGTCACTTTGAAATGTACACAGTTCTAGGTGTGGCGGTGTATTAGTCGGGGTTCTACAGAGAAACAGAACCAATAGGGTATATAGAGATATATGTAAGAAGACATTTATTACAAGGAATTGGCTCACAGAATTATGGAGGCTGTCCAAGGACAGGAGAAGAAATGGATATTCCCTGTCAAGCAGAAGGAGCAAATTCACCCCTTCTCTTCCTGTTTGTTCTATTCAGACCCTCAATGGATTGAATGTTGCCCACATTCATTGGTGAAGGTGATTGATTTTACTGGGTCTGCCAATTCAAATGCTTATATCTTCTGGAAACGCCTCCACAGACACACGCAGAAATAATGTTTTACCAACTATGTGACCATCCCTTACACTCGTCAAGTTGACACATAAAATGAACAGAGCTGAGAGGAGAAATGGACAGCAATTCAATGATAGTAGAGAGCTACAATGCCCCACCTTCATCAGTGAACGGATCATCCAGACAGGATCACTGGGGAAAACAACAGACTCAACTAACACCGTGAGCCACGTGGACCTAGCAGACACGCGCAGAGTGTGCCATCCAGCAGCATCAGAGTGCGTGTTCTTCTCAGGCACACATGGAGCATTCTCTAGGATAGGTCATGTGGTAGCCTGTGGAACAGGTATTGACAAATTTGGGAAGACTGAAAACATATCAAATGTCTCTTCCAACCACATTGGTATGAAATCAGTAGCAGTAGAAAAATGGGAAAATTCACAAATGTGTGGAAATTGGACATGTTCCTGGACAGCCAGTGAATCAGGGAGGAAATAAAGAAGATCAGGGAGTATAATGAGCATGGATATATACAACTATAAAAGATGTTTTTATTCTACTTTTTTGAGGTGTAACTTACACACCATGAAAGTCACTTGTTTTGAGTGTATAATTCAGTGCCTTTTAGTAAATTCACAGTTGTGTAACTGTCACCAATATCTTTTTCTAGAACATTTTTGTCACTGCCAGCATAATTTTGTGCCCATTTGCGGTCGCTTCCTGTTCTCACCCCCATCCCTGGGTGTCTACTAATCTGCTTTCCGTCTCTATGGACTTGCTTTCTCTGGACACATCATCTAAGTAAGATCATATAATATATGGTCTCTTGCAGCTGGATTCTTTTACTTAGCATAATGTTTTCAAGTTTCATCTATATTGTAGCATGTATCAGTAGTTCACTCCTTTATGGTTGAATCCCATTTCATTGTATGGACACATCACATTTTATTTATCAGTTCATCAGATGGACGACATTTGGGTTATTTCCACTGCTTGAACACTCCTGTGAAAATCTTTCTGTGTGAACATATGATTTTATTTCTCCTGGGTAGATACCCAGGGGTGGCATTACTGGATCATATGGTAACTCTGTGTTTAACTTTTAAAGAAATTGCCAACTGTTTTCCATTTTCCATTCCCACCCGCAATGTATGTGTTCCAGTTTCTCCGCACCCTCATCAATACTTGTGATTATCTGTCTTTAATTGCACTCCCCTAATGGCTAATGATATTGAGGGTCTTTCCATATGCTTATTGACCACGTATCTATCTTGTGTGGAGAAATATCTATTCATATCTTTTGCCCATTTTTAAATGGCATCATTTATCTTCTTAATAATTTGTAAGAGTTCTTTATATATTCTGGATAAAACATCCCTTATTTATTTCCTGAAACATTTTGTAGTGCATGTTTTTCTGTCTGAGAGTGTTACAGAGGAGATGGTTTAATGTTCTGGGGCCTTTGAGGTGCCTTGTCGCAGAAGCAGCCCTGAATAGCAATTCCCACAAGCATATAGCCCTCTGTAGGCTACCCTGCTGGGTCACCTCCCTCTGTGTGACCAGTTCATCAAAGTGTAGTTTGTCTGTGTCAGTCTCCCAACAGCGAGAGCTGGATCTAACATTAGCAGTCATGTGCCCTGAATTGTAATTTTGAGCACCTTCGGTCTTAATGTTTGCTCCTGAAATCTAGAGCAGCCAGAATGAGTGACAGGAGCCCATACTGAGATCCTATCCTGGTGTATGATTCTTCATACAATCCCAAGTTTGCCTCTTGGTTCACAAAGAGCCCCTTGGGGCAAGTGGCAGTGTTAGCTGTTGAGGTGAGGTGTGCAGAAACTGCTGACTCGGAGAAGTCCATTTCGAAAGGACTTGAGCGTAACCCAAATGTCACTCGCACTCCTCAGATGTCTCTCTCTGGACCCTTTTCCCTGGCCCTCCAGTGCCAACCTTCATAACACACTCTCTGTATCTTCCTCCTGCGTGAGCAGCAGCCGTATGGTGGTCAAATGAGCCTTAGAAGTGCCTCTGACAACATTGTGGAAATTGTAACCAGCGAAGCACCTTGTGTTTTCAAGAGAGATCATCTATGGGTGACAATAGAAAGGTTTTAAATTTCCAGAAGAGGTTATCATATGAAAAAGCAGTCTAATTCTCTACTGAGCCAAAAAGATTTCTTATGCTTTAAAATAATATTGTTGCCTTGTACATCAGCGTACATATTAAGAAGAATTACTCACAGGTGGCACTTCTTAAATTCTTCATCTTTCACAACACATTAGGTTGTTAGTGCAGCTCCTGAGATTCAGTCCTAGAATTAGATGTCAAAAACCATGGAAGAGGGCTTCCCTGGTGGCGCAGTGGTTGGGAGTCCGCCTGCTGATGCAGGGGACGCGGGTTCGTGCCCCGGTCCGGGAAGATCCCACATGCCGCAGAGCGGCTGGGCCCGTGAGCCGTGGCCGCTGAACCTGCGCGTCCGGAGCCTGTGCTCCGCAACGGGAGAGGCCACAGCAGTGAGAGGCCGGCAAAACCCAAAAAAAAAAAAAAAAAAAAAAAAAAAAATGGAAGAATGGTTTTTCTGATCTACGGTTTGTCTTCATCTGCTACATACAGTCAGCCTCATGGGTTATCATATAACCAAGATCAAATTTTGGAAAGGTGGGAAGAAATAGTCAAGCAAACCCTGAAGAAAAGATTGGCCTTAGTTGATTATTTTGCCTTTTAAATTGTAAACTCATAATTGGTACATTTCTTGAGGGATTAATATCCGTTGAATAACTACAGTGGTCCCGGATACCTCATGGTGCTTTATTAAAGCTGTTCGTGATTTTTCACTTGCTGGAAAATGACATGCTAGTGGCACCTCTCTGGTTGAGTCCTCGCCTAGAGAACTCACTAGAGGTATTTCCACTTATGTCACCTTGTATTTAGCTTCATTTCTTCCTTTGTTAATGTTTATCTTAAATGGTACTACTTCTGTTACTGTAAACGATCCTTGTTAATCCTTGTGCTTAGGGCTTGCAATATTAACTGGCCCTTACCCAACATCAGAGATCTGAGTTACAGTTTGTTTTTTGCCTTCCTTCTTTGTGAAGTACAAGAAAAACACCATGCACTTGGAATCTGGGTGTTTTTTTGTTTGTAGTTAGTTGGTTGATTTTCCCTTGCATTTCTGAGAACTCTTCCACTCAAGAAAAATAGCCTTCTCCCATTTTAACTATCTCCTGTAGGACAGTCAGATGTAGATGAAAGCCTAACCTTCATTGGGTCAATACACCTGAAATACCTACGCAAAGATTAGTTCCAAACTGTCTAGAATGTATCACCACAGTGCTTTGCTATATTTATTTGTTCTACTGGTCAACTTCCTTACAGAGCTGAGATACCATGGTTGGGATTTTTCCTAAGGTCTTAGATGAGGCTTCTCAAATTTTCATTCCAAAGAAATTTTAAAGCATCATAAATCTCTTTGTCTTACTGGGGAAATTGAATTGTTTTCTCATGTTATAACTTGTGGCATTTAACAACTTTTCGTTGTTACCCATCAACCTATCAGTCAACAGGAATTTATTAGGCAATTACCATATGCCAAATGATGTGTTAGGTACCTCGAGAAGTAGGAAAAAATATGAAATGTGGCGCTGGTTTCAAGGAGCTTAAATTTGTTCATCTATTTACTTATTTATTCATTCAACTAATGTTTACTAAACATGTAGTGTGTCCCAGACACATAATCTAGTTGAGGCAAAATAATCATAGCAATTATATCTAAGAGCAGTGCAGGAGGATATCAGAGAGAGAACAGAGCCTCCAGGAGGAAGTAGCGGACAGAGCTAAGATGTCTCATCTGCCTCACAGTAATAAATCTTCTGGTGGCTTCTGTCACTTCTGATATGACTGCAAAGCCTCCATGACCTGACCCAGACTGCACTGGGCTCCTCCTATTAGAAACACTTAACCAAGGTGAGAAGAAAGACAGCAAGTGTTTCTAAGTGGAAGATTCCTCTTTGAAGTATCCTGACCTTTGTTCCAAGGGATTATTCTTTATAGCATGGATGCATTATGTATAAAAATCCAGCATTAGGAGTCCTTAACTAAATCTCACCTTAAAAAGACTCTTTTTCATACTCACTTTTAACCGAGCATCCAGGATCATCCGTAAGTATTCTTTCTTTTTTTTTTAATTTATTTATTTTATTTATTTTATTTTTGACTGCGTTGGGTCTTCGTTGCTGCACACGGGCTTTCTCTCATTGTGGCGAGCGGGGCTACTCTTCGTCGCGGTGCCCGGTCTTCTCATTGCGGTGGCTTCTCTTGTTGCAGAGCACAGGCTCTAGATGCACAGGCTTCAGTAGTTGTGGCTCGCGGGTTCTAGAGTGCAGACTCAGTAGTTGTGGCGCACAGGCTTAGTTGCTCCGTGGCATGTGGGATCTTCCCGGACCGGGGCTCGAACCCATGTCCCCTGCACTGGCAGGTGGATTCTTAATCACTGCGCCACCAGGGAAGCCCTTCGTAAGTATTCTTGAGTCATTATTATTTATCAACCCACCCAGCTCACTGTATTAGTTGTCTATTGCTACAATAACAAATTACCCCAAAACTTAGCGGCTTAAAACAACACACATTTCTTATCTCACAATTTCTGTGGGTCAGGAATTTAAACATGACTAAGGTACGTCCTCTGCCCCAGAATCTCTCAAAAGGCTGCAGTCAAAGGGTTGGGTGGGGCTAGGGGTCTCATTTGAAAGTTAGACTGGGGAAGGATGCACTTCCAAGCTCATTCAGTGGTTATTGGCAGGATTCAGCTCTTCCAGGTTTGATGGACTGAAGGTTTCGGTTCCTCGTTGGCCATTTGCCTGAGACTATCCTCAGCTCCTTGCCATGTGGGCCTCCCTAGCAGAGCTGCTCACTTCATCAAAACAGGCAATCCAAGGAGTCCATAGAGACAGTCTGCTAGCAAGATGGAAACCATACTTTTTACAAGCTAATCACAAAAGTGTTATCTCCTCAACATTGCCATATTCTATCAGTTACAAGCAAGTTGCCCAAAGGGAGATTACACAAGGCAGCTAATAATCAGGAGACAGGGATCATTGGGGGCCATCTTAGAAGCTGGATTCATAATTATTTTCTTCATCAAACATTTATCAGTTATGATGTTTTCAGTAGAGTGCAACTGTGTTGATAAGTGGCCCTTGTCTTTAAGGTGCTCACAATGAGCTTGGGAACATGAGTACATCAACCTTTAACTCTAATTTGACATAGAAAACCTTATAGTAGAGTCAGATTCAAAACCCAATGAGAATATGGAAAAGAGGGATGTCTTCGTTCATGATGGACCCCCCAATGGGAATGCCACTTTCTCTCACAGTTAAAAATAAACATAATGTCACTTATTCTCTGGAACTTTCTCTGACACTCAGAGAAAGTTCTTTTTCCCCAACTTAATTCCCAGAAAAGGTGACATTTGAGTTGAATCTTAAGAAGTAAGTAGGAGTGGCTTTCCAAGTGTAAAACACAGCGTAATGAAAAGCATAGGGATGTGATGCTGTGTGATACATTCCAGGAGCTATGGCTAGAATGTTGGAGATGTGGTCAGGGATGGGGAATTGTTGTGGGAGGAAATGAGTCTAGAAAGATGAATTGGAGTCATATTAGGAAAAGGAATTTGAATGCTATACCACAGAGCTTGGGCTTTACCATTTGGGAATTAGAGAGCCCCTGAAGATCTCTGATTAGTGCGGTAATGCGGTGAGATACATGCCTTAGAAAGGAACTGTGGAAGCAGGTAGAGAATTGGCTGGAGGTATTAGATAGAGGCTAAGATAATATTTCAAGGAGAGTTGATAATTAGGTAAAATAAGATACAGGGAAAAGAAGGCCATGGTGATGGAAAGTTCAAAATCAGAAGATGTTTTCGGGGTAGAATTGACAGGATTATCAGAGCCAGGTAACATCTGAGAAATGAGGGAGGGATGTGGGAGAGCCAAGGATTTCTCTGTAATTTCTGTCTCAGGAGAATAAAAGCCTCTTAATAGAGGGACAATGTCTTATTTACCTTTAGAATCTCAATATTTTAATGGTGCCAGGTACTTGATGGTTGGCCCTTAATGGATTGACGAGTGAGTGGATGGATGGATGGATGGAAGGATGGTGGGTGGATGCGTGGGTGTGGGTGGATAGGTGGATGAGTGGTTGGATATGTGGATGGTGTTGTTAAACATGCAAGGGAATGCAGGATAGAAATCAGTTTGGGACAGAGGAGAGAATGGGTAGAAGGAAGTCATAAGACCCTCAGATGGCTAAGGTGACAGTACAAAGAGGAAGGCAAGTAGAAAATTCACTCGGGTTTTTTTTTTTTTTTTTTTTTTTTTTGCGGGACGCGGGCCTCTCACTGTTGTGGCCTCTCCCACAGGCTCCGGACGCGCAGGCTCAGCGGCCATGGCTCACGGGCCCAGCCGCTCCGCAGCATGCGGGATCCTCCCGGACCAGGGCATGAACCCGTGTCCCCTGCAAGGGCAGGCGGACTCCCAACCACCGTGCCACCAGGGAAGCCCCCCTCTCGGGTTTTTTTAATGATATCCACGGCTTTGATGGTTTTCGTCGGCAGTTTGTTATTCCACCTGCTTTAACGTTAAAATTTTAGGAAAGAATAGTTTCTTTAGAGAACAAAACTCTTTGTGCAGGTCATATCAACATTTTGGAAACCTGTTAGATTTCTCAGCGCTTTATCCTAAGACATTGTGCAAAGCAACTACTAGTCTGGCTATTGAAGCCATTTAGCATCCCTTCAATTGTAGTAAGGGATATGGGAATATTAAAAAAATGTTCCCAGAAACTCAAATCAAAAAGTAACTTCTTTTCAGATCCTACATTACCCTTACCTTTAACTTTCTATCAATGGTACAATCATACTTCTTGGCAATTCTCAGGTTTCTTGGACCTCAGATTTTCTGAAGCAGTGCTTCTCAAACTTTAAAGCGGACCACCTGGAGATCTAGTTAAAATGTGGATTCTTGTTGAGGCCTGGGCTGGGACTTGAGAGTCTCTATATCTAATGAGGTTCCAGGCAATTCTGCTGCTGCTGACCCATGGACCACACTTTGAATGGCAAGGCTCTTCAGGTGTCATTCAGTATCAGTGACTTGGCTGATACCTCTGTTGTTGACACAGTCACCTTGCCAGCCACCTATATCAATCCAGAATTTCATTTACCTCCTGCCCTTGTTCGTGGCATCCCTGGGTGACTTCTTATTACCTTTCCCCTTCCATAATGCTTCCAACTCCTCCGACTCAATAGTAATATGTGAGGAGAGGCCAGCCTGCTATCTTTCCCTTCCTCCAGATCCCTGATGAAGCCATCAAAGCTGACCTTCTCACCACACCCTTCTGCGGCCCCTCACATTTCTTAGCTTAATGCTTTATTTACATCCTCAGATTTAACCTTTAGTCTCTTGTTCCTTAAGGTCTTCAAACATCCACAATCAATTAAGGCTCACAGGTCAGGGATCAAGTCCAATTTTTGAGTAGGAATTTCAGGTCTGATAATTGGCAGTGTGTGGAAGGTCGGCAATGTATGTAACAAAAACAAATGAGAAAAGCAGTCAGCGTGGGTCACTGGGGGATGATGGCTTAGCTAGAAACAAGGCAGCCCAATCCCAAGCCTTCTGCTAAGCAACTGCCTCACCTTGAGGAAACCGCTTACCCTACCTGAGTCAACGTTTGCTGTAATATAGCACATTAAATTAAATGATCTCTATCATCTGTTAAAATTAATTATGTACATACAGGCTGACTTATTAGTGTCGTATCTTCATTATATGTCTCAACTAGAAGACAGGTTCCCAACATGAGGTTCATGGATCTCCAAGAACTCTGTGGCCAGAATTCACACACTCCATGAACCTTCACTGGGGCGAGGGGCTGGGGATGGCAAGGGGTGGAATTACGTTTTTACTTTCATTGACCTCCGACTGTCAGTGAGCATTTTCTTCAGTCAGGAATATAAACAGGCTAGAGTAGTATTTGCAGTGCCTGCGACTTGGTCACCAATAGAAACCACAAATATATCTGATGTCACATTAGAGTTTTTGTAAATATCAAAATGTCATGATGCTCGCCACTGCTTCACAGTTTGGGTGCTTCTTAGACCCTCCGCTATATCTTCTCATTGAACCTGCTAACGAAGTAACACATCTATTAATAGGGCAGTAGTTGCCTGTAAAGGAAGATCTTGCCCCACAGGGCACATTTGACAATATACGGAGACACTTTTGGTTGTTGCAGCGGGGAGGGGACCTGCTAAACGTCCTACAGTGCACAGGACAGTCCCCTCCCCCAAGAAAGAATTCTCCAGTTCAAAATTTCAATAGTGCTGAGACTGAGAAGCCTGCTACAGCCATTTTTAAAATATATTTTTGACGGCCATATTTTAGTATAATTAATTTCCTTTGTAATTTTGTGTATTTTATGTATTTACAAACTTTGTTCTTAGAAGGGATCCCATAGCCTTGCTAGACTGTCAAAAGGGTCCATGGCAAAAAAACGTGTTTAAAAATTCCAGTATGGAAAAAAAAAAAAAAAAATTCCAGTATGAGGAAGAGGTAGTAAAGGTGATCGGAACTGAGATCTTTTGGTTTGTAGACCAGGAAACTGAAGTCAACTACCTGACACCCCAAGGCAACATGACATCATGGAATCGGACAAGGTTCACGTGCCTGTTCCACCCTTAATGCTTATAGGACTTTGGCCAGATCATTTACCTTTTCTTTGTCTTACTACATTTGGGCTTCTCTGAAAAGTACCAGAGATTTGGCAGCTGGAACAACCGAAATGTATAATCTCACAGAGCTGGAGACTGGGAAGTCCACAGTCAAGGTACTGGCAGATTCGGTGTCTGGTCAGGACCTATTTTCTGGTTCATACACAGCACCTTCTCACTGTGTCCTCACATAGTAGAAGGAAGGAGACAGCTCTCTGGGGTCTCTTTTATAAGAGCACTAATCCCAATCACGAGGGTAATACCTTCCTGACCTAATTGCCTCCCAAAGGCCCTGTCTCCTCATACGATCACCTTGGGGGTTAGGATTTCAGCATATGAAATTTGCGGAACACAGACATTCAGACCATACCAAGTTGAAATTAGTTTTCTCATCTGCAAGATGGGTAAAACTGTCCTTCACCTACAGCAGGAGTCAGCAAACTTGTGGCCCAAGGGCCCAGTCCAGCCTGTAGCCTCTTTTTGGCAGTAACAGTTATCTTGCAACACAGCCATGCCCGTTTGTTTACACATTGTCAATGTCTGCTTTCGCTGTATAATGGCCAGATTTTGGTTACAACATGGCCGTACAGCCCACAATGCCCCAAATATTTACTCTCTGGCCTTTCACAGAAAACTGTTGTTGAATCCTGACTCAGAGTATACCTGTGAGGATAAGAGACACAAAGTGTGAAGATTCAGCTCATTGCCTGGTCCAGGGTGAGCCACCTAGTAGGATTGTTGTCCCCTTTCACTTATCGATATAAGGTCTTTCTGCCTCTAAGGGCATCTTTTATTTCCAGAAAAGACTCTTTAGGGGGTTGTTTTGTATAAATAATTATCATTCAATGCTTTACAGTTTACACTGCAAACTAATTTCCCTCTGGCTTTTGAGTTGAGTTTCTAAGTAGAGTATAGGGTATTTGAGCCATCAGTTTTTAGTAGCCTTTAAACAATATTGGTCCAATTTATTCACTTCAGTATTTAAATATCTTCAATAAGTTAAAGAATTTAATTTTACATATACAATTATATATATTTTTATATATTAATTATATATATATATTCTATTTACTCTTTAAATGCATGCATTATCTGAATTTATTAACAAAACCTTCCTGGGTTCAAAATACATCTTACAAAGCTAATAAACTAAACTTATCAATATGGTGAAACAGAGATGTGTTTTAAATTTTTTGAATATGCATATAAATTTATTTAGATTTCAACCTAAAATTAGAAAGCTAAACCAGTCATTCAATTGTATACTTTAGCTGGGAGTCACGACTATCTTCTTAACAAGCCCAATTCTCTTAACTATTACAAGACAGACAGATGCCTTAACCAAGAAATAGTGATAATATGGTGGTTTCCAATCTCTCAGTTATTGCTGCTCTCAATTCTAAAGCCGCTCAGGCACTCAGGAAGTCAAATGCAGTGTCAATTACTGAGATGACTTTTGACCAGAGATTCTAACTGGGGTGTTGAAACTTGGAATGGACATCCAAGGTGATTTTTCTCACACTCACTGTCATTTTATCCCCTGAAATCTGGGGGTGGCCTTCTCAGCATGCTGGAGATTTTGAACCACCAGCAGTATCAGCCAGGAACTCACCAAGTCCTTCTCAGGAACTTTAATGGGTTGTCCCAGCGCTGTATGGCGAGCTGCTGCTGGTTGCTAGGGTGCAGTCAGGTAGCCCAGCTCCCTGCAGTTGAATTATACAAGATAACTAGTCCTTTCTTCAGAAACACTGCAACCACCGCCGCCCCCACCCCCACCCTGCCATCATTCATCACATGACTGGATTTTGCATAGTTCTGCCTCTATGGAAGTATAAATACCCTTTCTGTGTAATTTTAACATTTTTGAACTTGGTAAAATATTGCTTCTTTCATATTCTCAGGACACAACCTGTTCTTGGATATTGAAATCTGATCCGATTGAATTCTCTACCTACCTGTCTGGCCTGTCACCACAAGTTGTAAGGCTCTTGTATTAGCACACAGAATCACAGACTTTTGTTGATTCAAGAGGTGTTCTCCCCAGCTCCTTCAAACTCAGCCATTCCCCCTGGATCAGCTGCAGAATAAGTGCTTTTTCTCATTTCTGTTTTCCTGTCATCAGGACCAAAGTATAAGATACATCAAAGCCTTCCTGGATCGTGGGTGCCCTAGGGCAGTAGCAGTGAACAACATTCAAAAAGGATAAACCCCCAAGATTTCCAAGATTAATTCAAACGGGCCTAACTCCCTTGGAAACTGTGTGGCATGAGTTGCCCTGCCGGGGAGGAGGGAGGAGCAGTGGGGAGGAGTGCGGGGAGAGTGAGTGATAATGAAAGAGCTGTCCAAATTTTGGCATATCATTTCCTAATGAAGTTTAGTTGTATCATAGTCATCATTTACTGAAATATATTGTATCCCAAATTGTGAGAGTTTTACTTCTTCCCAACTGTCTTTATTCCTGTTCTCTCAATAGCTCACAAGGCAGCTCTGTTGTAGTCTGTTCTTATGGCTAGAATGTTTCCCAGTTATTGGTTTGTAAGCCAGAAGGTGGAATATGGAATGTACTTCGCCATAGAAATAATGTTAAAAGTGGTGGCAAAATTCCAGGCTAGCCCACAAAAAGTATTTGGTTACCATATAATTTAGCTGCAGTTGGGAATACAGGGATTTTTTTCCCCCCGTTTTTCCCATGCAACAGTATATTATGATCCATTAATTTCAACTCTGCTACTCCAGGGGGGAGAAGTAGCAGATGGGTCCCCCCAGCAAACGCCGTGGAGCTGGGTCCAGCTGAACCTTGACCTGCCGCTGACCACGTCCTCCACTAAAACACTGGTGCCTGACTTGTATGATCGTGGTGGAGTTTACATGTAAATATGGCAAGACCAATGATTAAAAACAGTTCATATTCTTCAATTAAAAAAAAAAAAACCAAACAGGGGCTTCCCTGGTGGCGCAGTGGTTAAGAATCTGCCTGCCAATGCAGGGGACCACGGGTTCGAGCCCGGGAGGATCCCACATGCCACGGAGCAACTAAGCCGGTGAACCACAACTACTGAGCCTGTGCTCTAGAGCCTGTGAGCCACAACTACTGAGCCTTGTGCCACAACTACTGAGCCTGTGTGCCACAACTACTGAGCCTGAGCTCTAGAGCCTGTGAGCCACAACTACTGAGCCCACGCACCACAGCTACTGAAGCCCGCGTGCCTAAAGCCCATGCTCCGCAACAAGAGAAGCCACTGCAATGAGAAGCCCGCGCACAAAGAAGAGTAGCCCCCTCTCACTGCAACTAGAGAAAGCCCGCGCGCAGCAACGAGGACACAACACAGCCAAAAATAAAAATAAATATTAAAAAACTTAATATTTATTAAATGTTTATTTCGTATCCTTCATTGATCAAGTCACCCTCACAACAATCCTCCAAAGTAGTGATACTTCCCCAGTGATGTTAAGTGGCTTGCCCAAGGTCATACAGCTTGCAAATGGCAGAACTAATTCAAACCCAGGTCGTCTGATTGCAGAAGCCGTGCTCTGGATCGCTGCAGCGCAGGGGCCTACAAACGACATCCCACCATCTGTTACTGTAGGTGTGCAAGCTAAGAATGGTTTCACCATTTTTAAAGGGTTGGGAGGGAATGAAGAAGAATATTTTGT
Organism: Monodon monoceros; assembly: GCF_005190385.1. Taxonomy (NCBI): domain Eukaryota; kingdom Metazoa; phylum Chordata; class Mammalia; order Artiodactyla; family Monodontidae; genus Monodon; species Monodon monoceros. Next base: position 753,358 of record NW_021703779.1, on the reverse strand, counting down.
CACATATTTTGATAAGAAATTTAAATTCCAGCGTCTATAAATAAGGTCTTATGGGAACACAGCCACACCTGTTTGTGTGCTTATCGTCTATAGCTGCTTTGGGGCCAGGATAACAGAGTTGAGTGGTTGTGACCCTATGTTCCGCAAAGCTTAAAATACTTACAATCTGGCCCTTTTCAGGAAGTTGGCTGATCTCTGCTTTAGTGTGCAAAAAGCTGTCAGGTCCAATGTCTATCTTATTGTAAATCCTCAGTAAATGTTGGCATTTGGAAAAACAGATTCGTCTTGCTCCCAGTGCTGGGGCTGGTGCTATAACTCTGGGGTGCCTGCTGCAAAGTCAAGGTTCTGCCATTCAGAGGATGCCAGACAGCCCAGTCTCCAATTTCACGACCCCTGTGACAGCGCGTGCTTATAAGCCCCCAGCAGCCAGCTAGGTCAGGGCTCTATCAAAGGCTTTGTCCTGGAGGCTTTGCTTGTGTACACGTGTACACGTGGAGGCCAGAATGGCAAGGTATTGTGACATGTCAGTGTCACACAGACATGTCAGTGATGAGGGCTCCAGACAGACCAACAGCATCTTCCTGGGGCACTGGAGGGGCTCGGAATCCAGCAGCCTGGAGGGGCTGAAGGTATCAACGGCAAGGGACACTTGGGACCCCTTCCTAACCAGAGTGTTCCTCCCCAGCCTGTAGGGATCGCTTCTCTACAATCGAGGGATTTGACATCTAGCAGAAGAGGTATGTACAGGTGAGAGGCTCTTGCACAGGTGTACTAGGAGATTGCACAAAAATATTCAGAGCAGTGTTCCCATAGCAAAAACTTGGGGACCACCCAAATGCTGATGGGCGGGAGAATAAATCAGTAAATAAATGAGGCTCATTCCGTTGTCTTCTTCAAATGTTTACTCAATTGATACGTTTCCAAAGAGACCTACCCTGTCACACACACACACACAAAGAGGGAAAGGAACTAGCTGAAGGTGCACTATCAAATACATGACTCCTGTGCTCATTCCCACTGGAGGCCTCTGGAGCCAGGGTAGAACAAACCTCACAGTTATCCGACCGAGGGGCAGGCATGCAGGGCTTTTGTCATTGATTGAAGGATGACTCCCAGGGAGCGTTAACACTTTGACACCTTTTTGTACTGTTCTCAGGCCAAGGTGCCCCTGTTTCCAAAATAAAAGCCCTCAGGCAGAAAGTTTTAGGTCTGTAGGGTGAATGCCCAGGGACCCTGTGTGGAGAATCAGCAGTGATTGCTACCTTCCAACCTGAGGCCATGTTGACTGTCCCCTTCACCTCTGTTCAGCAAGCTCTCTGAAATGTAACACACTAAGATTTCATGTCAGATGTAACTTGCCTCAACCAAAAATGTCTCAATGAAATAGCACTAAATGCCTGAGCTTTGTGTATTGCCACTCTCTGCTGGGCTCCCCCTCTTCCCAGGTAAACTTATTTATAGTGCTAATCAAATAAATGGTTCAAGTCACTTACGTAGTGTAAGCCGATTATCAAGGGTTTTGAAAACTTTGTGGCCTAAAATTATTGTTTTGATACTATATGAATAAAATATATAAAACATTACAACTAAAAGAAAAAATAATTCATTCCCTTTGGCCCAGTAGTACTACTTCAAGGGATATATCCTCTCGGTATAGTCAAGAATGTAAAAATGATTTATGTGTAAAACTAAATTATTGGAATATTTTTAATAATAGAGAAAACTGAAAGCAAACTTAATACCTAACTTTATAGTAAACATTAAATAGTGTGGTAGACCTGTTACAAGCTGGTTTTCAACCATTGAAATTATTCTTATAAAGAATTTTAAATTTTATGACAAAATATTTATGACATTAGGAAGTATGATCCCACTAATTTATATAAAATGTTTAAACATAGAAAATAATGGGAAAATACTCTAACAAATTTTAATTTGGCTGTAGGAAAATGAGTGATTTTTTTAAAAAATCTATATTTTCTACCTTCTCTGCAATGATCAAGTACAGTTTTTGCGATAACAAAAGCCAACTTTAAAAATTAAGTAAGTTGGCACAGGATAGGTTAATTTGTCAAAAAATCAATAGACCTTTAATGAAAGATTCTAGGATCAGAGGTTCTGACTGCATTATGTCCATTTTAATGACTTCTGGGTGTAAATCACTGTTGAGTACTTAAAAATAAGACCCATAATTATGATCTTCATATATTTCTCAGCATCTTTATTTTCCATATATTTTTGAATTCTCAAATAGGGGCAAATACAGACTTAAAATTCTGTTTGTTGTGTCACTAATTACTTCTCAATGTGTATATCCTCAAGTGAAAGTTTGCCCCATGGGTTATACTGCCCTACTACATTACTGTTATTGAAATGCAAGGTGTCTGCAAGGTATCGCTTTACTAAATTGTAACTAAAGATGAAGGGATCTCATTGATATCTGGGCATTGTAAGATGGGGGAAAAATGAGTTTAAATGGAAAGGGGGCTTTATAACCTTTAACATGATTACAAAGAGGGCCTTCTTTTTCTAGTGTACAAATCCAGCTTTCTGCATTATGCTTTCACACCTTACTCCAGTCAATCATTGCAACCTGGTGGTTTAACACTTTCTGAAATCTGAGGCTCAGAAAAGCTTACTTGTTCAAAGTCATGCAGCTGCTAAATGCTAGAGTCTGGCATTATATCTCATTCTATGGAAAACGTGATTCGCAACATGCCAATATGGTGATCAGACCGAATTCTACCCACTCCTGTCTGTTGGTTCTCATTAGAGGTTGTCACTAATTCATGACATCCCTGTCAGCTTTTTCTCCACCTCTCTGTGGCCTGCTTGAATGAGAAATAATATACTGGTAACTAGTAAGGAGCTAGGCAACTAGTCTAGAGCATGGCAGTCAACAATTGAAGGCATGGTAGACAAGCTTAGGTCTTGTCTGTTTGGGCCAGGCAGAAGGTATATGCTTTGTGTCAGGCCAGGCATGGGTTGGGGAAGGCTGGTTTAAAAAAAAAAAAAAAAAAAAAAAAAGGCAAATAAGGCCTAGACAGCTAGGGGACTTGACCCTTCATCATGATTTTTCAAGGAGACAGCTCAGAACCATGGACAGTTCCCACAAGAGTAAATGTTTCTGAAGCACACTTTGGTTCCTTAAGAGTCCCAGGTTGATTTTTTTGCAGCACTTGTACTTCTTTGAAAAACTTCCTGTTCTCTCCTGTGTCCTCAGAGATCTTCTGTGCAGCGTTGGGAGAATGCTGTCACCAGCAAAATAAGCTTTCTTCTGAAGATGTCCACACACATAAGATTTCCCAGATTATTAGATAGAAAAGCCATCACTTCTAGCCAGTACGACAAAGGATTCCATCATGGGTTGGGGGGATGGCATATGGTCCCCCCAGAGCTTTCCTCCCCTGGGTCAACTCAGAAGTACTAACAACCCAGCCTGATTCCAAGTTTTTGAGAAGAAAAATTGTGATTTATTTCACAAATCTGATTCCTACAATATGCACATTCAAAAATTCTCTACCTCTTATATCAAGTGTTTTTAATTTCCCATAAAATTAGATTACTCAAATTATAGATACTTTTCCTTTATCTTCTATCGCTGATATTAATGTGCCTTTTCTTGATTAATTCTTAAAATGAGTGTGTATTTTGTACAAGGTCTCTAATACAAAAGCCCAGAGTGTATCTTCATAAATGGATTTATTCTTTACTCTAAATTTGCCAACTTCTGCATCTGGTTCAGAAAATGGAAGTTCTGAATCGGAGCTACAAAAAGATTTAATGGGCATCATGCTGCTGAATCTAATTACCTGTCGTTGGCAGTATCCAGGCACCAGCAGACCAGCATTATCCTAAATGTTTTACTGAACACTAGTCCAACAAAAAACTGTGAAAGGAAATAATTCCAAGGAAGACAAGTTTGGAAAACTCTGCCTTACTTTTTGCCTTTTTTTTTGTTTTTGAGAATCACAATGCTCATTAGCATGATATATTCTGAGTGAAGAAAGCATTTTCATGCTTTTCAGCCCATCATTTTCCAAATTCTTTGAACCACAGAACCCATGCCTTTATTTTAGAAGTAATGTCCTTGATATATTATTTACTATAAAACACCTCTAGATGTAGTCCATTTACAGGGGACACCACTGCATCTCATACATAAAATTAGTGAGGTTTATCTCTCCTAACCTGAGGATCTATGATTTTTTTTTGTTATGATAGCTTAAATATTTACATATGTGATAGGGCAATTTTAGTGAGAATCAAAAGATTTAATTTATGTCTTTCTTAAATAGAGCACTTTGGACCTTGGAGAAATGCTTTTCTAAGAGGAAAGTAACAAGCTATAACTACATATTGGACAGTGGCTGGCGTGTAGTAGAGGCTTCAGATTCATGCGTTTTTCAAACCATAATTAAAACCTATAAAATTAATAAACAGTAAGTTCTGTTAATTAATAAACAGTAAGTAAATAATAATAAACAGTAAGTTCTAGAGTAGAGTTCTATGTTAGGTATGGGAAATAACCAAGCCAAAGTGTTAAAAAAAGTTCCTGGACTGAAATGATGTGTAATGACCTAAAGATTTTAGCATCTTCTCTGAAGAATAAAAGTCTCATGAATATTTAAAAAAATGAAGAAGAGCGTTATGTCTGATATCTTTCCCCAGAAAAGAGGGGAATGATTTATTTTGCGTTCACTGAGGTGTACTATTGAATATTTCAGAATAGCATGTCAAGTGCAAGACCCATAGTACCGTGTTAGCAGCTTCAAATTTGAAAGCAGTTTTCCAACTCATTTATTAAAGAGCATTCATTTTCTAAGGCAAATGATGTAGCAAAAACAATTGTTCTCTGTATATACACAGCACTTCTTTTCCTTTGGGACTTTGGGTGCAGAAGATTGATTTAATAATATTCCTCATCTCATAGAACATTAATCATTTTTGATCCATATAAGTCTCCGTCCTGATACAAATATATATCTGTATACATCTATGTGTTTATATTCTCTCTTTGAAAGCTTAAGTATATATGAATATAGTACATATATTCTAATATATTAATATATTCCCTTTTATATTATATCAATATATGGATATATATATGGTACACCTATATCTCATATACATATGTATTTATGTGAATATATGTATATATATACATATTTCATTTTATTCTGTCCTAGGAAAACACTAGAAATGTTTAGTCAAATTTCTGTGCTTTAAATCTACTTGAAATGTTTCCTCTCTTTGCACATATGCCACCAACTCAATTCACAGATTCCTTTGTTTCATTATGCTTTTATTTATAAAAATTCCTTTTTAAGTGTAATCTTGTTGTATGACTATTTAAAATGTCTACCTGGTTCCAAAGTGCTATCTACAAAATAAGATGTATACAGAGACGATGAAACTTTCTCCCTGTTCTCTCCACCTTGTTTAGCCTCTTCCTCATAGGTCATATTTTACTTTATTTTTTTTCCTACTTTTTATTCTATCCTCCCATTGTTTTTAAACATAAGCGGGCATATGTATTCGTATGTTTATATGAAAATACATAGAAGTGTACAAAGGATGCTTTGCTCCACCATGTTTTTCACTTCACAATATATTCTGGAGATCACTTTCTAGAGATCTGTAGGCACAATCCTCACTCCATTTTGCAGCTACAGAGAATACTGCTGTACATTTGGGTTGTCTCTTGTCTCATGCTACTAGAAATAGTGCCGTGCAACCCTAACTTTGTGAGATCCATCTATATTCAAAGGTATATCTAGTCCACTGCTTTTAACTGCAGCAACATACTCCATGTAGTGTAGACACCACGTTTTGCCTCTCCTCCGGTCCCTTCCCCTCAACACTAGCCTTCAACCCCCTGCCACTTACCCAGGTCCGCACCCTAACCCTCCAAAGCTGTAGTTGGCATTTGTCTGTACAGGCCCTGGTCCTGCTAGATCGTATAAAAGACCAGCTCCATTAAAACTGGAGTCTTAGTTGTGTCTGTAGTCTTGCCCAGCCTCCTCATGAAGAAGCATTTCAGGAGAAACTTCTGTGTAATTTAAGTGTTCAAAGTAGCTGCTCGTCTCATAAATGGTCTGAGTTCATCTTATGGACAACGTGAGTTATGTACATAGCTAGATTTCCCTCAGCATTTGCTTCCAGAAAGTTTAGTACCTAATTTATGATGCACTTATAGCAAGTATATAAACCTACATAGTTATACTTTTTTCTTGTTTTTTTAAAACGATTTTTGAAAAAAATCAACATTATGGTAGATATCTTTTTATTATTATTATTGAAGATCAAGTCATTCTAGTTCTACAAAGCTGAAGTCTTGCTGCCACACACCTATTTTGTATCTATTCTATGTCAGCATTCTAGAAGGACACATGCAAACACACCATGTTATTTCACTTAACAGGACGTTTACAAACATCAGTGCCTTTGAAAAATGTTTCTGACTGTAGCTTTCCAACAGTCTCTAAAGCATATTCTTTACCATGATGACATATTGAGGGGATTCCAGAAATAGTGACCTGACCCCAGAAGCTCTGGGTTCAGGGGTTTGATATGGGAAAATCTGAGCCACAGAAGGCAGAGCCTTGCTTCGTAACTTTATATCTCAGGGCGGCAAAAAAACAGAAGTAGTTGTCTTTGGGTTTCTTTCTTTATTGTGAGTATGTGCTTACATTTGTGTATTTGTAAATCAAAAGACATATTAAGAGACATATAAGCAGATTTCAGAATTTGGCAAGGAGTCAATTCCGCTATAAAGAATGCATTCCTTGTAAGACAAAAACATTATATGTACGTGTATGTATATTTAATATTATGCTTTAATTTTGTTTATTTTCATATCAAAAATATGGCAGAGGAAAATCTATGTGTAATATAGTGTTTTATACAGACTTTTGTCATATACAGACATTATCTAGCATCATTGCTAAAATACCATATCTGTGGAAGATTTCCAAAGGCTGTCTGGGTCTTTTTTTTTTTTTTTTTTTTTAAAGAAGATGTTGGGGGTAGGAGTTTATTAATTTATTAATTTATTTTTGCTGTGTTGGGTCTTCGTTTCTGTGCGAGGGCTTTCTCTAGTTGTGGCAAGCGGGGGCCACTCTTCATCGCGGTGCGCGGGCCTCTCACTGTTGCGGCCCCTCTTGTTGCGGAGCACAGGCTCCAGACGCGCAGGCTCAGTAGTTGTGGCTCACGGGCCTAGTTGCTCCACGGCATGTGGGATCTTCCCAGACCAGGGCTCGAACCCGTGTCCCCTGCATTAGCAGGCAGATTCTCAACCACTGCGCCACCAGGGAAGCCTCGGTCATCATTTTTTTCAGAAGGTAGCCATGACCTGTTTGTGACTCATGAAATCAATTCATTAAGTCACAACAGGCCTTTAAAAATATGACTTAGATTAAAATAGAAAAAAAAAAAAAGAGTACATTGTTCCTAGTATCAGTATTGTTTTGGAAAGCTTTTGTTTCACTGTAAATAAATATATATGTATACATGCATACTAGGTCAGAAAAGAAAATGTATTTCTTCTTGTGTTCTTGAGGGTGGCAATCAAGAAAGTCAGGAGGCCCCCGCTCTGGGTGGCTGTGAGTCACACCCGCCCCACTCCCTGACAGGGATGCTCAGCTTCGTCTCGGTGTGGGCTGTTTTCTCGCAGGGCCAGAGCTCCATCCAAAATATCCACCAGCCTCTTCCCTCTTCTTACTACTTTTCCTCTTTCTTTTAAAAGTTGTAACTTATCACTCTTGATTTGGGATGAGAACAGATGATCTTCTCATCCTGTCAATGAGCCTTCACCTCCATCTTCAACTCCCATATAACTGGTGAGTCATAGAGGTCAGAGTGGATTTGGGGCCCTTTGGGTCTTTTCTACTGTGTTTATCAGTCCACACAACTAAAAGGCTCCTTTTTCCTCCCTCTGTTACGGGACTCAGGTTCAACTACTCATCACTCAAAAGCCAATAAATCGAGAGGCAAGTGTCAATAGAAAGGAAAATTGCTTTAATCAGAAAAGCCGGCAATCTGGGGAGAAGGTAGACTCATGTCCTGAGACCAATTTCTAAGATTCTGCTCAGCCAGGACAGTTTTTAAAAGGAAAAAGGGGGAAAGAATCTCAGTGAATCATCAAGGCAGGAGGTTGGGTTCTGCATCATTCTCCACTGCGCGCAGACTGGCTGACGCTTTCTTCAGATGTTAACTTGCCTGCGTGATCTGCCAGCAGGATTGCTAAGGGGACTGTTGTGGGTAGAGACCTAATCATTCTTTAACTACTTAATTCTTCATTCTTACTTCTTTTAATCTATGAAAAGAAATGGCAAGGCATGGTGTGCATTCAGGAGAACGTAAGTCAGGAGTTTAAATTGCCTAGTGATTTCTTTCCTGTAGTTAGGTTCTTTCAAGGTTAGAGGGGAACAGAAATGGGCAAACAGGAAAGGGGCAAAAGAGCTGCTTTTACTTTCTGGTTTAAATCCGGCTTTATGGCTTCATTATAATATTATATATTTTTTGAGATTGAATATACAACTTCAGTAAAATATATATCACTCCTTTCTTAAAAGTCAAGTTGAAATATATTGGAAAAACATATTGTGTGTGGCTTCAGACAAACTGATAGATTCAGAGGCATTCCTCTCGTAGGGGAGGAAATATCATTTTGCCTGTACCCTCCTAGGTCCTTGGCTGAGACCCCCTGTGATAAAAGACAGATTTACAGGAGAAAAACGGAAGTTTAGTAACATGTATATCCTGTATACATGGGAAATACCCAGGAAAACTGAGTAAAACTCCCCAAGTAGCCCAAGCCATCACCTTCCATGCCATCTAAAGATAAATACCAAAAAAAAAAAAAAAAGAAGTTTAGGATGGGGGAAGGCCAGTTGTGGGCGGTGACCAGGAAGAGCACAGTAAACATGGGTAAGATTGTTATGCAGATTGAAGTCCTAGCCTTCTGGTTCAGGTTGTGATTTACAGTCACCCTTCACATCCTGGTACAGAGAGGCGGGCAACCTTACAAGTGGAGATTTCCCTTTAAAGGTAAATGTCTCTTACAAAAGAGTAACTTCTGCTCTGCTTTCAGAGCTTTTCTTTGTCTGCTGTCTCTCAAAATAATCCTTATGCCAAAGAAGCATATTTTGGGGTGGCATATTCTGCTCCCCTTTGTTAAAAGTTAGACTGACGCATATTAAAATTTTTAAGAGTCCGTCTGAGCAAAACTCAGTTCGAATCGGGCAACGCCAGATCAGAAGTTCCTAGGAGCGTGCTACAGACAGGAGCCAGGGTAAAAACTTATATAGAGAACATCCAAAAGCAAAGCGAGGAAATCATTGATTGGCTGGAGCTTAAAGACTAGGTGGCTGTTTGTGACTGGTTGTCCTTAGGTTTTGATTTTGTAAACTTGAGGCCTTTACAGGCTTAGATTTTGCTTTGCCTACGTTGGCCTCTACCTCATTAGAGCCACTTCCATCTAATGGCCTCCTTGTTTCATTAATTTAACGCCTTCTAGGGACTTCCTTGGTGGTCCAGTGGTTAAGACTTCACCTTCCAATGCAGGGGTACGGGTTCAATCCCTGGTCGCGGAGCTAAGATCCCACATGCCTCACGGCCAAAAAAACCAAAACATAAAAAACAGAAGCAATATTGTAACAAATTCAATAAAGACTTTAAAAATGGTCCACATCAAAAAAAAAAAAATTTAACACCTATCTCATGAACCAGGGATTTTACCTGTTTAGCAGGCTAGACTTGGAAGGAGAAGATAGTAAAGTTAAGTCTTCTGTAGATCCAGTTCTGTAACACAGAGTGAACTCATCTAATTTTAACAGCATCTTCTGGGTTAGGCATCATTTGCGCCCTCCCCCCCCCCCTTTTTTTTTAAGGAATGAGACAACAGGACTCAGAGATGAAGTCAGTTGAAGTCATATGGTTAGTATATGGTAAACACAAGATTTGATTATAAGTCTGAAGGATTCCAAAATTCCAGTCTCTTGCAATTAGAGATGAACGGTACATCAAGCTTTACACATTCTTCCCCAAAGTCACCAACTAAAACCATTCGTGCGTGATAATAACGGCCACCATTTGTACAGCCCTTTATGGGATGTAATGAACCTGTATGTCTTTCATTTGATATTCACAAGGTTGATTGCTCATGCAAAGCTGTCATATGCTTTCCCCTTATAAAAAGTTGAAGGTACATTATGTGGAATTGAAAAAGAATAAGGTCCTGCCAAACAAGTCATTGATAAAAAAGGAACAAGAAAAGAACGACCTAGAGACATCTAGATGACTGAAGTTGTCGTTTTGTAAACAAGACACTGACAGTGCATATTATCTGTCTCTGCAACTGTAAGGTTATAGTGAAAACCAGATATTGTGTGCTTTTCATTTAAGACATATCTTCAGGAAAAGTGCTCTGTCTTTAAAATATAAACTGTATTTGCTAAATGATGTCTGTTATAGCACAATAGATATCAACTTTTTTCAAAAGTCATTTTGTTTTAAAAAGGAGATAGCAGAGGGCTTCCCTGGTGGCGCAGTGGTTGAGAGTCCGCCTGCCGATGCAGGGGGCGCGGGTTCGTGCCCCGGTCTGGGAAGATCCCACATGCCGCGGAGTGGCTAGGCCCGTGAGCCATGGCCGAGAGGCCGCAGCAGTGAGAGGCTCGCGCATCACAAAACAAAAAAAAGGAGATAGCAGAGAAAAAGCACGGAACTGTTTGTTCTTACACATAAGAAGGCCGAGCAAGAGCGCAGTGTCTTTCAGTAAATAGCAGCCTTAGTGACTAAATGGCTTATTTATTCATAGAAGGAAAACATTAAAATAGCCTCCAAGAATAAAAAGGCCAAGTTCAGGGCACGGTACTATTTTATAGGTCTTATGCTTGAATTTTATACTGACATCCAGATTTGAACAAGGAGGAATCAGTTAAATGTTAGAATTTCCAATTTTGAAACTGCCCAAAATGGCCTATCCACTATCCAAGGTAATTCTTAAGCACAGAAGGGTTATTTGGGCTCCACATCCTGTACCCTGCCACATTTAGGTTGACAAATCTTTTATTGGTTAATTGGCTCATTAATAAGCATACCTTCTAGCAAATCCGTAGTGCTTCTGAGAAAACAAAAGCAAAAGAGAACTATTGGAGGAAGGGAAAGAATTATTATAGAAAGGATTATTTAATTGGGAAAAGTTAACAAGGAAATGGGAGATTTGGGAAAGCAGTGAAAGAACTTTTTAGTTAGGGCCTAATTGTACACTATGTGGAAGTCTTCATGTAAAACCATCTTATCAGGGTTTGGATGCCAGTTTCTTTGGTAGCACAGAGAGGGGAAGGAGATAAGGAAGTAAAGTAAAAAGTCCATAAATTTTGCAAATATCCCCAGGAATGGCCAGCCTCCGGGAGGGGATGTGTTAATTTCTTCCTTCTTGCAGCCATCCACAGGTGGACAGGGTCGGGATATACAAAGGCACTTGGTTTAACATTCAGGGGCAGGGTTCCCTGAGGCAGGCCATTATGTATGATTATAATAACAAAAGCAAAGGTTAAAGTCAACGAAGCAGATCGAACATGGAGTCCCATTTAGCTCTTCCCTGTTACAGTTGAGCAATTATTTTAACTTGTAAATTTAGGGAAGAGAAAGTTGATGTCTACAAAATTGTTTTGCTCTCTGAAGAATAAAAATGTCTACTCTGTTTTCAATATGGCCTCCCTGTTTCAGTCCAGGAAAAATCCAATATTTACTTGAGAAAAAAAAAGAGTTTTCTTTTGCAAAATGCTTTGCGGTTACAGAGTGCATTCAAATTTATTGAGTTTAAGAAATGACAGAATTTATTTAGTAATAATTCATGATACTTTTTTCAAAATCTACTGAAGAAAATATCGATTTAACTCTCACGGTAAAATTTCAGACTGTATACACACAATTGGGAACTGCTCCCCTTTGAATATAGAAGTCTATGATTCCATAATTAATATTTTTCCCCTTGTCAAAACCTATATTCAAATATATATGTCTGTTTTCTTATCTGAAGTTCATTTCTCTTAGAAATACCAAAACCACAGAGTTGCAAACCCAGAGGTTTGCAAAAATGAATAGCCTTAATTGATGGAGGGAAAAGGAAATCAGAAAGAGAGAATTTAGAAGGGACCCCCCTCAAAAAAACAAAAAACAGAAACAGAGTCACCTGAGGGGCCTCAAAGGAGGGTACTTTTTATTTTTTACTTTTTATTTTTTTCTTGAAGTATAGTTGATTTGCACTGTTGTGTCAAAAGAGGGTTATTGACAAGGGTTTATAGCAATTTGACTCCATAACGACTCAATTCTAAGAAAAAAAAGTAAATAGTTCACGATTTCTTTAAAAATGCAAAAGAGCAATGGTATACCGTCTGGAAATTACTACTAGCAAAACAGGAAAATAAAATAAAAATTTGGAGCTAAATAAATTGTTTCGTTAGCTGCAAATGTTGATTATGTCCAGTGAGTCTCAATAGATTATTGTTGCATCTTTATAAACCGGGCATGCCATGTGTCTGAACAATAATTGGTGTGTATATATATAGTTGCCACTTCTTAGCATCTGAGAGTAGGTGTTCTCCCTAGTGTTTGCATCTTCCCTCATCTTTTGAAACAGCTTTAAAATTAATTTCTCAGTCAAATGGAAATTGTGAATATTACCTACTTTTCACGGGCCTTGAGGAAGTCAGCAAGTATGAATATCTAAAAACTCTTTAAATATTTCTTTTTCAATGAGTTGAAGACTGAAAAATTCAATATATCATTCACAATTGAAACAATTTTTTAAAAATACAACAGTCAGTTAAAACATATTTTCCCATTGAATCCCATGTTCCCCTTGGATGTATATCCCTAGAAAAGTTTTTTAGCTACAAGTCATAATAAATTACAAACTTCAAAAATCTTGTATTTCAGCTCAGAGAATTTTCTGCCTCTGTCAAGTTATATATTGTAAACACATTTATCTGTATTTAATTTTCTTGCAGGGTGCTAAATGAGCAATCAGTTCACATGATATTTTTGACACAATCATGTACTTTTCTAGGTCCTGTGAAATATATTTTTAAATAACCTTTGGGGACTTCCCTGGTGGCGCAGTGGTTAAGAATCTGCCTGCCAATGCAGGGGACACGGGTTCGAGTTCTGGTCCGCGAAGATCCCACATGCTAAGGAGCAACTAAGCCCATGCGCCACAACTACTGAGCCTGCGCTCTAGAGCCCAGGAGCCACAACTACTGAGCCCGTGCGCCTACAGCCCCGTGCTCCACAACAAGAGAAGCCACCGCAATGAGAAGCCCACGCACCACAATGAAGAGTAGCCCCTGCTCGCCGCAACTAGAGAAAGCCCACGCGCAGCAACGAAGACCCAAGTCAGCCAAGAATAAATAAATTAAAAATTTTTTTAATTTCTAAAAAAAATAAAATAAAAATAGTCTTTGTTCTCAAAATGCTTAAAATCTAGTTATCCCCAACATAAATTAGCAACGTAAAGCAGTGTGTGATGAATACCAAGTGCAGAAGAGTGGCAAAGTGTTATAGGAGTTTGAAGAAAAGATCATTATGATTATAATAGTTAATATTTATCTGTTCCAGGGCCCATCCTCCCAACAGCCCTGAAAGATAATTTTGTTAGTCAAGACTCTTCTGGTTGCAAGTGACAGAAACTCCAACTCCAACTGGTTTGAGAACAAAGAAGGCTTTGTTGGCTTGTCTTCAGGGGTAGAGCTGCATCCAAGGACTCCAACATGTTATGCTCTCAAAATTCAGTCATTTCTTGCTCTTTCTTATAGGCCTATTTTCCTCTGGGCTGGCTTCATTTTCAGGCAGATTCTCTTGGCCACCGTGAGTCTCAGGCTCACCTCTTACAAGCTTTTGGACTGGTAGCAAGAGTGCTTCTCTTTCCTAGTAGTCCCTCCCACACGAAGTATAGGTCTAACAGTCATCTCTATTGCTTGTGTGTCTGTTCCTGAACCATTCACTGTGGCTGGAAGTATGAGATGTAGGGCCAGCTTCATGGGTGTGTGATCTGCGCAGCCTCACAGGGCCCTGCACGTAGAAGGCTCCCGTGCTTGTTTGAATCCTCTGCTGCTGTCACTTTGAAATTCTTAATAATTTTTGAACAAGGGGTCCTGCATTTTCATTTTTCACTGCATCCCACAAAGTAGGTAGCCAGTCCTGATGGAATGTGATCACTGGCCAGACCTAAGTCATACGCCTCCACAGGAGCCAGGTTATTGGGGTCACCTCAGCATGGACATAGGCTGGGGGGTGAGGTGAATGGCTCCTCAAAAGAAAACTGAGAAGGAGAAATGTCCCTGGCAAAATCAATAGCTATTTACTGCATAGACATTATCGTTATCGCCATTGCTCAAAATCATATATCTCATCACGGTGGGGTCTAAGCAAACCCACCATCTACTCCAAAAAATGAACTCCTAAAAATTATGCCATGCTACTAGTTTATATTTGCCTGAAGTGTGTCATGGAAGAAAAGGAGAGTTCCAAGGGGAAAAAACTACCACGCCAAAGCTGACGATGCTATGAGTCAGCTGCTGAGATAGAAATGCCTTGAGACACCTTGAGGAACAGTGAGTGAAAGAATCTACTATCAACTTCATAGAATTGCTGGAGTTTATGGTTGTGGCAGTGACTTTGAGGCCAGAATATTGGGCAGTGTCCCTGATAAACTACCAGCTTGGGTAGGATTAGAGCTGGAGTGAGCGGAACCTGCAGGCAGTGGGGCAAGGCCGAGGGATTTGCTTGGGACCCTGTAGACCATGCACTTTCAGTGGACGCTGATGTCACCCCTAAGTGGGCAAAAATTGCTTCGTAGGGGACAAGCTTTGTTTTACTCTTTTTATGTATGAAGCTTATATATAACTATGGTACATAAACATCTATATGGTAAATCTTTGATGTTGAAATTTCTTAGCGTATGGGGGGTTCTATTAGGAAAAAAGGTCTAAAAGTCTCCTTAGGGATGATAATGAAATTAAGGTTGGAAAACATTGCCTTAGACCACAAGTTATTAATTTGGGTCTGATCCCCTTTTGGAGAATCTGATGACAATACTGAACCTGCCCCTAGACTATGCATACATAGGATTTTGCATATTGCTGTATAGGTTCATCCGCTCACCACTAAGGCTGGAGGCACTGGGTTGGTTTGAGGTTAAGCCTGGTGAACCTCAAAATCTTTGAGCAAAAAGTGGTGCTTTCATGGTTCTCACAGCATTCCCTTGCAGCACATGTTTTGAACCTGAGGAAGTGGTGTTTGAAAGATGAACATTGGGGTGATCCATAGCGCAGATCAAAAGTAAGGGGAAACTAGGAGGACTTGCTAAATGGCACATTATATTTGAAAAGAAAAATCAACACATAATGCCATAGGTCTGTGAAGGTCTCTTACACTGAAAGCTCTCGTTGACTCTATGACAATTAGATGTTAAGTAGCCGTCAAGCCAGAGGGTGAGTAGACATCCGCAGGTGTAGTAGGTATGTAGAAACTGGGGAGATATTTTTTTCTCTGATCGACGTCAACCAAGTCACGTCTACAGATCCCAGTCCCACATTCATTTATCAAATATCCAGTTCAGTCTCTTTAGGTAAGTGAAACAAAGTTGCTCACGGGACTCCACTTCATTTTCCATTAATTTAATATATGTGATTTAGGCTTAAAAACCTACCTCCTGCTTAGATGAACCTGTGTATGGGGGCAGAGTGGGCTGGTTGGAATATAAATCTTTCTGTAACTTGAAAATATTATTTTTTTACGGTTCTTTTTACTAACTCAAGTGATACAGTGAACCCTTCTGAATTTTCTCCATTGTGGTATCCAGGAAATTGACCCATATTGCTGGTTTCTGATACTGGCCATAGGCAAACATATCTCTGGCCCCGTTTTCTTCATCTGGACAATTATGAAAATACTTGCAGTCTAACTACCTCAGAGACTTCTTTCTTGATCTCTGAGGAACTCAGTGTGAAGTCATTCTAACTCCTTGGGAGGAAAAAATGTGCAAAAGAAGTACAAAGTGTTACGATTAAATCCTTCATTCTTTTCAGATGGTGTTAGTTGAAAGAGGAAACAAAACGAAACACAGGAAATTGAGTTGAAAATTCACATAAACACATGCCCCATGAACTGCCCTTGCATGCTGAGACCCAGAGCAAAGACCCATTGAAAGAACAGATTTGACTAAAAGCTGTCGTGAGGCTTGTCTGGGCAGAAGTAAATCTTGATCTCTTTTCTCTTTGCATGCAATAAGGAAAAGACATTTCCCAGGTGAAACCTTGGAGCTTAGTATGTTTGGTGTTTCTCATCAGGGGTGATATCCAAAATATTTTAACTACGTTCATAGTATGGGCACAGGCAAATCAGGGAGATAACAGCCAAAAATAACAGGTATCACCAAACCAGTGGGTGCTTATGGAAACATAGCCCTGGTTTCCTTGGACTCTTGGTGCTCAGGGTTGAGTCTGAAATTGTGAAAGGTCTGAAATGTTTCTGTCAGTCTAACAGATCAGCCTGTTATAGTTGCATGTATGTAAGTGTACACACACACACACACACACACACACCCCAGACCTCTGGATCAGAGACAGACTGCTCACAGAGAAGCTTTTCCCAAAGCCTCACTTCTTTCCAGGGCAAACCAGTGCAAGCCAGATGTGCCTACCTGTATATCTGGGCTTTGCAGCACAGGAGAGGAACTCCACAATTATGAAACCCAGAGCTTATATAGGACCTTCTGCCTCATCTATCCAATCCTCAGCACCCTGGAATGTAAACACAGGGCTCCAGGGAGACACA
This sequence comes from Monodon monoceros, assembly GCF_005190385.1. Lineage (NCBI taxonomy): Eukaryota > Metazoa > Chordata > Mammalia > Artiodactyla > Monodontidae > Monodon > Monodon monoceros. The sequence continues at coordinate 736,516 of NW_021703779.1, read as the reverse complement.
AGACTTTATCACTACCAAGGCCTCGGTCTTGAAGTTTGCTATTCTGTCATCCTTTAACCCAGGTGCCAGTGCTGACCATGGGGAAACATGAAAATATTCATGGAGCATTATTTGTTGACACACAAATTTAGCTGTCCAATGGAAATCTCGGGGAACTTGGCTTTCTCCTAAATGCTGTCTGGTCTGGAATACTTCCCCAGTAATTCTGACCCCATCGTGTCCCGACAATGGCGTTGTGAACCACTGCTGCAAACTGCATTTTTAAGTAACGTTAGATGTGGTTAAGATCTGAGTCGTAATACGGAGGTATCTTCAAGATGCTTGTTGGATGATACTGTGTTGTCTGAGCATCACACTTGCCCTACATGGGATTTACTCCCAGATTCGAATAAGTGTGCTGCTTCAAACATTTACAACACCGGACATTAATTGGATGATCATTTTTTGAAATCTAAATGGCTCAGATTTCTATTTTATGGTAACACAATGACAAAATTGGAACATGGGCTGGTAGAGTTTATTCCATCTGACAAAAAGGAATTCTTCAGCCAGATGTTACTGTGTGCAGACACTGTTTAGTTCTAAGTATTCATGCTATATAAGTACAAAATTTTTCCCCAACACGCTTGTCTCAGAACCTGCAGTTGCACAATTTAGTATTCAGTTTCACTAAGTAGGTACTTATGGAATATAGTAAGTGAGTTTTATATTCAATGTCATTGTACTTGGAATCAGTAAGTAAGATCAACTTTCAAGTTAAGGCACATGACTCCTATTAAGGTCCCTCTTATACTGAGTATCCCATTTTCCAATAAAAGGAAGCAGGGCTCCTTGGAGAAATGGCTGGTTTGGGGATCAGAATGGGAAAGTAAAGCCTATAGAATCTTGTAGTGCTAGAAAGTAAGAAAATGTTAAAAGAGGAAAAAAAAAGGACAAGTCAGAGGGACACAGAAGCCAACCTAGAAGAGCACCCATTGGCCAAACCTGGAAACTTTGAGCAACAAAATCATCACATGGTATTGGGTTTTGTTTTAACTTTACTGATGTAGAGTTGACTTACAATGTTGTGTTAATTTCTGCTGGACAGCAAACTGACTCAGTTATACATATATATATATATTATTTTTCATATTCTTTTCCATTATTGGATATATCAGGATATTGAATCTGGTTCCCTGTGCTATACAGTAGGACCTTGTTGTTTATCCAGTCACATAGTACTGTGTTACAACCCAATGTAAATCTTGACTAGACATGAGTCCATTTATTTATTTAATAAATAAATTAATGAGAGAGGAGGAGGCAAATCTTCCTTACCGAAAAATTCCAAATAATTGGTGTAAATACTTCTTCCCTCCAGGAGGGAGAGCTTAGCGGCCACGCCATCTTCCTTGAGTGTCAGTTCAAAGAATAGAGTATGTGAAAGGGTAAAAAATAATAATAACTTGCCAGCGGAGAAAGTTGGCAAGCACCACCTTGGCCAGGTGATCAAGGTTAACATCACCAGTGATAAGTTATTTTGAGAGCAGGTACTGCTGATATAATGGAATAAGAGAGGCACATCACCTCAGTGACATTCTTTCCCCAAATCTATAACCTAGTCTCATCATGAGGAACATGTCAGACAAGCCCAGTTTGAGAGACATTCTGTCAAATACCCAACCAGTATTCCTCGCAGCTGTCAAGGTCATGAAAAATAAGGACAGATTGGGAAACTGTCACAGATGAGAGGAGACTAAAGAGACATGACAACTGAAATGCATCCTGACCAGAAAGAGGACGTTAATGGAAAAACTGATGAAATCCAAATTCGATCTGGGGTTTAGTTCATGCGTACGTACTGTTGTTGGGTTTTTACTTCAGGAAAATTGGGTGAGTGGTAAACAGAAACTCTGTTATCTTTGTGACTTCTCTACAAATCTAAAACATTTCCAAAATTAAAAATGTATTAAAAGAATGAAGTGAAGCTTTGCCCCATTAATTCTGAAACACAGTTTCCTTCATCATATCAGTCATTCCACGGGCAGAGCACTGAGCAGTTGGAGGCAGTGAGGGTGTATGAACCGCGGGGGCCTCGGAAACAGTTCCAAATGTAGAGCTGTCGACAGAGGAGGAGCTCTGGACCACCTAGAAGGCAGGGACTGAAAACTGTGTCTTCTGTAGCACGACCCAGTGTCTTACGCTACAGAACTCAGTTATCATCCAGTAAGGGGTAATATGAATACAGTGGGCCCTTGAAAAGGGAAGGGAATGGAATGTGGCAAAAGCAGGAAAAGATTTGTCACTGGCTTCAGGTTTGAGTCTTTGCTGGTCCTAGACCACCCCCAAACTCCAGCAAACCCTAGGGATGACTCAGGCCTCCCAAACAATTTGAAAATTCTTGATACCATGCATTTTGTTTTCTGTTTGTGATTTCTAATCTTACTATTACCCGAAAACTGAGTTCGCCTCTTGGTGGGTTATCAAGCCAAAAGATTCAACCAAGCCAAAGATCGGAAGAAGGAACGGTTTATCACCTGCAGCAAGTAAGGAGAACACCAGGGATCTTTCCCAAAGCTGTGTCTCCCCAGACAGCAAAATTAGGCAAGTTTTAAGCTAAGGGTACGTGCATATTCATGAAGGGGCCTCAGCAGAGGGAATTCAGCATAGAATTGGGGCAAAGGTTGACAGAGTCCAAGCTTTAGTTGATTGAAGTCACAAGGGTCAGAAAAGGTCAACATCATCATTCCTTAGGTGATCTGGCGGTGGAGCCCTAGAAGGGGGGTTGAATTCTGCAAAACCCTGTCAATAAAGTGCTTCAGGCTAATCTTTACCATTGAAACAGAACTGGGAGTCTTTCCAGCTGATGTATTATCTTTGCTGTTGTTACTTCTCTTGCCTGGTAACAGCAGCATTCATTCCTGCATTCTTTTGTTTTCTTAAGACCATTAATTAGACCTGTTCAAGGACAAGCATTGTGGCCAGGCTTAGATCACAAAATGGCTTAGGCCAAAAATGGCTTCTCTTATGTCAAGAACGCCATGCCTGCTTCTCTTTCCCTGGGGGACCCCTAGCCTATCTGCTTACATTGCCACCGTGACTGCCTCCTGAATACTTAATATGCTTGCATTGTTCTTACAAAAGAGTTCACTTCACAATAGCACGAGCAAATATAAATATATAAATTTATACATATATAAATTTAAATATATGGATTTTCTAGTGTACGATTATTTTCATCAAGCTGACAGGAATGAAATGACGGGAAAATAAATATTTTCCCATTTAACTTAAAGAAATCAAACAAAAATGGAGCACTAAAATGAACTGCCTTGAATTTCTAAAACTTGGAGATTAAAATGGGTAAGAAATTATATATCCAAAGTTTTTCTTTCACCTTCCTCTTGAGATGGAGGGTGGGATTTTTACATAGCAGATGGTATCAGTAACTGCCCACTGTTCTTTGGATTTAGGAATTATGATTCTTTGGGCAACACTTTTGTTTGAGGAGTGTTTGGGGATCATTTAGAAAGTAGCAAAAAATAGTTTCCCCAAGATCTCACACACCAGACTGGCCCTCACAACTCAGCTCTGAGTGATGAGAAAGCCCCCTTTCTTTTCACACTTGCAGTATAAGCATACTCTATTCTTATCTTGGCTATAACCCAAAGATCAGTGATGGAAAATAAGGAATTAATGCCGGTTTTCTTCATTCTGTTTCAGTATATTCTTCCCGCAAAGATAGGTAAGCCATTATCCATTTCCTTCTTTGTCCTGGTTTTAAAAGGAAGTACTTTTTTTTTCTCCTCTTCCCTCAGCTGGTTTCCATCATGCACAGCTATATTCTGAACTGCCACGGATTTCCATTGTCTGAGCTATCACAGTAAATCACTGTGTTCTTACTTTTCTGGATTTCTGAGGAAGGTGGACTTATACTACTGCCGCCTTCAAGGGCAACAGATTTGCACAATACCAACCAGGAGCCCTCCAATACTGGCTGTCCCAGAGCCATTTGGGTTTAAGATAAGATAAGGGTTTTATCTGAAGGGAAATACCTATGTCCCCTTGTGATGTTTCTGTGACATAGAATTGTTTTTTCTGAGAAAATAATACCTCAAAATCCTAGCTCTCTTTTAACCATTCATTCATGCATACATGCATTCATCCATTCTTTAAACATTTAGGGGCTACTGTGTGCTAGGTCGTAGGATTAAAAAATCCAGTAGGGTTTTCCAGGGTAGAGGAAACCCTACCCTGAAGACGTTAAGTGGAAAAGAATAGCTTTATTGCTTTGCCAGGCAAATGGGGACACAGCGGGCTCCTACCCTGAAAAACTGTGTGTCCCAACCCGGGAGGATTCGGTGAGAAGTTTTATAGCAATGGTTCAAGGGCAGGGCTGTTCATAAGGATCAGGGTGTGTGCAGGGGCTGCACTCCTTTAATCTGGCCTCAGGTGGTCTCTTGATGAGCTTCTTGAGGCTATCAAACCATGCCCTTCTCTCTGGAATGAAGAATGCTAACATCTTCCATTTGTTGGAAGTTTTAGTTCGTCGGGTTTTAGTTCTGTAGAAGAGCTTAAAGATATTGTTCTGTGCATCCCTTGAGGTGGAGCCAGGACCTGCCCCGAGGCTGCACTATTGTGTCCTGACTGCTCCTCCCTTGTCTCTGCATCTCCTGCCTTCCCTGATTAGCAACTGTTTGTAAGGCTTCCTTGCCCAGGAGCCCCACAGGGTTCTGCTTAGTTTCACCATGACAGGGCTTAGGTGTTCCCTGTGCTAGGATTGGTGGCCCCTTTGGGACAGTTCTGAAGGGCTTACTTTGCTACACAGAAGACACTGGACTTTTTTTCCTCTGTGGCTTGTGCAACATGGGACATTTTTAACCAGTAATGTTACATGGATAGTCTCAGTTTATAATAATATCTGCCTACTCTTGACTGTTTCAAGAATGACCTAATTATGTATATTTTAAAAGTTATCAGGGCTTCCCTAGTGGCACAGTGGTTGGGAGTCTGCCTGCCGATGCAGGGGACACGGGTTCGTGCCCCGGTCCGGGAGGATCCCACATGCTGCGAGCGGCCGGAGCCTGTGCTCTGCAGCGGGAGAGGCCACAGCAGTGAGAGGCCCGCGTAAAGCAAAAAAAAAAAAGTTATCAACACTGCTAGAAGGATTGTCTAAAAATCTAGCCATGACAGCCACAAAATTGAGAGGCCTCTTTGCTGCCCCCCAGAGACCACCAGGACATAGTGCTTTTGAAAAAATAGCCTTGAATCTGCACACACATTTTATTTTTGTTTAGGAAGAAAATATTAGCAGTAGGAAAAGTTGAAGATAAGCACATCAATGTATAGCAACTAGAATGATAAATCATTACAGAAAGGTACTATATGATATTGGTAATTCCTTGCATCTCAAAGTCTTTTAACTTCTAGTTCTGTAGTTCACATAATTTTCCAGCATGCTTTATAAGCCTTAAGCTAGCAATAACTATTGTGAATAACAATCAAATAGATTAAGGCTCAATACCAAAAGAATCCCTACTACTAAATGGCATAAAATAATCTCTCTTCCTTCCCCACATCCTTTCCTCATCTAAATCCAACAACTCCTATGTAGTTCTGTGGTTTTGCCTGCGCTCTCCAAGCTGTCTTAGGTTAAAAGCAGGTATCTTTTAAAAAACAGTAAATTTAAATTGCTTTAGTTATCTGTTTGAGTGTTTGCCTTATACTCTTAATTCATGTTTATATTTTGTATCACTTTAAAAATTGAATAGCACTTTGTAGTTGGCCAAGCACTTTTAAATTGTTAGTTCATTTGGGTACGTGTAAATTTCCCAATCGTTGCCTGTAGGTGAAGCCACTTGCCCTAAGATTTTAGATCAGGGCCTCTCCCATACAAATCCCACACACACACACACCCTTCCCACCAGCCCCTTAGGGCAGCGTCCCTTTGAAAAGGTACAACTCCTCTCTCTCTCTCTCTCTCTCTCTCTC
>NW_021703779.1:542693-730446 GCF_005190385.1 Monodon monoceros | reverse complement strand
TCTCTCTCTCTCTCTCTCTCTCTCTCTCTCTCTCTCTCTCTCTCTCTTTCTCTCAGCTTTACAGATTAAACAGGTTCCTACTTTCAGCTTTTTCTCCCCAGAACCACAGTACAAAACATAGAAATACTGTTATCTCAGTAAATAAAAATAAGCACCATTTGTGTTTTCCATGTCTCTAAGTAATCTATTATACATCCAAACCTCAACTTTGAGTACAAGATTCTCTACCCAGCCGTTAAGCCTGACCTTAATTTATTGAACTATTGAGCTCTCTTCTCCCACAATGAATAATTCAGTCTTCAGCCAGGCAATGCTCTGTGAAAAAATTAAATGAAAACTACACAAATGATCACAACAATAAAACCCTTGCATAGAAAACATATTTATGCTAGTTGCCGATAGGTGTTGCTATGGCAACGGGTTTTTTTAAATTTTTGAACCTTTAGCACATTAAGTGAAATATGGACTGTGTGTAGTTTTTTTAAGTGTGCATTTACATGAAGTTGAACTTGACAATGGCTTAATGGGAACGAAACAAGGGTGGGTTTTCTTCTCTCCTTTTCTGACTGTTTCTCCTTTCTCGTAAGAGCCATTTCAGGCTTCCTATTGTGATGAACTGTGTCTTAGTGATTGGAGACTATAGCTCAGAACAGCAATTCTGTGCCGTAATTATAGCTGATAAATTTTAATTCCATTTTGTAATCGCCCATAATCAGGCCATGTTCCGGCTTTTCTGGAGCGCTCCATTAGAGACCCATGGCCTTCTCTTTCTTACCTTTCCAGCGGAAGCTTCTATTCCTGACTCATCACCATCTGAACAATTGTGTGTATAGTTACATGATTTGATACGCATTCCTAGATTTGGAGGACTTTGAAAAGGGATTGCCTAATTACTGTTGTTCACTCGATGGAAAATTTTGAAGCTCTAAAGCTATGGTCTGTTCATCATGAGGTCACCGAAGCTTTAATTTGTTGCAAAAAGAGTTATTTTGTGTGGTCAGCAGTGAACATTGGTATAAAATAACCGTGATTCTATTTCTGTTTCTTTTCAACAAAGGGGATATTTTATAAATTGAAGAAAATAGCAAGAAAAAATCGATATGATTTATTGGATTTTTCACTTGACATATATAAAATCCTGAAGTGACGTGCTTTGCCTTAAAAAGACAGGGTTTCTCCAAGTGTGTTCCTCATTTACTCCTGCTCAAAGGGCTCCCTAAAGAAAGGAGTCCCTGGTCCCCAAGTGCCAGGCATTGCATTTGAAAATGGTTGAGGGAATTATCAATTGATATTGCCCATTGCATGCCTACAGTTTGGTCTAGATTTTTAAAACCTCTGGTGACTTTTGCAACAACAAGGAAACACTCTGTGCGGTTTACTTTTACTTTTTTCAAGCTTGGTTAACCCATGGCCTCCCGGATAATGGTGAGTCCCTCTTTTCAAGTGACATATGTTAAACTGAGCGTATAATTCCCTCAGCCATTTTCGAATCTTATTATAAACACATTAAGATAATCATGTTAGGGTTCTAAAAACTCCTTAAGAGATATGATTGAAGGAGAAGTGATTAGGATCCCATTTAGAATAGATGCTGCCTTTAGAAAAAGACATGCCCACATTCTAAGATCTGAAAATTAATGTCATTCTTTAGAGCAGGGGCTTTCAGCTGCGACACTATTTTTTTTTAATATTTTATTTATTTATGGCTGCGTCGGGTCTCAATTGCGGTACGCGGGATCTTTCATTGAGGTGTGTGAGCTTCTCTCTAGTTGCAGTGCATGGGCTTCTCTCTAGTTGTGGCGTGCGGGTTTTCTCTCTCTAGTTGTGGCACGTGGACTCCAGAGCACGTGGGCTCTGTAGTTTTGCAACACGCGGCTCTCTAGTTGAGGCGCGAGGGCTCAGTAGTTGTGGTGCGCGGGCTTAGTTGCCCCGCGGCATGTGGGATCTTAGTTCCCCAACCAGGGATCGAACCCACATCCCCTGCATTGGAAGGCGGATTCCTTACCACTGGACCACCAGGGAAGTCCCAGCTGCGACACTATTGACACCTGAGGCCAGATGTTTCTGTCATGGGCTCTGTCCAGCAGCATCTGTGGCCTCTACCCACTAGATGCCGGTAGCATTCCCCACCCCCAGTGTGACAACCAGAAATGTCTCCAGACATTGCCAAAGGTCTCCTAGGGAGCAAAATTACTCCCTTTGAGAACCATTGCGTTCAAGCTTCCTAACAGTGAGTAGCTAACAATTCATTTTCTACATGAAATATTAAAAGTTGTTCTTGACTCCCAGCAGCATCTGATATTCAAGGTGGAACAAAGCAAGACATTTGAAATCCGTTGCTTAATACAGTTGAATGGCAAGGCCAGGAAATTCTCAAGGCGGACACTGACGAAGTGCTTTGACTTTGTACCTTTAAAGCGTAATAGTGCTCTCCCTGTTTTACTTATTAAAAGGGACCTAAAAAGGAAATTGGCTTTTATTCCTAGGTCACTAGTTAATGGCTGCTTAAAAACTCTTCTAGCTTGAAAACTCTCAGAACAAAATGAAGGAGAAGAAGGAGACCAGACCCATGTAGAAGGAATCGTGGAGAGAGAAGGCAGAACAGCCAGAGACTCCCTGGGAGACCAGAGCCCCCAAACTGTTGCTGCCTCTTACTATATATTTTAAAGACTAAATTCACTTAAAGTGCTAATATTTTGGAATCATAGAATAAAGCTTCACTTTTTCTCTGGCTTCAGCCCCAGCACACATTCTCTGCAGCCCATTAGTTTATTTGTCATTTATCAAGGGACCATCTAGTACTAACCCCCTGATGAAAAATGTATTCGAGCAGCGGTCCTCAAAGTGGGGACCCCAGGGAGTGCCGAAGGCCCATCATGGGGTGCGTGATATCAAAACTATTTTTGTAATAATACTAAGACATTAGTAGCCCTTTTCAGTCTCATCCTGTCACAAGGATACCGAGGCATTTTCTGGATGTGTGATCTCCCAACAGATTGAATGCAGAAGCAGATATGAGAATCCAGCCATCTTCTGTACGCCAGGCATTAAAGAGATTTGTGAAAATGAAAAGCAATACCACTCTCCTCATGAATTTTTCTTGTTTGGGAAAATATAGTTATATTTTATAAATGTGTTGTTTATGTTACAATATAATGGGTATATTATTATTCTTTTATTGAATTAATAGGTAGTTTTTAAATTTCTCAGTTTTTATTTCCAACATGGTCAACATCAATTGACATTAGCCCATCTAAACAAAAGCTTTTTGAGGTTGCCAATAATTCTGAAGCATGTAAAGGGGTCCTGAGACCAAGAGTTTAAGAAGTGCTGTAGTAGAGATGAGAATATTCTGTTGGGTGCGCTGGGACGTGGAAAGATCAGGCTAAACTCAAAGAAACCTACAGCACGGAGGAGCATTTTAAATACACATTGAAAGGTAGCTGGAAGTCTCAGAGCTGGGATTCATTAACATCTTCAACCTAATAAAATGCCACATTAAAAATTAGGTTTCCCTTCTGACACCCTTCTATCTCCTGAGGGTACTCATTAAACAGGAAAATCTATCAAGACAAGTCTCCCTTCCTGACAGCTTTTGTATCAACATTCACCTTCTGATAACTCATAAGAATTATAAAGAGAAGCTCTGATTTCACAAGAGCTCAGCTGTCTGGCTCTCCTCCCGACCAGATCCGTCGTTCCCTGCTGGAAATGACATATCAAGGGGGTCCCTCCAGTGGTGCCCTTCATCGAGAACCTACTTAATGTGCATGATTATTTGAATGCTGAAAGCGTACTGGTTCATCAGGACTGCCTCTCAGTCTTCCATGAATCTGGCAGGTCAGCTATCCTCGTTATCCTCCTTTGTTGAGTCAGTTATAAAAACCATCCAAAACACTTTCTCTTGATGGGCTAAAAAAAAGCAATTAATTTTTCTAAGTAAAGACCTATTTTTTCAGAACCATAGCTCATCTCTCTGTGCCCCTCTTTATTACTCAGTCCGGATAAAGTTGAGGCCCAGGTAGATGAGCTTAAATCCTTTACCTTGGAGCATGTCAATAACATTCGTAGAATCAAACTATGTTAGAGTTTCAAGAAACCTTTTAACATCGAATCCAGTGGTTCTTAACTTCCCCCTTGGGAATCCGTTGACAGCAAGTAACCCCTTCCCCCCAGGAAGATGCATTAGATTAGCTGTCCAAAGAAGTCCCTGCCCTACTCCCCCAGAAAATGTAAATATGTTACATGAAATGAGAAAGGGGAATTCAGGTTGCAGATAGAATTGAGGGTGCTGATGAGCTGACCTGGAGACACGAGAATAGGCTGGGTCACCCAGGTACGTCCAGTGTAATCACAAGACTCCTTAAACGTGCAAGAGGGAAGCAGAAGGGTTAGCGTCAGAGTGATACAATGTGAAGACGACTTGACCAGCCATTTTCGCCTTTGAAGATGGAAGGAGGCCACAAGCCAAGGAATGCAGGCAGTTTCTAGAAGCTGGAAAAGACAAGGAAACAGATTGTCCCCTAGCCTTCAGAAAGGAACCAGCACTGAAGACCCTTTGATTTTAGCCCAGTGAGATGCATTTCAGACTTCTGACCTCCAGAACTATAAAATAACAAGCATGTGTGACTTTAAGCCACTAAACTTATGGCAGTTTGTCACGGCAGCAGTAGGAAACTAAACAGTGCACATCTATGCTTATAGACCCAGCCTCGTGTCCAATTCTGGGGAAAACTGACCCCAGATATGTTCCCAAATCTCATTTAATGGATGGCAATAGACCCCAAACCCCTAACTTCCAGTCACCAATGCTCTTTCTTTCTAAAAGTAAAACATTTACCTTCTCACTCACCGCCAAGTTCAGAGTGAAAATAAGTGCTTTGACTTCAACTTGGATGGAGTTTTTTCTTAATGCAATCAAAATAAGGAAGGAGAGTCAATCCAGACATCTAATTAATCATTCTTAAGTTGAGGAAGAAAAGCAAAACAAGATTCTTGCTCTGAACAGAGCCCCCCATTCATGCAGATTCCTGATACGTGCGTTGGTCTGCAAGGTGACAGGAGGCGGTCCGTCTGTCCAGGGGAATCTCTGTTTATACCACACCACATCCTGAGCTGCTTAAGGCCTGCAGGCTAAATCTGTGAAACTAGAAACCTGTCAGTCTCTTCCTGCACTTTGGCGGCACCCTCAGGCTCTCTTCCTTAGCAAGTCAAGCAAGAAAAACAAATCATGTTGTCAGAGTTATAGGATGAAGTGATTGGAGGGCGCCTTCTCCATGGTGTCCATGGGACCCTGTGATGGAGCTCTTTCCATACCCTGGCTCTCTCCAACCCACTGCTTTGGGTGTTGGGTCTGAAAGTTTAGAAATCAGCTTCAGCACATTGTTTGGAAACTGAAAAGGAAACTAAGATCTTTTACTTTGGAGAATTCACCACTTTGTAGCCACTTTCTGTCTGTAGTAAGAAAATGTGTAGGAGCGGGCATTCACTGTGAGGCCAGTTGAATGAGCTGTGTCTGTCACCTGGACTGGCCAGAGGTCTCTGAGGGACCAAGGATGGCCTGAATTCCATGATAGCTCTCACTTTAAGCCTCTGATTCTTGTGAAGTCGTCAATCCTTAGCCTTGTCTTAAGACACCTATTGAACTCTAAACCCCTTGAAGAAAAGAACCACGTCTCAGTCGTCATCCTTCTATTCCCACAGAAGCAAAAGCCTCGTACTTAGTGGGTGCTCAGTAGGGTGTTTATTAGTTACTGGGGAGAGATGACAGTTTGGTTTTAATCCACAACAGTTTATTCATTCCAGGCACTGTAGTAGGTGCTCTGGAGTTGAAATAAATTACCAAAAAACAACCTTCTCTTCCAGAGAGGCCTACACTTCAGTAGAGGAGAGAAGACCTTTATTCAGACAGCTGTCATGTGAGCAAAATATGCTAAAAGTGCAGTGGGAGAAGTAGAAACAAAGTGAGGGGGGCTTGCGGAGTGGGAAGGCATTCTTTTTAGAGTGAGGCTTAGGAAGGCTTTGGGGAAGAGGCTCCGTTTGAGATGGGTGTTGGTGGTCTGTGGGAGTTTATTTCAGATGAAGATGGTGGAAGAGACGTTCCACACGAGGGCTGTGTAGACAGAGAGATGAGACAGTATGGAGAGCCTGAAGCCATCAAATTTCACCAAAGCTGAGGCACTAGGATGGGCGAGGAAGAGGGAGTCATTAGTCATTTAAACCCAGTACCACATAGGAGCGGTGCTTCGATGGGAGTGAGGGCTGCCCACTCTCTGGCATTGCTGATGAGATGAGATTGCATTGAGATCCGCCCAGGATGTGTCTTAGTGACTCGTCTTGTGTGGTTTTATCCACTGCGTGAAGTGGGTAATTAGCAGATCTAAGTTGGGGCATGGCTTCTTTTTTTTTTTGCATTACACGGGCCTCTCACTGTTGTGGCCTCTCCCGTTGTGGAGCACAGGCTCCAGACGCGCAGGCTCAGCGGCCATGGCTCACGGGCCCAGCCGCTCCACGGCATGTGGGATCTTCCCGGACCGGGGCACGAACCCGTGTCTCCTGCATCGGCAGGCAGACTCAACCACTGCGCCACCAGGGAAGCATTTTGAGATGATCATCATATTGAACTGACAGAATCACACAAAATCCCAAACTGATATAAAAATAGTTATAGTTATAAAATCTCTATGTATCTATCTATCAGTTGATCGTATAATTGTAAATATGTTTATACCTAGTATGTATTCAGAAATACATACATACATACATGCATATAGAGAGTGTGTATGTTTGTATCACTGTTTCTTGATTTTTTTTTTTCTATTATCTCCCCCGCTGAAGGGAGCCTTTTTAGAAAATTTTTCCCTAATTGCCCCTCAATGAAATTTTAATACCATGGGCATTTATACTTTATATAAGTTTATATACTACATGTATATTGGTGCTTTATATATAAAAAGAGTAAGATTTTTGTGCCTTTTCCCCCCAAGAACCAGTTTTTACCCTCTTGGAAGTGATATCACCCCTACGGAGAATTCATGATGTATATGTATATGGCCATGTGTCTATGTATACGTGTGTCACCTTGCTGCACAAAAGAATTAGGATGTCAAATCAGATGTCATTTATTCATTCACAATGAATTCCACCTTTCAAGGAATGAATATCCCCAGCTTCTATCCAGGTACCAGGAAAACTGAAGTAATAGGGGGAGAAAAACTGCTTGAAGAGTATTGACTCAAGTAAAATAAAATAAATTGGATAGTCATGGAAATATTTTATCTAATGTATAGAAATGCCTGATGAACTATCCCTCACTCTAACACATAAAACCTTACTTTAGTGAAAAAATATATCTAACTCTATAAAGATAAAATATTGCCATCTCTTTGACAATGCTGAATGAAGTCTCAAAATCTGTTTTTTCCATCCGGCTTTATTTAAACACCCTTCAGACCACCCTTCCACCCTTTTACGGTAATACAAAAATTGTCTCATACTTGTTACAGTGCAGTTGAGTAGTTGATAGCCCTTGAGAACCATCTTAGTTTTCTTAATTGGATTAGACTGCAGAATCTAGTCTCCTCAGGGATACATTTCAGAGCCATCTACTAAGGAGCGTTACTTCAGCAGATCTATTATGTGTTGTTTCGAGTAGTTCCAGCTTCAGGAGCGACCTCTTTCTGACCTTGCCTGCAAATCCTTGCGGTCCCCCAGTGGGGCCCGGGTGCAGTGATCGTGAGTCGGGGACTGGATTGGGCATGCTCTGTTCCACCTGGCAGCTGATGTTTAGCTCTGCGTCTTCATCCTTATATAACGATGCTTTTGATATTTCATTTTTTAAATTTCATGGATTTTGTAGACAGAAATCAGTTTTCAACCCATCAAGCCCCCTCACACTGCAGGGTGTGACCGTCCTCCTCTTCTAGGTTGCCGGAGCCAAGAGTTGACGAAATACTGGAGAACCAGCTTTGGCCAGATATTCAAAGAGCTAAAAATCCACTTGGAAGCTAAGCCCAGTCACTTAGAACCTCTGCCAACCAGCTGGTTTCAGGCAGTCATCGTTCAGTCTCAACCTCTCTTAAAGCTTGGTCTTTGCTGTCATTTAACCCGGGAAGTATGGATCCGATGCCAAGGAGATAGTTTCCTATGGTTCCTCACATAAAGTGACATCTTTGGGATCTGACATTTGCATCTTGGTCTCTTACCATGCCCTTAGTATTTACTGCAGAGTTGAACGTTCATCAGTGCTGGGTGGTGCCTGCAAGTTTGATCTGGATCAGTGGCCGATCTTTTTTAATTGAGCTATTGAAACTATTAACCAGAACTTGGAGACATAGACTTTAGCTGTCACTTGTTGTCTCAATGATACAAAGAACTACAAGGACGAAAAGCTAATTCCACAGCAAGGAGTCTGCTGCTCAGAATCACAAACATGATTTATCAGACCAGGAACCTGCCCAGACATTATTGCAAAACCTTCCACTGGCAGGTCGCACTCATCATATCGTCTTTTCTTCCAGATTCTTCCTTCACAGACACCCTACTCCCTCCTCCTTCTCCCACTCCCTTCCTTGGGAAAAATCATGTGCATAATGGTTCAGGAAGTTTAATGCTTGTACTTTGCAAGGGAGCTGTCATTTCTTTTTAATATTACCCTTCCTCCCAGGCAAAGCCCCATAGGAGCCCAGAAGGGAGATTCAAGGAGAAAATTAGTCCCTCAAAAGGAAATATTTCAATGCATTTTTTTTTATTGTCGTAAAATACGCATAGCCTAAAATTTACCACTAGTGACATTTAGTACATTCATAATGTGTACAACTAAGATTCTGCAACCCGTTCCACTGTGTGGGAGTTCTCCCCGCACAGCGGGTAATTCTCCGACACCAGCTGGGTATTTCATTTGAACCTTTTGTTGTCTAATGATAATATTTGTGAAATTGGGCAGCACAGTTATCTTTCCAGAGATCAAGCCACCATCCACTCAGCAGCTCCTTCCCAAATTCTCAGAATTCCAGGAAAACGCTGTGGGGACAGAAACCCAGGCACACAGGTGTGAACAATCTCAGATTTGAATATATCTGAACTTGAATACAGAAAGGGTTGCATTCTGCTTTGCAGTAATAGTCACACACAGAAAATAGCTATCTTTTCACACAGCCTAGGTAAGGTAAAAAGTATTAGCAATTATATTATTATTATCTATAAACCCCTAAATTCGATATGAGCCGAGAACAAGTGCTCAAACCCTTTGCCTACCCGAGCTCCATTTTTGTGCAATTTTACCCCATGAAACCCTTTCCGAGACATGGCTATCAAAAGTGAGTCATGGCCTTTTCATGCTTAATTTGCTTCTTAATTTTGCATGATTTTATAATGCTCATAAAAGAATACTGATAGGCGTTAACATTTCAAAGGCAACACTTTTCAGAAAAGGAGAGGTAGAATGATCTCCAGATATTTCTACCAAACCCACAGTTTTCAGGGCTCAATTTGAGACATAATGAAAGTCTACTTTGCATAATTATCATGTGAAACGATCTATAATTAAATGATGAAATATGATTATGCTCCAGTGTGTAGACCGGGCTTTATGTGAACTGAAACCATAGAGGTTTATTTCTTTGCTTTAACTTTGATCTGGTGTTTGTGGGCGTTATACAAACAAGCAATTCATTTCCGACAGTTTAAATTCCCATGGGATTTTTTTTTTTTTTTTTTTAATTTCAGGAGAGAAGGCAATGTCTTGAAGAATAACAGGAAACTTTAGTATGATTGCCTCTTCCATGGTCATAGACAGTGCTCACAAACTTTCAAAAGTGCCAATTATCAACAATTACATTTAGAGTTTTGTCTTAAAAATATTTTTAACAGCTTTTTTAACATTTTTAATAGCTTTTCACATACCTGTATGAAAAGACCTGTTATTCATCATGAAATTCTAAAGCCTGAAATGAGCCTTGCAAAAATTTCTAACCTTAATTCATAATCTTGATGGACAGCTTCTCTATTCTTCTAACTAGATAAAGCCAAGTTGACTATAACAAGTTTAAAACTAAAACCATGGTTCTAAAATTTCAAATGGGGCATGACATCTCTGGAGTTCTTTGTGAAACCCCATGAAACATTGGTACATGAAACTTAAAATAACTGAAATAACTGAACAGCTATGTTGGGCTACATTATATTTGTATTTTCCAAGTATTCTTTGCACACCAACTCTGTGCTCTCTACTGTGGCAGAGACTGAAAATAAAGAGATATTACACAGCCTTCCAGGGGTTTAGAATTGAGCAGTATTCGATTCTAAAATTGCCAGAAGGAGGCACTTATCAGTGATTTACCTGGAGAGATACTGGATTAAAGCTTCAATTTTAAGTACATTTCATTCATTGACCTTTCCTGTCCTAAGGATTGGGGAAAGGCTACCATTGTTTAATCTTAGTGGAGCATTTGTGCTTTTGACATGACTTTGAGAATCAAGAGAGAGGATTCCTTCTAGGTGCTAAATGAAGGAAGTGTTCATCTTTAAGGTGTCCCTAATGATAGTTTGGAAAATTATGCTCTACTGTATTTGTAAATGTGGTGATTTCCCATGTATATCTAGATCTAGGCCCAGCAAACTATGGCCCATAGGCCAAATCTGACCCTCTGCCAGTTTTTATAAATAAAGTCTTATTGAAACACAGTCATACGCATTCTTTATACATTTGTCCATGGCTGTTTTTGTGCTCCAGTGGCAGAGTTGAGTAGTTGTGACAGAGACTATATGACCTGCGAAATATAAAATATTAACTCTCTGGGGCTTTACAGAAAACAGTCTGCCAACTCCTGATCTAAATAATATGCTCGTACTGGTATTTGTAGGATTACCAACTTTAGACCTTATCTGCTGTTGCTTACTCTGCCACAGAAGAGCTAGGTCACACTGTCCCCCACCTCCTCACACACCTCTTTTTCCAGTGTAGTTCTACCACTGATTTTAAGTGATTGATTATACTTTTATTTCTTTTTCCTTCTACTGAAAACAGCATGTTCTGATGCTAGTAATTTTCATTTAGTAGATGAAAATAGAATCCATGCACTCTTCCTGCTTACTCCTCCTAGCCCTCCCTTTTGTCTTCCATATTTTGTCTTTAATAATACAAAGGTTGGAAACATTTACAATTGTCCTGTAACCATTAATGAGTCTTTTGGGCCTTATCTATAGGTTGATTCTAAATTTTAAAACTCAGTGAAGAGTTTTAGGGCTTCCGTGGTGTCGCAGTGGTTAAGAATCCACCTGCCAACACAGGGGACACGGGTTCGAGCCCTGGTCCGGGAAGATCCCACATGCCGCGGAGCAACTAAGCCCTTGCGCCACAACTACTGAGCCTGCGCTCTAGAGCCCGCGAGCCACAACTACTGAGCCCGCGAGCCACAGCTACTGAAGCCCGCGCACCTAGAGCCCGTGCTTCACAACAAGAGAAGCCACCGCAATGAGAAGCCCGTGCATCGCAGCACAAAGTAGCAACTAGAGAAAGCCCACACACAGCAACAAAGACCCAATGCAGCCAAAAATAAATAATAAATAAATAAATTTTAAAAAAAACTCAGTGAAGAGTTTTAATTTTTATTACTAAGAAAAGATTATTCATTGTTTAGCTAATTATTGCTGGTTATATTGCAACTATTTTACAATTTTTTGTTTTTCTAGCAGTCTCTGACTTTTTTTCATTTCCCCCCTTGCATGTCCTGCCTTAAATACTTTGTCCTTCTCAAGAGTAGAGTCAAATCTCTGAAACCACCTTCTTTCCCATTCAACTCCTTCCTCAGTTTCTCCTCCTGCTCTAATCTGGATTGGTGGCTTCCTAGGCCATTACAGAACGTCATTCTGTGACTTTTCTTCTTTCTTATCCCATGTAGCAGCCATGGTTTCCTTGATCCCATGTCTTTCTCTCTCTCGATTTTGTTGGAGCACATCTTCAGATAACTTGCTTAGAAAAGATGTGTGGGAAGTAAACTTCCTAAATCTTAGCATGTCTGGAAATATCTTTATTTTGCCTTCTCACTTGACATAGAAATCTAGGTTGAAAATGATTTTCCCACAGAAGATTTAAGTCAAGTTAAGTTAAGTCAAGTTACATTGCCTTCACGCCTCCAGTCCTGCAGTCAGATAATGATCTGCTTCTCATCCCATTATCCTCAATGTGTCTTTTCTCTCTGTGGCTCTAAATATAATATTTTTATCCTTGGTATATTAAAATTTCATTGTGATGCATCCAGGTGTGAAGGTGCTCAGGCTAAGGGCTCTCAGGCTAAATGAACTATTCAGATTCATTTATTCGATAATTCCTTTCTCCCATTTGTCCTTTCTATTTTGGAATTTCTTTTTTTTTTTTTTTTAACATTTAGAGAAGAGTTAACACCTATTTTCGAAATTCTTATCATTCGTATATTGGACCTTCTGAATTGATCATCTGTAATTTTTTTCTTCTCTCTTCTATTTCCAGCACTTTGTCATTTTGTTCAATTTTCTGTAAGATTTTTTTTAAAAATTCATCCTTCAAGCTTTCTATTGAATTGACTATAAAATTACATATTCAATTTCCAAGAGAACTCCTTTATTCTCATGTTTCTTTCTATTTTTTCTCCCCAGTAAAGTGCTGTAGTGCATATCCTTGGGCACATAGCTCTACCCAGTTACCGTATAGGATACAGACCTAGAAATGAGATTGCTAAGACACATATTATATGCATTTAAATTTTGAAAGCTTATGATGGCCCTTCAGAAACAGGTTGTACCACCTTACAGTTTACTTCAGGGGGGAAAAAAGTGGTATATCTTTATTTTACTTTGCATTTATTGGTGATAATGAGTGTCTTTCAGAACCTTATTGGCTGTTTACATTATTTTTATCTATGTGCCTGTTCATATACTTCACCAATTTTTTAAATTAGGTTATTATCTTTTCTTTTTGAATTGTACAAGCTCTTTTTCTATTATGTATATTATATATTTTTCTGTCCTATATGTTGCAAATGTTTTCTTCCAGTGCATTGTCTTATAAATTTGCTTATGTTTTTACCTTTTTAAATTACAATGTAGTTGAACCTGTTTGTCTTTTCCTCTGTAGCTTCTAGATTTCACATTTTTACTTAGAAATGCCCTTCCTACCCCAACTCTAAATGTGTTCTTTAGTATTTTCTTCTAGTACTTTCATAGCTTAAATGTTACTGCTCTGTTCCTCAGTGTCCTCAACTATGATTGATAAGAATACTGCACATCTGGTAGGTTTGTTGTGAAAATAAATGTGCTAATACATATATATAATCGAGAACGGTGTTTGGCAAGCTCAGTGCATGTTAGCATCACCTGCTGCTGTAATGGTACTGGTTCTCTTCTTCAGGGCCTAGCACGGTGCCTGATTTTAAAAATATGACTTAAAAGTTAGATAAATAAATGTAAATTATTGAAGAGAATGGAAACCACTTGCGAGGAAGAGAGAAGAGCATAAAGTTTTAATGCCCTTTTTTAAAAGCAGAGAGGGATTGGGGCAAAATCTCCCAGAGTTTTATACTGGGTCTTTGATTTCTTTCTGGCTTGTGTGGCTCAGAGAATAAGTGTCACATTAATAAAGGTTGAAAGTAGTTTTCAGTTAAATTGAATTAAATGGATACTATTGTGACAATTAGGCATGCATAAAATTGCTAAATATGTGTCATTGAAAATGCCTATGTTCCATATTTTGTTAAACATCACTTATGATCATAAGAAATCTGCATCTGGTAAAATGGATACTGCTGACACATATGAATTATTCTGGAAAATAATTGAGCTCTTTAAAAATTTCAATATGCCATTAAGCACGCATGGCCTCTGAAAGCCTGAGATATTTTGAGCTTATTCCAATGAATCTAACAACATAAAATGAAGTAAAATTTTCCCAGAAGTTCTCTTAGTGAGACAAAAGGCAAAGGCAAATGGCCACAGTGAAAGGTCTATAAAGTGAACTTGGCTTGGACTCCAGTTGTTCAGGTAGGAACGTTCCCAAGTCCCAGCAGCTCCACTCTGTGTGGGAACAACACAGGAAATTAAAATAAAGCAACGAAGAGCTGTTTCCTTTGTCCACAAGATGTTAGTACATCAGTTATCAACAGTGCAACAGAAGAGTTTTAAAACATATGCCTCTAATCTGTATGTTTTCCAGTCCTTGACAGAGGTCTGGATTCATACCCACATAATGGCAAATGTCTATTCAAGTCATCAAATTGTTTGTCACGAAGAATTGCTATTGCCTCCCGTAAATGCTTCTCCATCTGGGAACTCAGATTCTCAAGAAAGTCACTGGGAATCAAGATAATATAACAGAGGCCAGCATTCCCACCAGTGAGTGGGGAGCTGCAAGGTACAAGATATATGGAGGTTGGCTGGCTGTTTCATCTCTTGAGCTCTCTTCCTGGATGTCTCCCACTAAGCCAGGGCTTTTCATTTATTTATTTACTTTTAAATTAATTTTTATTTATTTATTTATTTTGGTTGCATTGGGTCTTTGTTGCTGCATGTGGGCTTTCTCTAGTTGCGGCGAGCGGGGGCTCCTCTTCATTGCGGTGCACAGGCTTCTCATTGCGGTGGCTTCTCTTGTTTTGGAGCACGGGCTCTAGGTGCACAGGCTTCAGTAGTTGTGGCACACGGGCTCAGTAGTTGTGGCTAACGGGCTCTAGAGCACAGGCTCAGTAGTTGTGGCGCATGGGCTTAGTTGCTGTGCAGCATGTGGGATCTTCCGGACCAGGGCTCAAACCCTTGTCCCCTGCATTGGCAGGCGGGTTCTGAACCACTGCGCCACCAGGGAAGCCCCAAGCCAGGGCTTTTCAAAGTGTAATCCTAAACCGTGCACCAGAATCATCTGGAGTGCCTTTTAAAAACACAGATTCCTGTGTAATATTAGATTTTAAAGTATGATTTAGGTTATGATCTAAGTTGGGTCCAAAAACTAAAATATTTTTAAGTAAATAGCATCAAAGTAGATATCATGGAAAATATCAGAACATTGTTACACTTTCTTTAATTATTTTAACTTTAATGTTTTTGTTTCCAAATGGAGACAGGTGGTGGGAAATTGATTATCTTGGAAGATAATGATCATTCTACTCTCAGTGACTGTTGTCTTCCACCTACTGAAATGGAAGGCCTTCCCTGCTTGAATGGGGTCTGAGCAATGAAATACTCTGGTTTCCTCCCAGCGCTTTTCCCTGAGGTTGAACTTGCTCACCAGCACTTCTAGTCTAGCTGGAGTGCTCTCTTGAAACCACAGGACTACCTAACAAATGTCATGGAAGGACCATTGACATGATCTGAAGATCCATGCGCCTGGGTCATACCCAATAGCTCAAAAGTCAGGGTTGAGAATAAAAAAGCTTGGGCTTACTGCTAAATTGTTTCTAATGTGGTTGTACCAATGAATTCTCCAGAAATTTCCCTAGTGGTATTTGAAGTACTCTGTAGCCTTCTCTCGAATTCAATTCCCATTAACTTACACTCACCCAGATCTCACACTGTTCATATTGATTATTGCCAAACAGAGCATATGATTGCGAATGTTTATTATGTGGCTACCTGCCTAGATTACCAGTCTTTTAAATTTTTAATCAGCAGTAAATCTCAATCTAAGGTTGAGTGTCCTTGGGAATAATGCATATCTAGAGTTGATGGTGAGAGGCGAGATTGAGAGCTACAGGCTCTGCTCAGCATCTCAGTCAACCCAAGGATGTGACTTGACTGTTGTTGCCTCTGACACATTAGAGTGTCATTAACATAAAAGTCATCTCTTAAACACATTGAATTGAACTCAATTAATGTAATTGATTACCAGCCTAGCTGGAGGGATTTTGCAGCTTTAAGGAAACTGACAAACATTTTGCCCTTTTAGATCCTACAATTACATTCACAAGGCACAGTCAATAAGCATCTTGCAGGCGCTAAATTCATCATCTAACGCGGAGAAAAATCTCTCTGAGTAGATGAACTGGATGAAAGACTAGCTGAAATGGTTTTCAGTGGTGGTATTGACAAATATTACTGAGTCCTTGAAGGATAAATTTGATCATGAATTAGTGGAATCTATTTTGGATGTTAATTTATACAAGCCCTAATAGATCCTTGATTTATTGTATCTCATTTGCTAAAACTGAAAGCATGACTGGAAAAATTTATCAGTCTGGGTTCTGTTTTAAACTCTGTGGTCCTTTGAACTATAACCTTCAAAATGAGTAATAGTCTGATTCATAAATAAAATTAATAATATGTGGGTTCAAGTTAATATTTAAGGACTATGTTTACCTTATTCTCTAAGATATCCTACTCTTCGTCTTCTAGAATATGGAGAGAATTTCAGGATTTTTATTCCCTCAACTCATTGCATACTAGATCCTAGTCCTGTGATAGATTTTAGAGCCTCTGACCTTTCCAGGAAGGATGTGCTCTTGTGTACATAAAGGGTGTATGGCTGATATTGGACAGCATTCCAACTCGGCTAGTAGTTTTCCTCTCTAACCTCCTTTCTCCTCGATACTGTGCTCTCTCCTAAACACTCTGCCCCATTACCCAGCAAGCAACACTTACAGTTGTCCCAACACCAGTTTCTTTTATGCCTCTATGGCTTTGCTTACTCTTCCCTTGGACTGGAGTATAACTCCCTTCCCTTTGGTAGTTACCGCTTCACATCTCTAGACTCACGTCATAGGCATCTTGTGTGTGAAGTCTTTCCTGGTCCCCATTCACTGCCCTTGGGTTAGACCGATGACCCCCACGGTTTGTACCCTCACAGTATGGGGTGAACCCTTCCATCACATTTGCCTCTAGCAATCTGTTATACTCAGATGTTTATGTATCTGGCACCTCTTAGGGGTTTGGAGTTTCTTTGAGGGTAGGGAATTTCTCTGAAGGCATAGAACCAAGGAGAACTTCACAGTAAACTGACGCTCACTAAAGCTTCCTTGAATAAAGGAACGAGTGTGTGATTAAAACAATGGCCTAGAGACTCCTCTCTCAAGGTCGTTATACATCTGTTTATTGTGCCTGGGATGTTTTTCTCATGGGTATCCCCCCCAGCTTAGTTTCTCACTTCATTCAGATCTCAAAAATAGCCTCCTTAGAGAGGCCTCCACTCCCATCTTGTTAAAACAATCCACTCCCTTTTTCGCTCTCTATCCTGCTATATTTTTCTTCATAAAAACTACCAGCCCGTGACAATATGTGAAATAGTTCATGTTTATTTGATTTTTATTGTATTAGTCCTTCCATTAGAAGAGGGGTTAACAATTTTTTTCTGAAAAGGACCAGATAGTAAATATTTTAGACTTTGTGGGCCAGTCTCTGTCATAAGTACTGAACTCTGTCGTTATACCATGGAAACAGCTGCAGTGCATAAATAAATGGGTGTGGCTGTGTTCCAATAAAACTTTATTTACAAAAGCAGGCAGAGATCACATTTGGCTCATGGGCTATTGTTTGCCGATACCTGAACTATAATATAAGCTTGTTGATCTAAAACATAGCCACATCCTGGGCACCAGGCAGATAGAAAGCTTTTATTAAATAGTTGTTGAATAAATGGTCGATACATTTGATCCACCATAAATAACAAAAGGGACTGATTTTGACTGAATTTGAAAACTCAGTTTCTGCCAACTTGAAAGAAAATGGTACACGAAATCTTCAAATGAGCATATCAACTCTTCTAAAACATAAAGGCATTAGCCAAGATCTCATCCAGCTCTCAAATTCAGTGATATTCTCTTCTTGCAAATTTGACTGTATGTAATGTCAACCAAAGATAAAAGTTTACTCAGAACACTTTGACAGAGAGACAAAGAAAGCATGCCTCAATTAAGATAAAAAGAGTTCGCATCTCATTTAAATTAGGCAAATAGAAATGGATTCCACAGTGGTCAGTACATGAATTCAAAGTCTTCACTGTGTTTAAAGGTTTATATGTGGAAAATATGTTTCGTTCGGAAAGAAATGTTTTTTTCATAGGTATTTTGGGGAGGGTTTTTGTTGTTTTTGTTTGTTTTTGTGAACCATTGGTGTAAATTTAAGTATGGTTGATGCATTATAAATAAATATTAGTTGGATAATTGATCTCAATGCTGCTCTCAAAGCAGACGTATTTATTATGTCTTGGCTAAGAATCAAAAAAGAAGCTAGAATTATGTTTTTCGCTGGAGGCCAGCTCAAGGAGACTCCATCTGTGCCGTCCAAGGGGCAGGGTTTGTTTCCTGGGACTTACAAGGTTGCTTCACGGAAGAGAGAGGCACGGTGCCTGGCTCTGGCAGGAAATGGATGAGTGTGGGCTCAGACAAGGAAACCAACAAGTCCCATGAAGGCACCCAGGGCCTAGCAGCAGCTGGGACCCATTAGCACCACTAGGCTCAAGGGGCCTGGCGTGGAGCATGCTGAGCCTTGGAGCCGTGCAAGGGGCCTGATGTGACTGCAACGGTAATCAGAGTGAGTGAAGTCACTTCAGACCTGCACCAAACCAAGGACGGAGGAGGGGGATGAAATACCCTGATCTCTTTCTCCTCCTCACCTCACATTCCCCTGCCAGCACCTCCCATTGGTTGAACCCAATGGAAGCCAGAGGGCAGCGGACCCACATGTTGCCACCCACAGGATCAAAGCTCCCAGCACACAGGACACGTAGAAAAGGAGCCAGGCGTGGATCTAGGGGATGCGGAAGTGAGGTTCAGTTCTTTTGTTATGGGGCTTAGAACAAGGGAAACATAAGCAAACAAAACCAACCCAAAACAGAAAAGATGTGTAACCTTGGGCAGTTATGTAGTTTTTTTTGTTTGTTTTTTTTTTTTGAAGGTACGCGGGCCTCTCACTGTTGTGGCCTCTCCCGTTGCGGAGCACAGGCTCCGGACACGCAGGCTCAGCGGCCATGGCTCACGGGCCCAGCCGCTCCGCGGCATGTGGGATCCTCCCGGACCGGGGCACGAACCTGTGTCCCCTGCATCGGCACGTGGACTCTCAACCACTGCGCCACCAGGGAAGCCCAGTTATGTAGTTTTATGTCTAAGAAAACTAAATACTCTAGATAGGGGGTAGGAATAATTATTTTAATGAAGAAGAGATTAAGAGATCACAAGTTTTTAATTAACACAGGACTGTTATCTTAAACCTTTTATACTGTGATTTCCTTACCAATGCCATTTAACTTCCATCAGAAGTTCTTAGTCGTCAAAGTGAGCCCTTACCACTTAATCGCTTTTTGAAATCTTTTGTGTAAAGATTAGAAGATCATGAAATTTATAAAGTGCGCCTAATCGTCTCTCTAAAAATACCTCTTTTATAAAGATCAATTCATGTTTTAAAATATTATCTTACATCAGGGTTTCTGTAACACACACTCTTACAGTTTGAATTTATAAGAACCATGGGATCGTTTTCACTTTCTAAGTATAAAATTATAATATAAATTTTCAAAGAATATGTGTAGATCACAGGGATATACAACAGCCCCTTGGGATGGGGAGGACACCTCCTTTGTCTTCTCCCCTCCCCCCTCCAAGTACTGCACTAAAATATGCGTAGAATCCAATTTGATGGAGAAAAACTCTCAGACCTAAAGAGAAAGGCTTTGCTCATCGTTATCAAGTCTTTTGTTATATTTTCCTATAGGTCAAAAAAAAAAAAAAAAAAAGGGTAGTCAATCAAGAAGAAAAAGTCTGCCCAGCCATGCAATACTTCATGCTCTGTAAGCAACAGATATCCATGAAATCTTAGATTTGTGGTGGTTGGATTTCCAAACCCCAGAGGGGTCAATCTAGTGGAGCCCAAAGCAAGAGCACATGTAAGAACCATCAATTTGTCTGTCCCTTAGTCACTCAAACCTGGGGCCACTGTCTCATCTTGGTGGCTGGGGTAGGGTCAGATAAGCAGGATGGAAAGGCACCATTTCCCATAAGCAGCACGCTAACTTCAATTTTAGGTTTCTGAAAATGCCACTGAATATTTCTGAATGTGAAAGCTGGACTTTTCATGAGTTGTGATGAGCTTTGTGATATCAGCAACTCTGTCCATCATGTTTGAGTATATAAAGCATCCTTTGGGCCCACACCCTGAGTCAGGAACCCCCTAGATCATACAGAACAGAAATGTCCACATTTGGTGCTTTTGTATGCCTATTAGTAAAAATTTTAAACACGTGCCCCCTTAATATATATTCATTCATTCATACTGTATATATATAAAACATATGTGGCTGTAAAGAATAGATGTTAAAATGAGTTGAAGGTGAAATATACATTTTAATCTCACAAACCAAATGGAAGATGTTGCCATTTATCATATTTAACGAATGAGTCCACAGTTCGCTGAAATGCTTTATTTGCAGGTTTTTTAAAACAGGTTAGAAAAATTCACTTTCAAGTTTTCAAAGGCTGCTGTTTTGATAGATACAGATTTGCATAATTTTCAGTAAAACAAGCACAGAATGGTAGAATCATTTCCAAACATCTGTTTCCCAATATTCTTACCACAATCCAAGTTTCTTTTACAAAATAAGTTACTTTCTCATTCATTATTGTAATATCTCCTTTACTCTGAAGAGACGACACTTTTAGTTCATTGTTACCAGGTAGCCAACAACCCCTGTGTAGGACAAAAGATTTTCATAGTCACTCTACTGTACTTTAATGGTTTTGTTTCAAAAGTAGCCGTGTTGTTGACATGCTAAGGCACTTCACTTTCTTTGGTGCCAGAGCTTGCATTGAATTCTTTCAAGCGGGCATTCATCTCTAAATTTACCGTGGAACCTTGTTTTGTTGTAGTCACAGCTGCTACTCCATCATTTTATACTTTTCTGTGTTTGTCCCGGTATCTCAGTATCTTGTAGGGCTCGACAACCAGAGTGTTGTTCTTGTTCAGAGTGTTCTTTTATATTATCATATAAAATTTAGAATTCTCTTTGTTGGATTCTTTAAAAGGACTGTTGGTATATCTTTATTAGATGGCATTAAATCTATATATTAATTTGAAAAGAACTGAAAATTTTCATATTTAGTCTACCCATTAAGGAAAAATTCCGTTTCTTTCAAGTCCTCCTAAAATTCTCTAACAGGATTCCTCCAAACATTTTGCGGTTTCTAAGTTTAAGCATTCTGGATTATCTTGGCTTTTTAAGTACTATGTAGGTTTCCAAGCTTGACTAAACAGTTCTTAATCTTTAAATGCTCCTGACATGTTGTGGGAATTGACTGACAGTGGCCTGTGGAATTGATTAGTGAAGGTTAAGTTCCTCTGAACCCATAATCGCATATTCACGAAGGCAAAAAGCCTGAGACTCACTGTGTTGTGTGACCTGGAAACACATCATGTCCAGTTATCTCTGTTTATATTAAATTTAACTCATCTTCAGTGGTGGGATTTGGTTGGGCTCTTTTGATCCTAAAGGACAGAGGCTTGCTGGGATTTGTTAAAAAAAAAAAAAGGAGCGGGGAGGGGGAAGGGGGGAGTTGAGTATAAAAATACGTACTGTAGATCCTAAGAGAGATGGAATCTCATGGACATATGAGAATGGAAATGCCGCATGGCTGAGCCTCCTAGCCTCATGGGAAGCAGCTCTAGGAGGTAGTTCCAGATTCAGAGAAGCTTCAGGACCCTCATTAGCAGGACTTCCTGGATCTCCTTGCGTGACGTCACTCCACAGTATGATTTCTCTTCCAACTACCCTTTCTCCTTTCCTTCACAGACGCAGTTTACTCATAGTTTCTGTTTTCTCACAGAGCCAATGTAAATCCTACCCTTAAACTCGTGTGTGAGTGTCATCGTATTACATTTCTGCTGTTTGGCAATTGGAATATAATCATGTCGAATATTCAGAAGTCCCCGGAATATCTGCAGAACAGAAATTCAAACAGGCCTTTGTGTCCTTCAGTCCTAAGATACCGGCGTCTGAGCCTGCACGGTCCCCTGAAGTTCACTGACTTTACCATTTCTTTAGGCTCAGCCTATGCATCTTGGTGCTTTGCTACACTTACCACCAAGCTCTCTCTCCTGAACTTGCTGCCACCTCACAGGGGTCCTCTGCCCTTGACTCCTAAGCCAAGTTGCTCAGATTTTCACGAAACAGGTCAGGAGAGAGGCTTTCTGCCATCAGCTTTTTCTCTGGGCCCTGGTAAATGCATCTTCCCTGAGGCAAGGGACTGAACGAAGCCTACCTTACTAGACCTGGGAGAGGAAGAAACTCAATGAGAACAAAGCATAAATTCTTTTCAACATGTTATTTTGCCACACACGTCATCGTAATTTTGACTTGCTTGAAACCGATCTTGGGGTTTCTAATCTACCTCATAGTCCCTCTCAGTTGTGACCTCTCAAGCTCAGTGATTCACACTTCTGCTTTCTTTTCCTTCCTACTTACATTCTTATTCTGGGGAGCTCTAGTTTGCCTTGCACAGCACTTTTGCTCAGAGTCTTTCTTTCTTTCTTTTTAAATAAATTTATTTATTTATTTATTTTTGGCTGCGTTGGGTCTTCGTTGCTGTGCGTGGGCTTTCTCTAGCTGCTGCGAGCACGGGGTACTCTTCGTTGCGGTGCGGGGGCTTCTCATTGCCGTGGCTTCTCTTGTTGCGGAGCACAGGCTCTAGGCACGCGGGCTTCAGTAGTTGTGGCACGCGGGCTCAGTAGTTGTGGCTCGTGGGCTCTAGAGCGCAGGCTCAGTAGTTGTGGCGCACGGGCTTAGTTGCTCCGCGGCATGTGGGATCTTCTCGGCCCAGGGCTCAAACCCATGTCCCCTGCGTTGGCAGGTGGATTCTTAACCACTGCGCCACCAGGGAAGTCCAGAGCCTTATTAAGCCCCTTCACAGGCCACAACAGGGCTTATGAATTGTTAGCTTGGGAGCCATGACTACCTAAGTCCAGTTCAGAGATATGAGAAAGTCATGAAGAATAGATCATGAGGTGCCTGTGGCTGCCATGTCAACTGGGATAATAAGGGGAGAAGTTTCCTTTGGAAGTGTCGATAGTGTTTTTGTAAAATGTAGCACATTTAGCCATAAATGGTGTAGAGAATAGGGGTGGTAGAGAGAATCCTTTGGGGATGTGGCATTTCAGGGTTTTTAAGTACTATTGAAAACACTAATTACAGATTGTATGAGTGAGCTTTTGGTGCATAACAAACATCCCCCAAATTCAGTGTTATGAAACAATCATCATTTGTTACCCCTCGTTCAGCTGGCTCATCTAGGTTGAGGTGCTGGACAGCTCTGCTCCACTTGGCTCCTCACTGAGTTGCCAGCTCTGGTCTGTTCTACATGTGTCCATTCCAGAGCCCAAGCTGAAAGCGTGGCAGCTGCCTTGGGAGGGTCTTCTCATGGTGACAAGAGAAAAGCAAGAGCTCGTGCCCAGCTAAACAAGTGTGTTTTGCTTGTCACATCTGGCCTCAGCCATGTCACATGCTTTGGGCAACGAGATGTTAGCAGAGTCAAGGGGTGGAGAAGTACGTACTGTGTCCAGTGGGAAGGCACTGAAAAGCAGTGTGGCGTCCAGTGGCAAATCACATCCTGGGGAGCAAATGAAGAATAACTCAGTCTGCGACTCACACCAGGGCTACCAAGATGAGAATATTATGTATTGATGCTTAATGCTCTCATGGAATCACAGCTGCCCATCCCTGAAAGGTCACACCAACAATGACCTTCTCAAGCAGAACTGAGGCATGTATGTTTATTTATACTCCTTTTCATTCCAGTCTTAACTACCCAGGGGTCCCACCTGCCACCATCTTCCTAGATTCTTTAACTCTACACCAAAGGGAATGGCTTCTAAATTTGGTTCTTCCTTCCAGAATCTTTCTACTCAGCACATATTCCAAAAAAGGACCTCACTGGCTCTAATGAGTGCATGGTAAACTGAAATTACTTTACGTTTTCTTACAGGGCACATTTTACTAGTCAAAGTAATTCTTTGTGATACATTGGATGTATCAGACTTTTATTTCTGCTGAGGAAGAAAGCCTCCCAGAGTTCAAAGAAAGCCCTTTCCTTTTGTCGTGGGGAGTTAGGCAGCAGGATTCCCATCATTCCTTTTGAAATGAATCTTTCAGAAATAGCAAGATTGCTCATTCGATCTCAATGGACACATTTTCCATCTCAATTAATGCACTCTGGATTTTTAGGTCAGAGATTTCTGGCCGATCTATGTGTGTTTGTTGGAGAAGGTTGGGGCAGGGGCTGAAAGTTTGTGTAGCTCATCAGCTGTATTCTTCAAGGCTCAGCATGAGAATTCACTGAAGCATGTTCAGCAGGTAAAAAAATGTTGCTTTTTCAGCTCATTATAAAAGTACTCAAATGTTTATAAAAAATATTGCAAGGAGAGAGCCAAAAGGTACTTGCCTAACACAAAGAACAGAATGATGTTTCATGGGGGAACATTTTAGTGTGGATCCTTTCTTACTGGAAAAGAGACAGAGATTGATTATTTTTAGATAATGTATTCTGAAAATATAACCTGTTTAGCAAGAATATGATAATGCCATTGGAAGGTTATCCTCAAAGTGCAAGCAAAACAAAAAGAATTAAAAAACCATAAACAAAAAAGAAAATATTAGAACAGGCAGCGACCACATCATACGCACGTGCTTGTAAGTCTCAAACCTTGTGGGGGTGGGAAAGTGATATGGACCAAGGGCAGATTCTCTGTTGACACAGAGGACGGCAGCACCTGAGGTGAAAGGGCCTGCTCCTGGGTCTCACTCCCTAAAAGGGATTTAGTGCTTCTCACTTGCCCCATGACCCGGGCTCATTCCCCAGCCCTAGACTCCAAGGTCACTTAATAGTCTTTGAAACATGGCGGAGGAAAACTTACTACCCGTGATTCAGTCGCTAGAGAAGCCTAGATTTTATTCTTCTGTATTCTGGTACTGTTTTGCCTCGTGCGTATCAATATATATTTGCGTTTCCTGTGTCATTGAATTTGACGTGATTCTTCAGATTGAAGTCTCAGAGCTTACCTGGGATTTGTGAGGCATCTCACCGAGAGTGGGCTATAGGCAATTGAAACGTTGAGTTTGTCTTCATATTTTAAGGTTGAATGGGTTCATAATGTCTGAAACATATGCCTTTCTGTTCATTGCCCTCAAGAGATGAAAATAACAGCTAATGCTTTTTGAGTGCTTCTTACATGCCAGAGAGTTTGCTACCTGCTTGACATTTTATTCGTTCATTTAATTTTCACAATGATCTTACGAGGTTGTTTCCATTATTATCACCACTTTGCAGATGAGGAAACTGAGGTGCAGGATGATGAAGTTATTTGTCCACATCACACTGCTGGGAAGTGGTGGGACCAGGATTCGAACCCAGAGAGTCTGGCTCCACAGTCTCATTCCAGACTACCACACCAGTTCTCGTGCTGGCCCCATACCTGGGCATTTGTGTGTTTCCTGTACAAACCGTGAAGCATTAGCTCCAGAGAAAATGTCTCCTGCAATTTGGATCCATCGAGACATGGGACTTGCATTAGATAATGTGCTTAAAGGTCCATCTCCCTGGGACCGTCCTGTGTGTGCAGGAAGAAGGTTCCAGAGTAGGAGTCCCACCCCTGCTCTGTCAGAGTGGCTTCCAAATATGTTAAAAGCCCAATGATTTCTTGCCATATCTGCCCTCACCCTGGTCCAAGCCACCATGATATTTTGTCAGGATTGGTGCAGTGGGCCCTGAAATGCCGTCCCTGCTTACCCGTGCTCCCTCCTGTCTGTTGTCAGTATGGCAGCTATCACATCACTTCTCCACTCAGAACCTTCAAACAGCTTCCTGTTTCACTCACAACAAAACACAAAGTCCTTCTAAGAGCCTGTGTCATCTTCAGCCCATCATCACTTCTTTACCACTCCCCTCACTGTCTCCACCCTCCCCCCACCACCAGCTGCCCAGCCGTCCCTTAGGCATGATCTCACAGGCATAGCTCACCACAGGACCTTTGCACTGCCGAAATGCCCCTCCCCCCCAGACATTTCCTGACCCCTAGCATGATCTCACAGTACCCTCGCCTGGCAGCTCTCCAGCCTTCCTCCCTGCATTGTATTTCTCCTTAGTACTTAAAATGACCTGATACGCCATATGTTTTACCAATTTATTAGGTTATTCCCTGTGTCTGCACACTGGAGTGAATATTTTATTTTTTTATTCTGCTTTCGTTCCTGTTGTACCCCCAGAACTGAGAAGCCAGTGGGGATTCAATAAACATTTGTTGACTAGATGAATAAATGAATGCATTATAGAGTTGTTTTGGAGAATTAAATGAACTAACATATGGAAAGCATCTCAAAAAAGGCTTAGCATGAAGTTAGTGTTTAATAAATGTCAGGTATTAATAAAATAATATTGTAATACTCATTAAGTGAATGATGAATTAAAAATTGGAGACCCTTACTTTATCATGTAGTGGAAAGAGGATAATCTATCTAGAGATGCTTTGAATATTTTAACTTACATTTGCAATGGATGCTAGGGGAGGTAGTCAGGGACATCAGTCAAGTCCCCTTTTCCTGTTGTCCAGAAGGCACTAGAACACACCCTTCCCTGGGCAGGTGAATGATCCCCAAACATTGCTGCACTTTGGAATCACCTGGGAAGTCTTTTTAAAAAATTGATCCAGGGGCCTCCCTGGTGGTGCAGTGGTTAAGAATCCGCCTACCAATGCAGGGGACACGGGTTTGAGCCCTGGTTCAGGAAGATCCCACATGCCACGGAGCAGCTAAGCCCATGCGCCACAACTACTGAGCCTGTGCTCTAGAGCCCACGAGCCACAACTACAGAAGCCCACGTGCCACGACTACTGAAGCCCTCACTCCTAGAGCCTATGCTCTGCAACAAGAGAAGCCACCACAGTGAGAAGCCCTGGCTTGTTGCAACTAGAGAAAGCCCGCGCGCAGCAATGAAGACGCAATGCAGCCTAAAGTAAATAAATTAATTAAAAAAAAATTGATCCTGGCTTCCACCCCTAGATAGTCTCATGTGATTGGTCTGGGATGAAACCTGGGCATTAGGGCTTTTTAAAGCTCTCCAGGTGATTCTAATATGCAGTAAAGTTTGGGAACCACTACTAGAAGCTTTTCACAGTACTGGCAGCAGCATGGGGACTCATCTTCCCTAGTCCGGCTCTACAGTTGGAATTGAGAGTTATGCCAGCCAGAGTTTGATTCTCTGTAATGCAATTCCTACTACCATTAGCAAGTCACGTCACCTCTACAACCTTCATCATTCAGAATGCCTTCTGTGGATTCTGGTGCAAACTCAGAGCTCAGGGCCAAAAAAATGTGGATTTCCCCTCCCTTTTTTCCTTTGTTCCCTCTGGGAAATAAAAGGAGAGACTCATTTCCAAATGTAGCTAGAGTACAGCACACTCTTGTTACCGAGTCCAAGCTCGCACTGCTCACCACACGACTGGCCAGTAGATCAAGAGAGGAGTTGTTGGGGCAAGGAATAGCGACTTTATCTGGAAAGCCAGCAGACCGAGGAGATGGTGGACTACTGTCCCAAAGAACTATCTTACTCGAGTTAGAATTCTTTTGTACGAAAGGCGGAGGGGGTGCGTCTGATTATTGCAAACTTCTTGGTGTGAGAATCCTTTGTTCTTATATTGGTCTGGTCACAATGTTCCTGTAAGCCTCCAACAAGGCATTTGTTGTTTTCTGTTCTGCAACTTTTAATCTGTATATAAATGGGAAAGTGTTGTACCTTTAAAGGTCAGAGCCTTGAGAATGGGCTATCCTGTATATTTCAGGCTGTAGGCAGCATTCTTTTACAAAGGTGCTGAGACAGCATGACTAAGCACAGACAACAGAGCACAAGGGTTAGAGCTGAAGGAATAGATCCAACATGGAGTCAGTTTGTTCTTCTCTGTTATACTCTGAGATGGAGCCGTCTTACAGAGGAGACAAGAGAACAGAACAGTGTCCATGACCCCCCAGGTAGCCCCACTCTCTCTCAGGCATACACAGCCGGGCCTGCTTTAGGCCTGTGAGAGATCAATGTGGAAGGTCAAGTTCCACGCAGCAGGGCCCGCTGTAGGAGTATGAGAGGTCCTCCTGGTGTCCTAGTTCCCAGTCCTGACTTCCCCACCTGTTCCCTGTGTCTCAGTCCCTCCCGCCCAGGGCCCCATCTGCAGCTCCTACCCTGGACGCTGGGGCTCACCCTACATAGGTTCTGCTGGTTTAATCAGGGTTTTGAATTCTTTCCTTCAGACTGCCAGGCCTCTCCATGTGACCTTCTGCCCACCTGAGGTCTGCCCACCTCCCTTCGTCCCAAGTGCATGCGCCACCATGGTAGCCATGTCTACTCTCTGGGTCCAGACAAACGTCTACAATTTCACAGAAGACAGCCCCTGCCCCTTTGGCCCTATAACACCACCACTCTGAACCTGGATGTTTCTAGAATGGTGGTGAGACATTGGGGATAGCACCCTACCAAGGCCAGCTTCATGGGCTTGTGACCCATGCAGTCACAGAAGCTGGGTTTCACCTTCTGCCGTCTTGAAGTTCTTAATCATGTTGGAAGGAGGGCCCCTGCATTCTCATTTTGTACTGTCCTTGCAAATTATGTAGCTGGTCAAGCACGTGACACAGAATCAGAAGACCTGGTGTGAATCGCACCTGGCTTACACGTGAGAAGCGTTTGACCTTGGCCCAGTTATTCTTCCTCTCTGGGCATTTACAAAGAGGAGGTGGGCGGGGTCAAACTCCGTCTATCTCAGCGGCTGTGAAGATGAAATAAGGTAACAGATGAGTGTTAGCACGTGGCACACAACGGGTTCCTTAGCAACTAACACTTCTCTTTTTCCTAGTGTTCCAGATCACAAACTGCTAAATCTAAAAGACATTTCCTTCCTTTCTGTTTCAAAGGGAT
Source organism: Monodon monoceros (assembly GCF_005190385.1). Taxonomy (NCBI): domain Eukaryota; kingdom Metazoa; phylum Chordata; class Mammalia; order Artiodactyla; family Monodontidae; genus Monodon; species Monodon monoceros. The sequence continues at coordinate 701,560 of NW_021703779.1, read as the reverse complement.
TTTAAACTTTTATTTTCCTATCCAGCGATATATGCCAAAAGGACAGATTTAGCGGGTTTTCAATGATTTTTCTTAACTCTTACTCATTACACTGGAGGACAATAGGATTCCTCCTTCTCTGTCCTTCTTCATTACATTTGAACAATATGTTGTCCAGATGGCATATGGGGTGGCATCTTTCAAGGTATTTTAAAATGATCTTCTTTTACTTATTGAAGAAGATTAGTGGGAAAAAAATTGAATTAAGGCCGTGTCATTGAAATAATCTTGGCTTACATATTTAAGGAGATTTCTAGTGTTCAAACTAATAACTCTTCCCCCAAAGAAGTCTGCCTGGATGATGTGCATGAGTGAAGACTTCATTAAGAGTCACCAAAGTTGGTTTTCAACCCAACTCTCTGGCATACCAACCATGGGCCCTGAGTAACAATAAGCCACTGTTTTGATCTCAGTTTCCTCCTTGGCAAAATGCAGATAATAATACCTGCTCCGCTCCTTCATTCTCAAGGTTGTTTTGTGGATCAAATGAGCTATTCAGGAAGCATTTTGAAAATTTTTGAATGCTGTACATTTTTCAAGTTTGGATTATCGATAAGACTTCCGAAGTTTAAGTGTTAACAAAAAGATTCATTTAAATCATTTGAAAGTCTCTCTGGAACAGAAATGCCAAGAGTTAGTTCTTCAACTTCTTTGGAAACGGGGACTGTATTTGACACCAGGATAACCTGTTGCCACCAAAACGATCCCCATCACTTCAATTTCACTGGAGCCAAAAGCCATATGCGTTATCCACTAAATGTCCAGAACCCTCTGAGGTTCTTTCTCAGCACATCAGTTATAATTTGATAGTTTTCCACAAAGAAATATCTTTTTCTCTGTTTAATTCAATTATTTATTGAGAATCCACTACGTGCCAGGCACTGTTCTAGGCACCTGGGATAAATCAGTGAATGAAACAAAATTCCTTGCCATCACAGAGCTTACCTTCTAGTATGGAGAGCAGAACAATGAAAATACGCATCAAAATAAGTAGGTTCCACAGCTCGTTAGCAAGTGATTAGTTCTATGGGGAAAAAAAAAAAGTAGAAGAGGGTGAAGGGATCTGGCTGTGGGGAGGCAAGGCTGCGATTTTAAAGCATGTGGCCAGGATAGTCCTCTTTCAGAAGCTCACATTTGAGCAAAGACTTGAGAGAAGTGAGGGTGGGCCATACACACATCTGCAGGACAAGCATTTCAGGTTGGGGGAACAGCCAGTACAAAGGCCTCAAGCAGAAGTGGGCCTAGAGTTTTCAAGGAAGAAGGCAGCCATGTGAGAAGCATGACAGTGGGTCTCCCCACATCTTCCCCACTCTCTACCAAACAGAGAAGAGAAGGTTTTACAACTAGGGAGGATGCGGTCGCCGGGCCATTGCCAAACACGTACACTGATGCCGAGTTTCTCTCCTATGTGCTTTTCCCACAGTCACATGACACAGGCAATCCCATTTGACGACCCTCGGTTGGAGAGCTGCCAGATCATCCCTCCGGCTCCTCGGAGGGTGGAGATGAGGAGGGACCCTGTGCTGGGGTTTGGTTTCGTGGCAGGGAGTGAAAAGCCAGTGGTCGTCCGCTCAGTAACACCAGGTAAGCACGCAACCCCAAGGCTCGGTCTCTGGGACCATCCACCACCCCCTGCCAGCATGACCACTGTTCCATTTCACAAGCTTCATACTGTTCTGTTTCAGGCTGTGGAGTCTAATTGAGTTTTCCCATCACGTGGATAGAGCCAGACCACCAGAGGGACAGAAATGGCTCTGCAAACGAGGTTTTAAACTTCCTAATCCATCATATCGCCAGACTTAGGAAAACACTGATCCATCATTTGTAACCATGGAAATGACCCACTTCTTAATGTCTGAATGCACACGTTAAGAGGCAGGCACGGTGCTGTTTTCAGTAAGCTCCCGACGAACTCCTTAGTGAAAAAGCAGAAGGTTGTGTTTAAGTTTCTCTAGGATTTAGATCAGCGGTCCCCAACCTTTTTGGCACCAGGGACTGGTTTCCTGGAAGGCCGTTTTTCCACGGACGGGGCGGGGGCATGGTTCAGGCAGTCATGTAAGCCATGCTTCAGGCGGTAATGCAAGCGACGGGGAGCAGTGGGGAGCGGCAGATGAAGCTTCACTCGCTAGCCCGCCACTCACCTCCTACTGTGTGGCCCGGTTCCTTACAGGCCGCGGACCGGTACCAGTCTGCAGCCCGGGGGTTGGAAACCCCTGATTTAGATCATTGGGGTGGTTGGATTCTTTTGCAAAGATGTGCTCCCCTCCCTTTCCACTAGAGGCAGAATGTATTTCGCCACCCCATTGCTGTTGGGCTGGACCAGGTGACTGACTTTGGCCAATGGCATATTAGCAAAGATGACATAAGCAAAGGCTTGTAATATGCTTGTGGAGTTGAGCTCGTTTCTTGGGTTTCTGCCACGGCCATAAGAAGAGTTTCCCTGAAGTGGCTGTTACTCCTTCACAGCCCAAGCCCCAAAATGAACACGTGGGGCAACCAGCCTGCAGTCTAGAGCTAAGTACAGGCTGACCTTCAGTGTACAGCACGACTGCCCAGCCAAGCCTGCCCTTGATCAGCCAATCCACAGTCATTCGAAAGACCCATAAGCGTGAGAGGAAACCCTACTGGGTTTTGGGGGTGTCTTGTTATACAGTAAATGCTGACTGATACAGTGTGTGGCACATCTCTTAAATTCTACCATACGGTCAGGTAATTAATGTACTTGTTCTCGGTCATTCTCAGTATATAGACGTTCCGCCATCAGCGCAGCTGAATATAGTGCACTATGATGCCGTTGCCTGACGTGGGCCCCTTTGCCCTCCAGAAACAGTGCTCTAATATTTATTTATTATATGTATTTATACACTTATTTTAATGGACTTGTACTGGATTTCTTTTCAGACAAAAGGAAAGTATCTTCTATGCTGTCTTTCTCCGGGATTTTGCAAATCAGTAACAGAGTTCAAAAATAAAACACTGTAGTCAAGAGTGCAGACTATGGCGTCAGACCCCCTGGGTTTGATGGACTTGAATCCTGCCTTTGCTCCTTATTAGGTTTTTTTTAGCTTCCGTGATAACTCCCCTACATTTCAGTTTGATGTAACTTCTCTATATCCTTTGGATAATGAGGATCATAGTGTCTACCTTCTAGGGCTAAGGGAGGGAATGAAATGCATTGGAAGGGTGCCAGGTACATACTTAGTCCAGGAATGTTTATTATTATTATTATTATTAAACTCTAAAATATTTGGCCAGTTGAGTCTGTCAGTTAAGGGAAATGAAAGCCAACTAGTGAGCTAGTATAGATTATTAAAGTTGATTCCATTTTTCCTCATTTTGACACACTCTGCCCGAGGGCAAGCACTGCAAATACAGTCAACGCCTTTAGGCTTGTGCAGAAAAGCGTAAGTTCCCTGTTCACTCTTACCACTGCCTCACCACACAACTTCTTACTTTGTCTGCTGAGCTTTTTATTTCATTAGCTATAGATCATAGTTGTTGAACTCAATGCAACTGAGAATTTTATTCTCAAAAATAAAAGAGATTTGTTGTTTTTTATAATAATGAAATAATACATATGCTTTCCTGAAAAAAGGAAACAATGTAGACAGTATAGAGGATAGAGTTTTTAAAAAAAATCACCTGAGTTTCTACTACTGAGAGTTAACCATTATTAACATATATAGAGAGAGCATATATATAGTAGACAGTTTTGTGCATACATTTGCATATAGTATGTATCTCATATACATATAATGTATTACATGTATATATATGTATATGTGTGCGTACACATATTTTTTTCCTAAATGGTGTCCCATTTAGCGTGCAGTTTTGTAACAGTGGGACACTTTAACATCTCTGGTTATGGGATTCTCCAAAGTGTATGTCCTCCCCAGAGCTAACTGGAGATTTGGGTCTGGTTTTTCGCTTTCTTGTATTTATCGCCTTACTATTCCTTCGTCCTTTTCCCTTCCTTACCCTCAACTTTCCTCAGAGTCAGACTCTCTCACCTACTGTTCGACAATTTTGAGAAGAATAGAAAAAGTGCAAACTAAGGTCAAAGAGCACTGTTTTCAGTCATGTTTATGAGTGAAAATGCTGGTCACATAAACTGTGTCTATCATAAAATGACTCTACTGAGTGATTCCAATGATAAGTGATTCCAATGGTAAGACCAGATTTTTCTATAGTAGACAAGACAGCTTTCAAAGTAAAGGGCATGAGCGTTCTCTGAAGTGTGCCCCTGTTTCATGTTCTGGAAGGAACTGTGTGTTGCTTCCTCCCATAATTCTTGCTCAAACGAGAGTATTTCCATTTGATCAGAAGCATAGGTCAAATGTAAGACTAAACCCTGTTCATCTGCACATGGTTTTCTCATCAGAGGACTAGTTAACGTCACTCTCCAAACAGTTAGTTCAGACATTTTTCTGTATTTGACCAGCATCTGACGTCTAACCATTTCTTTGACTGAATTTGAGTCATTGCTCATATGTAATCCAATCGTCATCAAAACTCTCTCAAGTGATTTTCAGAATTCCTTATGTGTGCAAACACTGAATCTCAGTTCCCTCATCTTGAAATGAATATGAGTTCCATATTCTGGCTGTGAAGTGTTCGTTTCAATTACTAAATGAAGTAAAAGTGATAATATTTGAAAGATAACATTTCAGCTGTGCCTATTACCCAGATAGACCTCTGGAAATAAAATTAAAATCCCAGTACCATATAGCACCAGATCAGTATTTGGGGAGTAATTCCATTAGACATGTGAAGATAATCCATATTATCGAAGCATTTGTTTTTAGGTCTTATTTAATACAGATGTGTGCTTCATGCAGCTGTGTCTTTATGTGTCAAGAGACCTGGCAGTGACCAGTTTTTGAGTTATAGGAGCAAGTTCAAAAGAGATGTTGGCCACCTTGAACTTGGAAGTGTCCGCAGACCTAAGCTGACATCCAGTTCAACCCTTCCAGGCAATTCTTTCCCCTTTGTGAGCCTCAGCTATGTCATTATATGGAAAGGATTATAGCATTTAGAGAGGTTACTAGTTAGAACACTTAGCCTGTTGCCTGGTACACAATAAATGCTCAACAAATATTCGTTCTCTCCCTCCTCCTTGGAGAAACATTTGGAAGAGGCTGTGACGGATCAAGACAAAAACATGAGTCCTCTGTGGTCACACGTGAGCCCCGCCACAAACATCCCAGCACAGTCCAAATCACAGAAATGACCAACACCCTCATCTCCTAGCTGACACAGGGGACTGCTGCTTCTTTACCAATGCCAGCTTCCTTCCTCCCACCTTTTAGGCAAGAATTATTAAAATGCTCATGATAGAATTACCCCCACTTGCTGAGAGCAAAGCCCCACTTTCTTGAACCCTCCTCCCCAAGCATGTAAGTCAAGACCCAATCCTACAAGTCCTTCCTAGCACCCTCGTGTTCAGCTGCCTTACGGGCCACCACAGAGTGCCATTTCCCTGGTTGTACAGAGTAAGTGAATGCTACTGTGTTCAAATCCAGGTGTGCTCAGGTGGTCGCAACTCTGGCTGCCGGGGATCACCTGACTGGCTACCTGTCGGGGGAATACCTTCTTCTAAGGGTCCCGATACTCAGAGTGTGGTCAGCTGGCCGGCAGCCTCAGCAGCCCCTGGGATCTTGTGAGACATACATTATGTCACCCCGCACCCCTCCTCACCTACAGAATCGGTCTGCAGGGCAACAGGGTCCCAGGTGATTGATTCATAAGCCTGTTAAAGTATGGGAAGCACTGCCAGTCTCAGCCTTACCTGAGAAGTTTGAGAGGAATGTTGATACCTGAGTCCTACCTCCGGAGCTTCTGATGTCATTGGCCAGGGTGCAGCCTGGGCCCCAGGAGCTTCTGCAAAGCTCGCCCCTTCCCAGTTCGGTCTAGTGTGGAGAAGGACGATGGAGAGAACACCCATTCTCTGGGTGGGTTTTGTTTTTGCTGAGAGCACCCATTGCTCATGGATGGATGACCAGTGGTCTGTCTTCTCACCTGCTCTTCACTCTCATTTGTCTCCAGGTGGCCCCTCCGAAGGCAAGCTGATCCCGGGAGATCAGATTGTAATGATCAACGATGAGCCGGTTAGTGCCGCGCCGAGGGAACGGGTCATCGACCTGGTCAGGTAGGCGACTCACTCACTGGGGCCCCGTCCGGTGGCTGTGCAGCTCTGAGACCTCACCCCACAGAGGAAGGGCTTCCCATGGGCCACTTCGGGGCAGAAACACCAGCTGACACGTTCATCTTGAAAGTGCTGTTGGCACTGCCCTCTAATGTAAAAAAGCAGGCTAAATAAACAGAGACACGTACTTGCCCGCTCTGTTAACATTTGGGGTACATAGGCTGAATGAAACAGTCCTATTTCCATTGCTCCATCCAAGGGTTGCGTTTTGGTTTCCTTCCAAAATTACTAACACATTGATATTCCATAATCAAGGAGATCAGCATGCAGTACTTTTCTAAACATAATCCCATGGATACACAAACATACAGTTCACCGATTTTTCATACTTGACTGATTCATTACTGAATTTTGAAATCTTCAACAAAGGAAAAAGGATCATTAGGTCAAAAGTAGGACAGTTTTGAAAATGTGCTTGGTTTATTGGTTTAGTTTCAGCGTAGATGTACATCATTTGTTATGTGATATTCTTACGGGGGCGCCAGAAATGTATTTTATGTGATGTTAAAATATTGGTCAAGAATCTTCTTCGAAGCCCACCAGAGTTATACTCCCATGGTGAATTTAGGACAAAAGGGGTCTTTAGAAGTTTTCCAAATGAAGCTGTGTCTGTTAGATGAGTGGACCCCCTCATGCTGCGGGCACTGGGGGATACTGACTGGCTTGCGTGACATCTGTCTTTTATAAATGGATCTTTTGAGGCGAGATGGAATCAGAAGTTAAGGCTCTCAGAACACTTCAAACCGAGAAGGGGATCTTCGAACATTTATGCTCTCTCATAACAAAAGGTACCTCTGTACCCTGAGAAAGGCAAAAAGTAGAGTATTTCTGGGGTTTTCTGGAGAAAGTTGCTTTCCCAAGCCTAGTTCAGCTTCTGCTTTACACTGAAGTGCTGGATGGTCACACCTCCTGGGAAGAACTGGGACAAGGGTGAGAAGACAGAGAAATAGAAATAGAGAAGGCCTACTTCCCAGGCTAACCGACCGTCCCAGTTTTAGCAGGGAAGGGCCCACATCCTGAGACGGCCCTCCGCCCCCGGATGGTGGGCCTGGTCACCCTACTTTAGTGTAGGCTCCAGAGAGTGGAGCCCTCGCAGCTGGCTGGCGAAGTGCCTGTCCTCATTGGGGCGTCCAAATCTCTAAAGGAGGTTCCTACATGAGAGCGGGCCCTGCGCCTCGTGTTGGGCACCCGGGGGCACTCACCGCCATTCTTCCTGGGGACCAGGAACACAAGGGTCAGGAGCGATGCCGCATTTTGTGCCCTTGAGAGGGAGCTGCAGTGTGACCCACTGGAACCAATTCTCTCTTGAGATGCGTGTGGGTGTCAGCGGGAACACACCTCGTGCGGGCGGGCTCTGAGCCTTATGTGGGCTTGCATCCTGGAGCGCCATGCTGGGGCTGACGACAGGTTGCACGGTCATCGTGTTGTCCCCTAGGCGCACGCTTCTGTGATCAGTCCTATTGATTTCTGTGCTCAGAGGATGACAGAAGAAATAAACTATCTCTGTTTGTGTTTGCTGTGACTGAATTGCTGGCTGCAGGACAGAAATGGAGAAAAAGCCATCTAAGCATGTGATCATGTCCTAGCCATCCTTCCAGGGCATTTAGAAAGATTTTTTTTCCAAAGGAGATTTTCCCTTCTGGTTTAACGCATTGTGAAAGAAAATGGCATCTCTGTAAACAGAAGTCTCTATCTGACTTTTTATGTAATGGAGCTCAATGAAGATTTGTTGGATAGATGAACCAATTAAAAGAAAGGAGAGCAGACAACAGCTTGTGGTCCAAATCCAGCCTGCCTGCCACCTGTTTCGGACAGCCCAGCAGCTAAGAATGGTTTTTGCAATTTTTAAAGAGTTGGGCCAAAAATAAGAGAATATTTTGTGACACAGAGAAATCATATGAAATTCAAATTTCAGAGCCCATAAATAAAATTTTCTTGGAATCCAGCCACACCTGTTCATTTACATATGATCTAAGAAGGCCTTCTCCCTGCCGTAGCAGAGCTGCGTACTCGCGGCAGAGAGCTGGGGCCCGCAGAGACGGAAATGTTGACTATCTGGCCTTGCCTGAAAAGGTATGCTATACCCTGCTTTAGGAAATATTAAGGTAACCAATCACATTTTCTTTGGTTAAGTCAGATTTAGATTAAAACCCCAAATCATATACACAGAGAATTTCTCTCCGGATGGGGTTGTGATTAAAACAAGATTCCCACATACTTGATGACGGGGTTGTGTTTGAAATGGGTTGGCGTGGAAATCATGCATGCTTTTTAAGCAAGTACAGAAAACTCTCTTGCCCTTGTCACAACCCGTCCCCTCCCCATCCCCGGAGTTGGGGAGAGAGAGCTGAGCCCTCTCTGGGTGAACTGTGGCTTCTCTGATTAGCATTGGCTGTCGCCTCCCTTCACGTCCCCAGTACCTACGTGCTGGCTCTTCTGTGAGGCTCATCTGTGGGTTCTTTGGTGGCAGGAGAGTAGGGTACCCTCTTGGCACTAGCTTTCCTACAAGACCTCTTGGGTACGGCACCAGCCAGACCGGCTATTCTTCAAGATGTCCACTTGACCTCATCCCAGAGGGGACGACGTGAACTCTCATGGCCTTGCAGCCTTCTCACAGCTCCATGGTTCTCCCCAACCCTTTCCAGAAGGAGAGGGGGAGAGGAGGAGGTGGCTGGCAGTAGCTCATCACTTTGGGCCTCCTTTTAGAAAGTTCTGGCGAATCCCATTTGTTTGCAGTTGACTTTAGAATGTGGTCTGAGTGTCCCTTGGCTGGTGTCTCACTGCTAGATGACAAGGACACAGTTTAAATCAGGAATGATGCTTGATGTTGTAGAATCAGGTGACCTGGATCCCGAGTTCCGTGAGAGCAGAGAGCTTGTCTGTGTTGTCCTCTGCCATGTCCCCACAGCCTGGCCCAATGCCAGGCCCATAGGAGGTGCCCACTAACGATGTGTTGAGAGCGAGTGTGCTCTGAAGAGCGCTCTTCGGAAATGACCGATTTAGATGGTTTTCCCCAAGCCCTCCTACAGCTGTTCTGTGAGTTTGAATGTCAGCTAATGAATCCATCCCTCAGAAAAACATTCATTTTATTTACCGGTTTATCACACGTTCTCCGGCACCTACTATAGATGCAGGCCACCAACCTAGGCACCCCAGCCACGGGGACAGGTGAGCCAAAGCCTTCAGGGAGCTTACGTGACACCTGTTCAGGTGGGACCTCTCAAGACGGACAAGTCCCCCATTGGCCACTTGAGGGAATTGTCAGATTTGAAAGGATTTTGCTGGTGATAAAAACACATCGGCCCAGATGCTACTGAGATGGTGAACACGTCATCCTAAAACTTACTCCCTTTTAATCTCAAGGCAATAAATTTAACTTTATAAAAGTAACAGGGTGCTTTATTTAACCAAACAAATCTAAGTCCAGTGATACAGTGCAATTCACACAGGTGAAATGCAGCTGGTTGTGGAGTTATTGTGTTGAAGAGCAGATACCTTCAAATTCGTTAAACCAGAGTTTTGAAATAATGTATTTCTTCTCACTAATGAAAAAGTTAATCCATTAGAAAATTTTCCTGCGCCTTCCCATCAGTTTAGTCATCTATCTGCCGTATGTATACTAACCTGAAAATTCAGCTCTTGTAAAATAATCTCTTTTTTATTAGGCTTCTCAGCTGATATTAACATCTGTATCTTACACAAGATAAATTCCCTTTCTGTTTGAAAAAATATCTCATTTTCTTAGCCACTGAGGGAATTTGGGAAAACACTCATCATTTTAATAACACTATAAAATTCTCTCTTTAAAAACTGGCATCCATTTACTTGCCTACGTGGTTTGGTCTTATTTTGTTCTTTTTTTTTCCCATTGCCACATCTGCTCATGGATCATTTTTTGGTTCCAGATACATTTGTGTTTCTTTGTGGATTATTTTTCTTATCATTCGGCTGCTCTATTGTAAATTTTTTTTTCTTGAGAAAATGAAAGAGTTTCTTGGAGACCAATTTACTGCTATAGTAACCACATTTGGGTTTTTTCATGTATCCTCAAAAAGAGCTATAATTGCTGCACTGAAATTAGATGAGTTCTGTTCATTTCATAGTTTTCTAAATTTTTAACTCTAACTCATACTTTGTAGTGGTGGAGGAGTGAAATCTTTGAAGAATTCATGCCCTTTGCAAATTACCATATCTTTCTTCTTTAGAAGTATCCAAGGATAATTTCCCTTGGCTTTTCACTAGACAAGTTAACTTAAAACAGTCTCCAAAATTTTATTTTTAAAAACTATAGCGTATAATTGCTCATGGACATTATGATTCATGCTCCATCCCCCAAGGCTAGCCAATCTAATTAAATTCATTTTTTAAATTTATTTATTTAATTAATTTACAGTGCTCACAATTAGTGAGCATTACCAAGTAGCAAATGTCATGTAGAGTACTGGGAATGTATAAATACCTAAAACATGATTCCTGCCCTCAAGGAGGAGACTTCTAGTTAATTGCACCATATTTGGGGGGCGGGTGGTGTTGGGTGGGAATGTTTGGTAGGGGTGGACAAGGACACGCAGGGATGTAGTGATGTGGTAAAGGGTAGCCGCTGGCCCAGCGTGGAAGGGCAGGTTTATGCATGGAGAGAGGGTCATAAAATAGATCTTCCCCTTGTCTCTGGGAGCCCCAGACCCTCCTGAAGGACACTCCCTTTCCAGCTGGCAGACATGGAAATATCCATTGCCCAGATGCCGTCCTGGACCACAGTCTCAAAATTTCCTCCCGCCGTCCCTCAATCACTTCATCAAGGCAGCAGCAGAAATCTGGCTCACGTTAGGTGGGAGGTGCTAGTCTCGGGATTCGGGAGCCACTTGAGAATCTGATAAACACCATGGACTTATATACCTCCACCCAGAAAAATCCACATGTCTACATAGTCTTGCGTGTAATATCAGAACGTTCCTTGACACCCCCCCCCCCGAGGCCAACCCCAGTTTCAGAGCCCTAGCAGCTGACTCTGGAAATGCTGGCTCCCTTTCCATTGTAGCAGTAGAAGCTGAGGGCTGCCCACCCCATAATAAGAAGGCCCAAGGCTTGAACTGGAAACTAGTTCCGCCTTCTCCCCTCCTCTGAAATGGGGCAGCTAATTATTCCTCCGTCTGTGTTCTCTCATCACCTAAGCTGACTATTCCAGCTGATCTAATTAATGAGCAGTGCTATAGCTATGGCCCCATCTACACAAGGTTGCCCGCATCTCTCACCCCTTCTCTACTAATAACCTGGAATTGGAGAGCTTTTCTGGGGAGCAGTAGGGTTCCTCCGATAAGAAAGTAACTATAAGAAATAAAAATAGATGATAAATTACTAATCACTACTTAAATTCACAGAGGATAAGAACACTAGTTTTTAGTAACATTCCTTTTACCTAAGTAACTGATATACATAAATACATGCCAACCAATGTGAAATATTCATTTTAAGACCAGGAAGATTATTCGGGAGGACTTGTATTTTCCTGGAACACTTACATCCCTACAAAAGCAATGAGCCAACTCACTTCTACAATCAAGATCAAAGCTTTGTGTATAACTGTTAAGGGTAACTTTTTGACACTTAAAAATATATATTATTATAATATATAATATAATATAAGCTAATATAAATATAATAATAATTGTTATTATCCCAACTAATAATGATGATGAGATTTAACATGTCTTAAGTCCTTGTTATATGCTAAACCTTCTGCTAAACACTTTTCCTTAGTGTTAAGACCAGCTGTACTTATGTGGTATATGCTTACCATGCCCTGTCCTGAGTACTTTCTGTGTATTAAAACTCATTCGATCCTCACAATGGTGAATGGGTACAATGCTTACCCATTTACTCTAATTTAAAGATGGGAAAATTGAGGCACAGGGAGGGTAAGGGATGTTCCCAAGATCCCATGGCTAGTAAGAGGTGGCGGGAAACCCAGTCTGGCTCCTGAGTGAATGCTCTTAACCCGGCCATCATGTGTAGTCCTCACAAGAGCGAGCAAGTACTGTTAATTGTACTCACATAACAGAGTGTAAACTGAGGCTTAGAGAGGTTGAAGGACTTGCTCAACCTGGGCACTTGCTCAGGGCCTGGAGGGGGGCACACAGTGGGAGTTGAAGAAAGCCAATACAACTTACTGGGACCAAGCTGGCTATCTGGCATATCAAGTCCTTACTTGGTGGGCCCAGCAAAGAACAGAGCTGGAAATGAGCTCTAGAACCTGGGTCTTAGTGCCTTCACCCCATAGACAGCTCCACTCCAATTTTGGATTAGACAGAAATAGCCTGTCTCCTATTCCAGGTTGGCCAAACATTTGCCTTGATTTTAGTAGAAAGCACTCAGGAGTACCTGCTCGTTGAGGTCAGCGGGAGCCTGGCAAGCTTAAGAGTGAAATAAGCCATTTAGAAGGGACCCATCTAACAATGAGATCTGTCTTTTTGTCAGTCCCTCCTCATCAGAATGATAATGGAAAGTCAAATCAGATCATGTTCCAGGAGCACTGTGTCTGCAGGAGAATATGTTCGGAAGGTCACCTTCCTGTATAATTTCAGCTGGGCTTAGATGCCTCACGGTGCTGCGTAGTAAAAAAACAAAGCAAAAACATCTACGGAGCATCCTGCACATAAAATATGCATGATGATGTATGATATAATAAAGCCTTATTATAGTAAAACCAGCAAGTACTTTCAGTGGAAACACAAAGGAACAGCCCCTTGGTATGCTGACACTACAGATTGTGGTCTCACCTAATACAGCCTTGCAGCATACACATTTTCTGACAATTGGAAATTACAGATCCTGGGGAGAAAGAAGTCGGCGATTCTAGAAGATGGAAAGTGTGGGAAAACGTTCTAATATGGATAGTGTAGAAAAAAGGATTTGAGTCCATAGTTCATAAAGGTTATAATGACATATAATGATGAAAATGAATGAGAAAAATGACTTCACCCAGATTATTTTAATGTCCCTTAGATTTTCATAACCATCTCCCACTCTCTCATTAAATCTCTCCATTACTGTAGATACTTTTATGCGACTCATGTATGGAAAATAAATGTTGGAGATGGAAGAAGCAGAAAAAAATTTAAACTAGGGCATGTTTTCAGTTATCTCATATGGTTGACACTACCGCATGTCTTACCTTGTATTAACTTAACAAGTACCTTACTTGTATTAAGAAAAAAAATGGAGGAAGATAATTATTGGCCTTACGCCGTGTTCCTTTAGAACTACAGATTTATAAAGTCTTCCATGCCCCTTGTATAAGTAGCTGAAAAGAAAAAAAAAATATCTTGGTGAGCCTGTGATCAGAACATGCTTGGGATCAAGGTATAAGCCTCATTCCCTAGAGATTTTAGTAGAGGGTCTCAGGTACTAAAAGCCAGATCCTGTTTTTCTGTTTGTTTGTTTGTTTGTTTTGTTTTTTAATTATTTATGTATTTATTTTTGGATGCTTTGGGTCTTCGTTGCTGCGTGTGGGCTTTCTCTAGTTGCCGCGAGCGAGGGCTACTCTTCCTTGCAGTGCGCGGGCTTCTCATTGTGGTGGCTTCTCTTGTTGTGGAGCATGGGCTCTAGGCACGCAGGCTTCAGTAGTTGCAGCACTCAGGCTCAGTAGTTGTGGCTCGCAGCCTCTAGAGCGCAGGCTCAGTAGTTGTGGCGCACGGATTTAGTTGCTCCGTGGCATGTGGGAACTTCCCGGACCAGGGATCGAACCCGTGTCCCCTGCACTGGCAGGCAGATTCTTAACCACTGCACCACCAGGGAAGCCCCCAGATCCTGTTTTTACAGGCAGCACAGTGGAGGGTGTGGTTGGCAAGAATCTCAGGCCATATACTCAGATGTGCAAGAAGTGTATTGTTATTTATCTGTTATCTGTAAAAATCCAGATTTTATTTCAAATCCTTATCCTAGTGTATGGTCAATTCATCCCATTTTCCATGGTGCTGAGTCTACATTTGGGGGGAGGGGGTATAATGGGAGGAGGCACTGGGAGAGGTGAAGTGTGTCCCCTGTTTGGCCACATCGTCCATCTTGCTAGAATTCGCTGAGATATCTTTGTGCCCATCTGGTCCACCTTTGATCACGCACATAGGCAGGGAGCTACTGTGTCATTCCTTGTCCACTGCTGTCAACCCTTCCGAAGCCATGTCTCTGTCATCTTGGGTGCACTTGCCCCTCCTGAGCCATACTGGGACACTGAATAATTCCAGGGCTAATTCCCTCCAGGATCTTGTCACCTTCCGGGTTCTGACTAGGAAAGAAGACACCGTCGTTGTGCTCTTTAATCCCACAAGGCTTTGTGGAGGTTCCTAAGTGACTTTTCCCAGAGGATCAGCTTCTCAAAAGAGGGGGAGCACGCCTGTCCTTTCCCAGGCACCCACAAGTTGGTGCTCTTCTGCTCGCCCCAAGACTCTCTCCATCCCCCCCAGCCTCTCACTAGTCCCCGTTCTGGAGAGGAGGGAGCTTCACTCTCATTTATCGAATATCCTTCCTAGCCCTGAGCTCCTGGAACCTATGTATTTCTCTACTTTCTTCTGTAACACCCCTGTCCTGCAGTGATGAGTGTTTTGTGGTCTGGCTGACCAAATGGTCAAACAAATAGAGCTGACCAAGAAGAGCAAAGAAATGGGCCTGGAGGTGAACAGCGGTGAATATTTCAAAATATTGTCCTGCTACGCATTGAGAAGACATATGGTGTAGAGATCAGAAGAATCTGAATTCAAGTCCTGCCTCTGCATTAGATTAACTGTGTGTGACCTTGGGCAACAACTTAACTTCTATATCCCTCAGTTTCTTGACCTATAAAATGAAGACCTACCTCATAGCATTGCTGCAAGAGTTCAGTAAACCACAGTGAGTAGAGCTCTTTGCAGGGTAAGAGCACATGAGGAACTCTTCGTAACTTTGAGTTACTGTTGTCTTTGTCCAGGTCACCATCAGCATCATCGCTTAGAATTTGCACTTCTAAGGCTTTGTCTAAGGGTCGAAGGAGGTAATGTACAGGGGCGCGCTTTGTGACTTGTCACCAGCTGGTCTCTGTGTGTCAGATGCCGTCATTGCTGCTCCTGGGAGATTGGAGCACAAACCCGGAAGTCAACCAAAACCAGAGAGGATCCTGGGTAGAAATCTCATCTTTTAGGTTAAAGATAACTTGGGGAACAATCAAAAGCCCTGAAACTCAGGGTTTGCAAGGGCATCCAGGGCTCATCCCGGGGGTGCTAGAACCCAGCAGTGATTGGCAGTGAACTTGACTTGGGACCACACAGGTGTGCAGCAGTGGGATGAAGTGTGCAGCAGTGGGATGAAGTGTGCAGTGTGTTGTGGCGGAAACAAGAGTATCATGTCAGATGGGCGCAGGGGGTGTGGAGAGATGCAGGGCTATTGGCGTGTGCCCTCCTGAGGCTGACATTAGGTTAGGAATGACCTAAATCAGGGGTCAGCAAACTTTTTCTGGAAACGACCAGATAGTAAATATTTTAGGCTTTGCAGGTCATGGTCTCTGTCACAATTCAACTCTGCCATTGTGGCATATAAGCAGCCATAAATAATATGCAAACAAACAGGCATGGCTGTGTTCCGATAAAACTTTATTTACAGAAACAAGAGTGTAGGCCGGATTTAGCCCATAGGCTGCTGTTTGCCGACCCCTGACTTAAGCCAGTGAAACTGAAAGAGACTTGATCTGAAGGTAAGAGGACATAGAGGCAGAGAAATAAAGCAGAGGGTGCTGGACATTTTTTTTTTTTTTTTTTGCCAGCAATAATAATAAAGATAAAGCAAATGATATGAACTTCCTGGGCACCTAAAATCCTTTTTGGATGGTAGAGAGAAGGGAAAAAAATAATGAGACAAACAAATAGATAAACATCAAAGACTTCTGTGATGCTTTTCCTGATCCTCCCTAATCACCCCCCAAAGTAGTTAATTACTCCCATGTCTTGATGCACTGAGGGGTGTGTGTGTGTGTGTGTATGTGTGTGTGTTTTGGGGGGGGGGTGCTGCACCACACAGCTTTGGGATGTTAGTTCCCCGACCAGGGATTGAACCCAGACCCTCAGCAGTGAAAGCGCAGAGTCCTAACCACTGGACCACCAGGGAATTCCCCTGTACATATATTTTTATTATAATCTGTACCACACAGTGTTACCGTTATATGTAAACTTGTCTTTTATCACAAGTCTGTGTGGGTTTTTTTATATATATAAATTTATTTATTTATGTTTGGCTGCATTGGGTCTTCGTTGCTGCGCGCAGGTTTTCACTAGTTGTGGCGAGCAGGGGCTACTCTTCGTTGTGGTGCGTGGGCTTCTCATTGTGGTGGCTTCTCTTGTCGTGGAGCATGGGCTCTAGGTTCGTGGGATTCCGTAATTGTGGCACATGGGCTCAGTAGCTGTGGCTCGCGGGCTTAGTTGCTCTGCGGCATGTGGGATCTTCCCAGACCAGGGCTCGAACCCGTGTCCCCTACATTGGCAGGTGGATTCTTAACCACTGCGCCACTAGGGAAGTCCCAGTCTGTGTGTTTCTTAATGACAGGCACCAGGATTAAGGTAGCACTAGCTGCTATAACAAATACAAAGCCATACAAAGGTTCAGTCACGCTAGGAATTTATTCGTCAATCACATAAATTCCTGATGGAATGCGTACTCCTGATTGCTGGATAGCTCTCCTTAAGGGGGTAATCTGGGGGCCTAACTCAGACCTTCTCCCTTTTGCGACTTTGCCATCTTCAACACTTAGCTCCTGGTTTGTCCCCGTCAAAATGCAGAAGGGGAAGAGGCTGGAAGGACCTTGGAAGATTTCTTCAGGTCAGGCCCAGAATGGGGTACAGCACTTCTGCTCCCCTTCCTATGGCAAGAAGGCAGCCACATGGGTGAATCTACCTACACACATTTCAAGCCAGAAGCAGGTCCATTGCTTGTCTCATGCTTTTGCGTACTGTGTTGATTTTAGCCTTGACACATCATATGTTCCAAACATCTCCATCACTCCATCAGTAGCATTTACTGTATCATCTCTGTCTGCCTCACTTCTACTGACTTCACTGTTCTCAGTCTCCTCACATCACCTTAGTCTCCATTCACAGATTTGAAAGAAGGTATTTGGTAAGTGGTTTAAATTCTCCTTTTGGAATAAACCTGCCCCCCCATGTCTTAATCGAGTGTCATGTCATATACCGAACATAACCAGAATCACATTTATGTCCACACTTAAGATGATCTCTAGTTTTATGTTAAACTCAATAACTTGTCTTTCCTCTGGGAAAATCAGTGTTTGCTGCCCTTCTGTATGGGGTTCTAAGGGTTATATTTATGCCCTATGTGATCATTTACGTATGAACTTGAAGATAAACATCCTTCTCCTTTTGTAACTGAATCAGCATCCATGCTGTGTACTATCACCGTGCCCCCTTCTTGTCCTTAAGATGCAGAGAGTGTGGTAGTGCAAAATAGACCTGCACCTGGGAGAGAGAAGATCATGGTTCTACACCAGGCATCTCCCAAGCAGCTCTGTCAATATGAGCGTGTAACAGCTTGAGAGTCCTCACCCCTCAGAAGGTGGGGGTGGGGAACCATTGGCGTCCCATCTGAGACCATTTTTCATTGTACAGCTCTCTCTGTCTTTGAACGGCAGGGCATTTAACCTCTGCGGCCTCTTATCCTCTGAATCCTGGCGGTAGTCCCCAGTCACTGGGGGCGCCCCTACCCCACTGAGGACCACTGCAGGTGATTGCTATGAAATGCTTCCAGCCTAAGCGTACTGTGATCAGTAGTCAGCACATCTTACCTTCTTCTCAAGAGGGTGCAATTTTCAAATTCCTGCAGGTGAATGGTTCCAGTGGGTGGAAGGTTCCAAGATGGCAGAATATCCATGAGATGATTGAGAAGAGAGGAGAGAGGTAATGAGGCAAGTCCTGTCCCTGTTCCCAAGCAACAGAGCAGGGACCAGGGACCAGGGAGGTAGCAATTATCAAGATCCACCCCTCTCCCTGCTGGGAACCCAGCTGGTGTGGTAGCAGAGACCCCCATGTTCATAAATAAAATGGTAGGACAGTGGATTTTAGTTATAAATAGGATCTATTAAAATGTACTGGCTTACAAATCTGAGGCAGAAAAGGATTCTTTGAACAAGTAAGAGATAGATTTTGTACTCCCTTGACACTCTTTTGCTACCTTGTTTTTTCATGCAAACAGAAGCTGCTGAAACAGGCACTTGAACTGAAATTTAAAAAAAAAAAAAAAGGAAAAGGGAAGCAGCCACCATTTACTAAGCCCTTTTCTGGGCCACATACACAAATCCTGGCACATCTCTGTGACTGGGGGTAATTGGACTCAATTTATGGTTAAGGAAACAGGATTAGACAAGTGCTAACTGAATGCAAGGCTCTGTACTCTACTAGAAAGTTCTGTAATTTGGTCAAGGTCAGTTGAGCAATACCTGATGAAGCCAGGAAGTCAGCCCAATGTCCACTCCCTGTTGCCGCTTGTTGTCTAAGGGACCCTTAGACACTGAGCAGGCCAGTCTGCAGTGGATGTGTGGATTCAGCCACCAGAGGATCTTTCCTGAATAGTGAGAGCTGAATAACACCCCCAGGACCCTTGCATGACCCAGGCAAGAGGGGAACTCTCCCAAGACAAAACTGAGAATGTTTCCCACCAGCCAACTGGGCAGGGGTTCAGAGTAAAAGTACATTATTTAGAAATAGAAAGAAATGGGATATTTCTTACAACTAGTGTAAACTACCTAGTCTTCTGTTTTAATGTTGGATAAAATGCAGAAGCAAGGAAAGTGGGGACTATCTTTAGTGCCATTTGTCCACTCTGAAATACTTTTCAATTCCACATGCAAACATATGAGCTCATGTCTCTCAAATTGGCCTTAATTTCAACACCTTTGCTTATTATTAGTATACTATGTGTTTTAAATCAGTCTTTATTAAGTGTGCCAAATTATATACCACCATGTAGTAGACATTAAAAAGCAGTCAAGAAGCCATTTGATAACACCTGAAAAGATAAAATACAGACTCATTTTCTCCATGTGATATATATGGTTAGACAAAAAAGTACCCCCAAACTGTAGATCTTGTCATTTAGACAGAAGCAATTGTAATGTGTTATGATTCCAAATAGGATTTCACTTTTATTTCAACATCTTTGCTTTTTTGTATTCTGAGAATCTCCAGCCTAAACAACCAAGGTGAAATTTGTTACCGATTCTAGGTTAAATAATAAAGGACCTTGAAAACAAAAGGTTTGTTCATTTTTCCCCCATGTGAGAACTTATCACTGTTAAACATCCTTCTTTCCCTTTTAGCTCCTTGCTGCTGTTTTATTTATATTTTTATGCACAAAATAGTCTACATCTCTGTGTCTAATAAATGGGATTGCTTTGTGGGCTGAGCATTCTTGGATTTTTACAAGTAGCATGTCGGAGCTGAGTTTTCATCACACGCTCCAAAACCCTACCCCAGGGTGTTTTCATTTATATTTAATGTTAAATGAAGGATATTAGAGGTGGAACAGACTGTTCTTCATTCAACCCAATCAGCCACATCAGCTCACTCTGAATTCCGGAAATAACATTTGGAATGTTCTTTCTGATAGAGCACTTCAGGGTATTTGGGTAACTTAGAGCTTGGTAATTTTAAAACTGAATAGCTAAACACAATAACAAAGGAAACCTCTTTGGGGATTTATAATAAAAAATACCACGTTTGGAGAAAGCTTCCAAAAGTGCGAAGATTTAAAAAAAAACAAAACGCACATTTCTCACCCTTTAATTTCCTGTGTGTATTATGTTTCTTAACCACTGTGAGGTACCAGTTTCCATTATTTGGCAAAGCAATAAAATATGTGGGAGGGCCTTAAAAGTAGCCTTCCCCTGTAATTTGTTTTCTTTCCCCGTGAAGTCCCTCTCCTTAGGCCCTCAAATATACAGTATGTCCTAAAAGTAGCATAGCTGTGATTAATAAGAGCCTTTCAGGTAGAAGTGGAATGTAATTCAAACTGGCTTAAACAACAAAAGGGAATCTGCTGGCTGGTGGGACTCAGAAGGATGTGGGGTGCAGGTGATCAGGCACAAGGGAATTGGGAATCCTTCGCCCTCCATCTCTTGGCTCCGCCCACTTCCTGCCCTGGCTTCTTTCTCTGGAGCGCTCTCTCCCAGTAGTGGTAAGGCTGAACCACAGCTCTAAACTTGCATGCCACTAGCCTAACAACCCAAGTGGGTGAAAGGCAACCATTTCCTACTAAATCCACCCACACTTCCCAGACGGGACTTTCGCTGGCCAGGTATGGTGACACTCCAGCCCTAAACAAGAGATTGGCACTCAGGGAGTGGACTGTGCCTTGGCTGGGGGGCGTTGGCGGAGAGGGGCTAGGTCCAGGTCATGCAGTGGGGATGGGATCAGCCCTACCTGGATTATCAGTATCTAAGAGTGCGGAGGTTGGTTCTGCAAAGGAAATCTGGTGGCTGTTACTAAAAGAATGGAAACAACTGCCACTACAACTAGTCACTCGTGGCTGCAGGTTGTTTTGGACACATTTTATTGTGGAAGATTTTGAACAGGATCCTAAGTGTAGAGAATAGCATAGTGAACCCGTGTTCCCATCACCCAGCTTCATGGCCAATCATCCATACCCAAGACACTTCCCCACCCTTGGATGACATTGAAGCAAATTGCAGACATTGCATCATTTCATCTATAATAATGCAATATGTGTCTCTAAGGAATAGCATTCTTCATAAAAAATAAAATCCCACGATAGCATTATCATACCTTACAAATTAACAGTACTTTCTGAATCAAATATCCAGTCAGTACTCATATCTTCCACGGTCTCATAAAATAATTTCTTATTGCAGTATATTTGAATCAAGAGCCATATAAAGTCCATATTCTATGATTTGTCAGTATGTCTTTTAAGACTCTTTTAATCTGTAGTTTTTCCTTCCATCTCTTTTTACTGTCTTTCAAAATAATCTATGTATATTTAAAGAAACAAATTTTTTGCCCTGTAGAGATTCCCAGAGGCTGAATTTTGCTGACTGTGTCCCTGAGTGTCACGTCACATGATCTGTCCTCTGATGTTTCCTATAAGAGTCTGATCTGCTGTCTTACGGAGGATGCTGTGTATTTTCTTTTTTTTTTTTTTAGCATCTTTATTGGAGTATAATTGCTTTACAATGGTGTGTTAGTTTCTGCTTTATAACAAAGTGAATCAGTTACACATATACATATATCCCCATATCTTTTCCCTCTTTCGTCTCCCTCCCTCCCATCCTCCCTATCCCACCCCTCTAGGTGGTCACAAAGCACCAAGCTGATCTCCCTGTGCTATGCGGCTGCTTCCCAATAGCTATCTATTTTACATTTGGTAGTGTATGTATGTCCATGCCACTCTCCCACTTTGTCCCGATGCTGTGTATTTTCATCCTCTAGAGGTGCATGGTGTCTGATTGTATCTCTTTCTGTGATGTAAGCAACCGTTGATAATCTTTGCCGAGATCTGTCAATTCATGAATGATTACAAGAAGGTGATACTCTAATTCCATCATTTCTTCTTCAATTATAAGCTGAATAACTCTAAAGACAAAGTGTTTGGCTATCCTGAGGAATAGTTCATATGAAAGGCAGGACAACCAGTTGATTCTGTCCCGTTATTTACCACTTCTCAAAACCAGTTTTCAAAACAGTTAGTTGTTTCATTGGCACTCCCAAAAACCAGGTTGTTGTTTTTTGTTTTTTGTTTTTTTTTTGCGGTACGCGGGCCTCTCACTGTTGTGGCCTCTCCCGTTGCGGAGCACAGGCTCCGGACGCACAGGCTCAGCGGCCATGGCTCACGGGCCCAGCCGCTCCGCAGCATGTGGGATCTTCCCGGGCCGGGGCTCGAGCCCGCGTCCCCTGCATCAGCAGGCGGACTCCCAACCTCTGCGCCACCAGGGAAGCCCTGTTTGTTTGTTTTTTAAGTATCATTATGAACTCATAGATTTAAGTATATTTTATTATTTAAATCCATTGATATTCTTCTTCTTCTTGAAGCTCAGTTTGTCTCCTCTTTGGTGAGAGCCTATTCCAGAGTGCTATTGAGTCTTCTCAATAGGACCCTAATAGTCTCTTTTAGTGTTTTGACTTTCTGATAAGACAAGATACTCAAGGTCCTGCTTGTGTGTTTGTTGCTCCACATCTGAAATCTGTCATTTCTCCAAAGAGCCGTGACTCCTTCTAGTGGGAAATTATATTTAGTAATCTGAGTGCTAGTGTGCTCATTGACAGAACGAAGACGTTTGTTTACACTTTTCCAAGATAAAATACATCATGAGCTCATACCAGTATGTCTGATTCAAATTCAGAACAAAAGGTTTTTATGTAACCTCATCTGTCTTAAATCTTTGTCTCCTTTTTCTCAAACTTTGTGTCCCAATTCTCATCATAATTTCTCCACACACCAGCCTCAGAATGACAGCACTACTACAAATAACCTGATTACCGAACACATTTTAAGATATTTTTATTGCAGTTCTGTTTGTCTTTATGGCATATCCCACATGGATGTTCAAAATACTGTTTTAAAATCATTTGAGATAGTTCCTGTCTGTGTTATTCTTCCTCTAACTGGATTCACGGGTACAATTATTTCATTTTACTTAGAATTGTTAGGAATGGCTCTTTTGTTTGATTTTGTTTGAAAATTATGTATAACTATAACCATGACACCAACTGGATACACAGGCTCTTTATTTCACTTAACAAACAATTTTTAGGGATTTTCTTTAACTTTGTTTTATAATTATGTGTATTTGCATGATTCCCAAGTTAAATCTACAAAATGTATATTCAAAGAAGTACGTGTAAATTCTGTCTCCGTTCCCTTCTCCCTGTTTCCTTCCACATATGTAACACTTATTTTTAAATTTTATTTTGTGGTTCATTCTTGCAATGTTTAATATGAGCACATACTCTAATCTATCTCCATTCTTAGAAACGGTAGTAAACTAGACACATTTTTATTCACTTTGCTTTTTTCACTTAGCTCTGTCTCCTACCAATTGCTACATCATATCATCGTGTTTTTACACACACACACACACACACACACACACACACACACACACACAGTAATTTGGAAGATGTATATTTTTGTTCTAATGGCTGTCATTAGACTAATGCCTTTGTATAATAGCCTAGTCCCCCATCACCACCACCTACTCACCTTTTAAATTTTCTGGGTATTGTCTATTGCTCTCTTACTATGAACATTATTGAAATTAGCTAAGTAACCTCTTTGCCTTTTTGCTCTCTCCCTGGACATTTGATTTGAACTAATATCATTATACTCATAATTCATGATAATGCCTATAAGACCTACCTCTGCTCTTCATAAACTTTCTAATTTCTCCCCCCATTTGTTGTGGATCGATGTGCTACATCCGCCTTATCAGAATAGAGCCAATGTGGATGCTACCTCTCGCTCTTATAGGATCAGAGTGGCAGTTATACAGGGAACTATGTGCTTGTGCCTCACTGCTCTGCCTTGGTGGCTGTCACTCTGTTCATGAGGGGTGTCTGCAGCACATTCCCCCTGGTGTGGATCTCCAACTTCTTGTGAGGACCTGTAGGCACTCCGGGGTATTTCTGGTTTCCAAGGCATCAGCGCCCCTTTCCCTTCCCTCCATGGTCTCCCACAGAGATGCCTTAGTGGTTTATCTCCACCAGCTCCTATTTGGCGCTCAGAGAGATGTCTCCCCACCTAGTTTTGCTGGGGTTATTGTCGCTGGGTTCGGCTTTGCCATCTTCATTGCTTTCTCTCTTACTATGGGAGAACTCAAGGATGTTCAAAATCTGTTTTAGCAACTTGACATAATCCTCCAGTGGCTACAAATTTTATCAAAAAGTTTTAATTTTAGAAAAGTACATGTAAACATTCAGTATCTCTTATGGTCATATAATACTTTCGTTTGAGTAATTCTCTAGCAGACCTAGCAGACAAATATAAACAGAGAGTAATTCTCCCAGGCTCAGGTAAAATCCTGCTCTCTTTTTAATAAAGAGAAAATAATCATATATTATGGAAAAATACAACATAGCTGCTCTGTTGAAAATAGAACGTTTATTTTTTTTCTCTTGGAAGTGAATAGCAGACCACTTTTTATGATACATTTGTGATTTGCTATGTGAAGTTCAAATGTTGAGAATGTTACACTTGTGGACATCAAAGCCTAGATTTAAAAAATTGACTTCCTACAAAGTAAAGTATCTTAGAGTAGTGTGGGAAATATTTGACCCACTGAAGGCATTGCTTCTGCCAGTCTTATTTTCATGCTGTTATGTTCTTCCATGATTAATATATATGAGTAAGGGTGCCGTTCACCTTCACAAAACGGTGGACTAACAGGAAAGGTTTTCTTGATGCTCTGAGGCTATAGAGGCTCAAGGAATGTAGTATTTTCCCAGAGCCAGTAACTAGCAGAGCCCAGGGTCGAACATGGATGCCAAGTGAACCGATTGAGAACCGTTGTACCAGACCACGCAGAAACCGTGTAGCACCGTTTTCAACACAGGAAGGGATTCTAACCATTACCACTGGAGAAGAAAACTTAGACTTTTCATTTGCTTAAAGGATAGGGAGGAGAGGAGACAGCAGGAGAAGGTATTACAAGGCTTGTGTAGCGTCAACATTGCAATGCAATAGATCTCATTTTTTTCTGCTAAGTTTTACAAGCTGTAATTCAGAGAGGCACCAGGGCGGTATCTGCCCACCTCTGGATTGAAAAAGAAACACAGAATCAAGGCTATTTTAGGCATCTGTCAGGCTGTAATTACCTCTTTGCTCAGAGAAATCTTTATGTAAGACTAATGCAGATTGGCATTTCTTCAGTTTAAAGGAACATTTCCAGTCATTCTTTTGAAAGAATGATCCTTATTAATGATGGTTATTTCAGTATATTTTGATAGAGAGCAAATGTTCCCAGCATGACCTTGCCATGGAGATTTTGCTTTTAATCTGGTCTGTTTCTGATTTACTTGCAAGCTCCATACTTTGAGCTTTCTTCTGCTCTTTCTAGTTCAGAAATTGTTGGCTGGCATTCATCTAAACTCTCCAAGTAAGCCGGACTTGTCTATGTATACCTTCCACAAAAAGTTCACCCAAAGTTTCACCACTAAGACATGGGATTGAAATGACAATTTATAGAGAAAGTACCAGGTTTTCATCATTAAGCACTTGTTCACTGTCTTAGGTTGGGCTCGCAGAAGCTGACCCTGAGATGAGAATCATGTGCAAGTGACCTAAAGGGAAGAGTTCCCAGGAAAAATAGGGGAGTGGGAAAGTAAGACCTGGAAGAAAAGGAAGCCCAACAAAGTTGCCGCATCAGGCAGAGTCCCAGGCGGTTAACTTTGGCTCATTCCACAAGGGAGTTCTGGGCAGTGCCTAGGTCACACCTAATAGTTGTCCCATCAGAGGCAGACAGATAGAACATTTGTAACTCTACTCCACCACAGGACAAGTCACTGTTTAGGGACTGCCCATTGGGAAATGTAAATTCCCAGGTACTTCTAGCTCACCACACTCCCTCCATGCTCTCGGGCAATGACTACTCAGTAGCCTGAGGGTATTTCTTGAACAAAGAGTCCAGTCCAGGTGCTGGATGTTGGGAGTGAAAGCCCTTGGGATCTGCATGTGTGCTCTGTATACTGATTGCCTCTGGGGCTTTCACTCTCCTTGCACTTGATTTATTCCTGCTGCTTCCATCAACACATCCTAGAGTTCCCAAGGACACCTTAAGCAGACAAAGGTGCCTAAGAAGTTCAAGTTCTGTTGTGTTCTCTGGAAACACATCAAATCAAGTATCGGAGACCACCTGTACCTACTCCAGCATTCATTTCTAGCCCAACATTCCACATTCACTGACAATTATCTCTAGAATAAAGACGTGAGTGAATGAATTTAACTATAAAAATATCTGCTATAAAAAGAAAACCATGCTTTTCTAATCTTTAAAAGTGTATCTGTGTAAAAGAGAACCAAATGCAAGGGAAATGTGTGAGTGAGTCCAGGCACTTCCCTGGGTGCTTCACATATTTAATCAACACAGCAGTCCTCTAAGGCAAGTACTGTCACTGCCATTTTAGAGGTGAGGAAACTAAGACTCAGAGACATGAAATGTATTCATTCAGTAAATATTTATTAGGCACCCACTGTGTGCTAGGCATGGCAGTAGGTGCTGGTTATGGAGTGGCAAGCTGGTCCCTTCCCTCCTCAAAGCACATGGTCTAGTGAGGAAGATGGACAGTAAGAGGTGAAACAAACAAACACATAGATAATTACAAATGATGTCATGTGCCATGAAGGAAAAGAACAGGACACTGTAAGGGAGAATGATGGCATAGGAATAGGAGACTCGGGGAAATCCTCAATGAGGCTGTGACATTTAAGTTGTGACTGAGAGGTTGGGAAAAGTCAACCAGGCAAAGAGTGGAAGGAAGGAAAGAGCTTAGAGTGTTTGGAGAAGAGAAATAAGAACATCCTGGCTGTCCTTGGCCCACAGAGGGAAAAGTGGTGTGAAAAGACAAGAGAGAGAGACAGGAACTGGGTGGGTGATGGAGGGTCTTCTAGAGTAAGAGTTGGCAAATTGTGGCCCATGGGCCAAATCTGGCCTGTTTGCTGTTTTTGTTTGCTTGTTTGTTAATTTTTTATCGAAGTGTAGTTGATTTACAATGTTGTGTTAGTTTCTGGTGTACAGCAAAGTGATTCAGTTTATATATATATATATGTATATATATATATATATATATATATATATATATCCTTTTTCAGATTCTTTTCCCTTACAGGTTATTACAGAGTATTGAGTAGAGTACCCTGTGCTATACAATAGGTCCTTGTTGTTTATTTATTTTATATATAATAGTGTGTATCTGCTAATCTCAAACTTCTAATTTATCCCTCCCCCACTTTCCCCTTAGGTAACCATAAGTTTGTTTCTAAGTCTGTGAGTCTGTTTCTGTTTCGTAAATCAGTTCATTTGTGTCATATTTTATTTTATTTTATTTATTTATTTTTTGTTTGTTTGTTTCTGTTTTTGTTTTTTTTGTGGTACGCGGGCCTCTCACTGTTGTGGCCTCTCCCGCTGCGGAGCACAGGCTCCGGACGCGCAGGCTCAGCGGCCATGGCTCACGGGCCCAACCGCTCGGTGGCATGTGGGATCTTCCCGGACTGGGGCACGAACCTGTGTCCCCTGCATCGGGAGGCAGACTCTCAACCACTGCGCCACCAGGGAAGCCCCATTTGTGTCATATTTTAGATTCCACATATCAGTGGTATCATATGGTATTTGTCTTTTTCTGACTTACTTCCCTGTAAGTAAGTAAGTAAGTAAGTAAATCTGGACCCTTGCCTGTTTTTGTAAAGCAAGTTTTATTGGAACATAGCCACACGTGTGCATTTACATATTGTTTGTGGTTACTTCTGTGCTACAACTGCAGGGGGGCGTAGTAACAAGAGACCACCTGGCCCACAAAGCTTAAACTGTTGACTATCTGGCCCTTTCCAAAAAAAGGTATGCTGACCCTTGATCTAGACCGTGAAAAGAAGTCTGGATTTTATTCTAGGAAAAAGAGGAAACCATTGGCAAGTTTTAAACAGTTGAGTCAGATCATCCAACTTGCATTTTAAAGTATCACTCTGGCTGCACTTCATGGAGAATGGAATAAGGGAGACAAGGATGGAAACAGAGAAGCCATTAGAAGTTCTTGGAAAAGACCAGGTGAGAAGTAACAGCCAGGTGACTGGTCCAGAGTCATCCTGGGTGTAGAGCAAAGTGCGTCATACAGGAAGGGTCACTAGGGCTCGGCAGTGTATTTGACGTGGAGATTGAGGGACAGTGAGGCATAGAGTATAAGTCCCCTAAAATTTCAAGCTTTTGCTCTGGGTCAGTGATGGTGTCAGTCAGTGAGATGAGCCAACTGGAGTTGGCGGAAATAATTTCAGTGAGTAGATAAGCTGAAGTGGCTCAGAGTTCTCTGTTATTAAGTCATGGACTCTGCGCTGAAGACCATGTCATCATGCTGTTAGGATAAACAATGTGGCCTCCCATAGTAATCATCACATGGGTTTAACTCTCAATTGAATTAGTGCCTTTCACACAAAACCACCGACAATAAATCTTTTCACACCAATATGTGGGGCAGTTGTGTAATCAGGCCACAAGAAAAGGTCAAAATGATCTGTTTTAGGAAGATATGCCTGCAATTGTGTAGCCTGGTTCCTTATATTTGACAAAGTTTATATTTAATTAGTATTATGCATAAAATGAGCTAATTTTGAGCTTCATCTTATAAGAAACCTGTCTCAGGCCACTGATTAAAATCTTTCAGATGTGAATTAAATGTGTATCTACATACACTATACAGAGAGCAGTGCTGGGGACATACAGTATAGGATTCAAAATAGTTGTGGGGCTCTTGCTGTCACCCTAACATTTATTTTGTCTCAGGTATCCACGGGGGACCCACTCACCAACATTTCTCAGGTCCTGATTCAAAATCAGGAGATTCTAGAACTGCACTTAGCCATAGACAGGACGGCAGTGCTCTGAGGGGCCCAGGCTTGAACGAGACCTCCCACACCTGGCTCATCTTCACATCTAGGTAGCTGAGAGGGCAGCAAGGGGCTTCCCCTGGTGCCCTCGCTACTCCACTCAGGCAGAATGCAATCTTTTTTTTTTTAATAAATTTATTTTGTTTATTTATTTATTTATTGGCTGCATCGGGTCTTCGTTGCTGTGTGCGGGCTTTCCCTAGTTGCAGGGAGTGGAGGCTACTCTTCGTTGCGGTGCGCGGGCTTCTCGTTGCAGTGGCTTCTCTTGTTGCGGAGCATGGGCTCTAAGCGTGCGGGCTTCAGTAGTTGTGGCACGTGGGCTCGGTAGTTGTGGCATGCGGGCTCAGTAGTTGTGACATGCGGGCTCAGTAGTTGTGGCTCACAGGCTCTAGAGCGCAGGCTCAGTAGTTGTGGTGCCCGGGCTTAGCTGCTCCGTGGCATGTGGGATCTTCTCGGAGCAGGGCTCAAACCCATGTCCCCTGCATTGGCAGGCGGTTTCTTAACCACTGTGCCACCAGGGAAGCCCCAGAATGGAATCTTAAGCCACAGCCACCCCTGACCCAAGTCTCCTCAAGCAGCAGACCCGGCCCAGGTTAGGATCTGGCACAACTTGGAAGGTGAACGGTGACCCAACTAGCCACATTTCAAACTGAAGCTCGAAGTACCATTCCTTTTTTTTTTTTTTTTTTTAACATCTTTATTGAGGTATAATTACTTTACAATGGTGTGTTAGTTTCTACTTTATAACAAAGTGAATCAGTTATACATATGTTCCCATAGCTCTTCCCTCTTGCATCTTCCTCCCTCCCACCCTCCCTGTACCATTCCTTTTTAATCATTTTCTGCGATCTACATGGAGGGCTCTTATTTCCCTTTCTTTAAATAAACAGCAGTTCATCTATACGGAGAAACTACACGTGAATAAGAGCAAAGCATGTAAAGGGTGAGTTACTAACTATGGAAATTGAATACTTCAGCTATTCTGTTCACACTTCTCCTAACAGCGCTATAGGGCGTATGTTTAAAGACATATTATATGAGGTTTTTTAAAAAAAATAAATTTATTTATTTTATTTATTTATTTTTGGCTGCATTGGGTCTTCGTTGCTGCGCGGGCTTTCTCTAGTTGTGGCGAGACGGGGCTACTCTTCATTGCGGTGCGTGGACTTCTCATTGCGGCAGCCCCTCTTGTTGTGGAGCACGGGCTCTAGGAACACGGGCTTCAGTAGTTGTGGCGCACGGGCTTAGTTGCTCCGTGGCATGTGGGATCTTCCCAGACCAGGGCTCGAACCCGTGTCCCCTGCACTGGCAGGCGGATTCTTAACCACTGCGTCACCAGGGAAGCCCTATTATATGAGTTTAAAAGGAGCCATTAAGGTCTCATCTGGGCAAAGAAAATGCTTTTTTTGGTGCAGGGGTGGGCTGCACCATGTCTTTGCTGCAGCGCGTGGGCTTCTCTAGTTGTGGCACACGGGCTCTAGAGCACACGGGCCCAGTAGTTGCGGCTTCTCTCCAGTTGTGGCGCACGGGCTTAGGTGCCCCCATTATGTGGGATCTTAGTTCCCCGACCAGGGATCGAACCTGCGTCCCCTGCATTGGAAGGTGGATTCTTAACCACTGGACCACCAGGGAGGTCCCCGAAAATGCATTTTTTAAAAGAAATCCTAATGTGTGTTTATATAATCATGTCTCGTGGTAATTTTAATGTTGCTACTGTTCATCAAATATGAAAAACAAAGCTTTATAATATTATCAAAATAATATTCACGTAGTAATAGTCTCCTACCTAGTTTATATTTCCTGCTAATCCCTTACCATTGTTTCCAACATATTATGATCCATTCAGGCCTTGCTGTATTTTGTTTCATATTGTTTTTCTATGCATAGTATTTTTGTATTAGGCATCAAGTAATTTTGGAAACTCTCGCTCTTTTACTCAATTTTATATTCACCTTTTCTTATCCCCTCACCACCCTATGGGACTTTTTTACTATTTTGCCTAGTTGAATATTGATTCCCCTTGGACATTAATGAAACTCAAGAAGAAAAAAAAACTTAGTTTAAGAGACAAAAATTTGTTCGTGTTTTTAAAAGATTGTTGCATATATTTTTCATTTGCATCCTTTTTAATTCACTCTGGTTCTGGACATGAAGTTACGCTTCCATTTGGTGGCAGGAATGGAAAATATGGGATGATTAAGAATGGAGATCACCAGCCTATACCTTCTCTGTTCTTCATAGCCTTGAAAGTAGAAAGAAGAAAAGACAATGATACTACAAAAACTCTAATCTGTTATTATCTGGGGACATGTGGAGGGAAATAACCTAAGCTATGCTCTTAGGTTCTATAGCAAGGAAATGATTCCACCCACTACTTCTCTTTGCTTGTTTTTTTCTTTGTTCTTAACCCCAATGGATATCTGCTTTTGAAAAATTATCTTTATATGATTCTTCATGTAGTAATTGGAGAGCTTTTGTGAGTGAAACACTTTCTTCATATAGTCAGCCCAAGTGCACCCTAGAAACCCTATTAATACAAAGTAGAAAGGTCTCAGAATTCAGTTGCGAGGTTAGTGCGGTCCAAGTTCACATTCAAAGCAGTATTTCCCAATAGACAGGAAAACGGGATTTCTCTAAGCCTTGCCATGGAGAAATTATAGCCATTGATTAGAGTAAATTGTTTTCCCAGGTTGAGGGTAAATTCAAGCATGGAAGGCACACTTCAAAAATTTAATAGAGGTCCCACAACCTCTTCCCATCAATGAAAATATGATCGTGGTCGACTGAAAATCTGTCAACTCTCAGAGGATTAGGGCATTGCTAGGTTTCGTCAGATTTGGGGTGTTGTCTTCAGGTAGCTGTGTTTGAGCTATGTACCTATTCTTCCTTAACCTGATTTTTCCTCCTGGTAAGAAGGTACATTTTGTCCTGTAGCTGTTTACAAGCTGTCTCTGTACGTGCCATCTTTGAATTACAGCTTCTTTAATGGCATCATCTCTATTCCTTGCCAGGGTTAGAAATAACATTTCTCTATTTATACTTTCCCCCCTCCCCTAACATGCATGTAAAAGTTATCAGTTGGAACAAGAGTTCAGAGCCCTCACCATTGCCTTCTTATTTTTTTCTAATCCTTCCTTGGTTGACTTTTTTTTTATTGAAGTAGAGTTGATTTCCAATGCTGTGTTAGTTTCAGGTGTACAGCAAAGTGATTCAGTTGCACACACACACATATGTATTCTTTTCCATTATAGGTTATTACAAGATATTGAATATAGTTCCCTGTGCTATACAGTAGGTCCTTGTTGTTTACCTATTTTATATATAGTAGTGTGTATCCGTTAATCCCAAACTTTTAATTGACCACTCCCTGCCCCCGCTTTCCCCTTTGGTAGCCATAAGTTTGTTTTCTAAGTCTGTGAGTCTATTTCTCTTTTGTAAATAAGTTCGCTTGTATCATTTTTTTAGATTCCACGTATAATTGATATCATATGGTATTTGTCTTTCTCTGTCTGGCTTACTTCACTTAGTATGATCATCTCTAGGTCCATCCATGTTGCTGCAAATGGCATTATTTCGTTCTTTTTTGTGGCTGAGTAGTATTCCATTGTGTATGTATACAACATCTTCTTTATCATTTATCTTTCAATGGACATTTAGGTTGCTTCCATGACCTGGCTATTGTAAACAGTGCTGCTGTGAACATGGGGGTGCATGTATCTTTTTGAATTAGAGCTGTCTCTGGATATATGCCCAGGAGTGGGATTGCAGGATCATATGGCAACTCTGTTTTTAGTTTTTTGAGGAATCTCTGTACTGTTCTCCACGGTACCACAGCCTGATTATTGATATTCAAGTACAAGTTCAATCCCAGCAGAGCTCTGCAGAGTTCCAGTTCTGATACATGTGGGTTGGGAGGTAGTGGCTGTGATCGCTAACTGCTAGGAACACCTGGGAGCCCCAGCTACTTCTGGCCCCAGAACAACCTCATTTGTAGTTTCCATTTCACTAGTTCCATCCGTGCCTTTTACCTTTTCATTCGTAGACATCATCCAGAAGGAGAGGCCTCTGGACACAGGTTTCCTTCAAATCGTTTTTATATCTCCCTTCCTCTTCGGCTCCATCGCCACATCTTTAGTTGAAGCCATCATCCTGCCTTACCTGGGATAGGACAATGACTTTATCACTGAGTCACCTTCTCCCCGACACCCCTGACATTTGCCTGCACTGTTGGCTGGGGGAACCTTTCAAAATAAAACTGCTTCTATCAGTCCCCAACTTAAAGCAGCCACCTCAGGGTCACAGCCATCTGAGACCAAGTGCACACTGCTTACATAGATTCAAGACCCTCTGTGATGGGGCCCACACTCCTGGTCAGCCTCATGCCCTGCCTGTCCTCTGCTGTGGCTTTACCAGACTTCCAGCAGCCCCCAAGTGCACGGTTTTCTCTCCTACATTGTTTTCTTTGGACTTGTTATTCCCACGGCCCGAAAGTTCCTTCATTTCCTTACCCGCCTGATAAACTCCTCCATCCCTCAAGACCAGTTGAAGCATCTCCTAGTTTGCAAATTCTTCCCTGGGAAGGGTTGACCGCCTCCCCCTTCATGCCACCATGTACCCATATATGCTTCTACATGACACCTTCATTGCAATGATATTAATCTTTCAGTCTAGATTGTGGGCTTCTTGAGGACAAGAAACCTGTTATGTTCTTCATTTCCCTGTAGCCTAGCATGGTCCCAGGTACCTAAATGTTTGAATGAAAAGAAAAGTGAATGAATGAATAAATGGATGAATGAGATCCCGATTTGGCTGCTTGGTTTTGAAAACCTTTATTCCGTGTCTGGCTTCCTTCTGAAAAAATGAATGGGTTTCCTAAATTCTAATAGTAGCAACAGACATTTTAGAGCTTTCTTTGCTGGTAAGACACACACTAAAAACACAAACTGCACTCATACATTTAAATTTTCATGTGTAATTCCCGTTGGTTTCCTATGCACAGGATACTTTCCGCCGGCTGTTCCCATTTGACGGCATCCTCTCCCTCTGTAATGACTCCCCTACTGAAGAGTGGTTCTCTCTAGGATTCTTTGCATCAACAGGGTCTTGCTCAGCTCTCCCCAGCCTTCCTTTTCACCTCCTCTCTCTCTCAAGAACCACCCACCCATCTTGTGTGCTAGTTACGCTTAGAAATACACTCTTCCCTAACCAGACCCAAAGCATTCCTACCTGTAGAACTGTTTGCACCTTCAGTGCTCCTGGGAACCCCTTTCCTTGTCAAGCTCTTACCCATCCATCCAGATCGAGCTCCAAAGCTGCCTTCCCTGTGGCTCTCCACCATTTGTCCTCCTATTTCCCACAAGCTGGAGTTGCTCTTTCCCCATTCTGTGTTTCCAGGACGTCGACAGAAGCTCTGCTTTACAGCTGTCAAACCCTGCCCTGCTGGGTACCGTGGTCAAATTGCTTAGCCTCTCTGCACCACAGTTTAGTCAATTACCAAATGGAGGAAGTGATACTTACCTGTCAGTGGCATTATGGAGATTAAAAGACATAATATGGGAACATGCTCTGCAGCCTGTCAAGACGAACACAGCATGTATCTTTAGTGGGCAGCTCAAATGAGCCAACAGAGAAAGGCAAAACTTTGGGATGTGGGCGCTCTGATTACTGATAATGACTTTACCAAGGACAAAGGGAAAGAACATTGGCGCAGGTGGCCTGGGTTGGATTCCTGGCTGTACCTCGAATGAGCTGTGTGGCCTTGGACAAGATGCTTAACCTCTTTGAAGAGAGCCTGTTTTCTCACATGTAAAGTGGAAATAGTGAAACCTACCTTGCAGAGTGCTTTTAAAGATTAGAGAGGATGAGGGTCAAGCAGCCCAGCAGAGACCTGGTGCAGTCGGTGATAAATAATAAATGGGAGCTGACATAGCTCTGATGACTTGAATTCAGATGGTTTCCGATGTTCCCTTATCGTCTCCCACGTGAACCATACTGATGAGGACGCACACCCAGGCAACAGACAGTGTTACGCGACTTGACAAGGCCTGAGAGAGAGCGATCGTCAGACCCGGGAGACTGAAATCCATCCTGGGAGGCTGCCGACCTAGACAGGTGTCAAGATCCTGCTTTAGAAACCTGCTTTGTAAAGCGTCACACTCCCAGGCTACCCAGACTCATGGCTGACAGCAGTTTAGAGCATCCTATCTGCTCCTGCAGGAGTTATTCTCGGATCCTCAGGGATGATGAGCTCAGACAGAAGCTCCGAGAACATGCAACGTGCACGGGGCGGGAAGGCAGGGAGCAGTGCTTTACACAGCAGTGAAATGAGCCGACTCCGTCACTGGACTAGACTCTCCTCTGTATCTTCTGGAATGTTCTCCCTCAGGGCTCTGGAGATAGGAATTACTCATAATAACAATCATGGTTTAATAACAACAGCAGGCAGCAGCGTTTGCGAAGACGTGTGGGTCAAGGCATCTTTCATCCCTCATCCTACTTCATCCTGCCACTTGTGACTGGTCTGCCCAGTGTGGAGCCTGCCGCTGAGTCTCTAGCAAAGACCCTCCTTCTGCAGCAGGAGTAGATGTGCTTTGATAAATTAGGATTTTTTTTTTAATTTCTGGCTCCTGGGCTCAAAGTATTTTAATTTCCAGAGCCTCTGTATCTTCATCTCTAAATGAGAACAATAACACCGAATCCCTAACATACCTGAAGGAGTACATGACAAATATTGGGTGTGAAGTGCTTTACACAGTTCCTAGCATACAGTAGGTGTGAAATAAATGATCGCTGGTTGTCCCCATGTAGATCCTGACCATGCATATTGAAACCTTCTGATAAAAGCAGTCCAAGCCATGTGACTCCAGGTAGCCAAGCAAGCTATTTCTCCCCTTCCCCAATTTTCTTTTCTGTCCCCTCTTTTCTTTAAGGAAAAGCAGAGTCTTTCCTTCCTCCTGCCCCTGCAGAGCTGTCCGTGGATGTTGAAAGGTTACCATAGACATCAGTAGGCCTGGAAACAGATGGGGTAATCTGGGAAGACTTGAAAGGAGTGATTCCTGGAGAGTGTCCTGAAGAAAGAGGCTGGGGTATCATTTGTTGTGGAAGAAGAGGGTGCAGGAAGTGTTAGGTGAATGACATTGAACAAAACAGCTTGATTAATATAGGGGAGTCATCCACTGGATGGGTAAGCAGCTTTGAGTCTCTAGGAGAAACCCTTGTCGTTTGAGCTCCGGTCCAGTTTCTGCATCTTCTGGATGAGAATACAGGTGGCAAGAGGTGGAAGGGGCTTGCCCAGGCCACTCACAGCCAGCTAGGGCATCCTCTACTAAAATGCCTGAGTCCCAGGTGCTTCCATAGAGTGACAATCCCAGACAGGCAGGGATTCTTTTCTTTGTTCACTGGTGTATCCATATAGCCTAGAACAGTCTTTGATGCATAGTAGGGCATTGTCAAGCATTTGTTTAACGAAGTCCAGTGGTCTTTAAAACTGAAATATAAGTGGAGTATCCCCTACTGGGAGAAGAAGATTGGGAATCTTATTTGAATCTGAGATGCTATTGGAAATTTTGAGAAGGGAAATGGTGTGATCGACATAATACCTCAGTAAGATGGTTCAAGATTGCTTCCAAATAGACCAAGGAGAAAGGAAACAAGAGGCATTCTATTTCTTTTTTTTTTTTTTATCTTTAAACATGTAAACCTTTATTTCATTCATTTGGCTGTTCCATGAACCTTCACTGAGGAACTACCATGGGGAAGTCACACTGTGAAACATCAGGCCTTTATCAGTTTGGCCAAGTAGGAAAGGCAAAGGATAGAAGTCCAAAGACCTGCTCTTAAGTCCCTGATAGCTCATTTAAGAGCCATGCGACTTCACATCACAACCTCTTTTTTAAAACTTTTTTTAAAAATTTATTTATTGATTCATTTATTTTTGGCTGCATTGGGTCTTTGTTGCTGCACGCGGGCTTTCTCTAGTTGTGGCGAGCGGGGGCTACTCTTCCTTGCCGTGCGCAGGCTTCTCATTGTGGTGGCTTCTCTTGTTGTGGAGCACGGGCTCTAGGTGCACGGGCTTCAGTTGTGGCACGCAGGCTCAGTAGTTGTGGCTCGCGGGCTCTAGAGCGCAGGCTCAGCAGTTGTGCACGGGCTTAGTCGCTCCGCGGCATGTGGGATCTTCCTGGACCAGGGCTCAAACCTGTGTCCCCTGTATTGGCAGGCGGATTCTTAACCAGCGCGCCACCAGGGAAGTCCCACAACCTCTTGAGTCTCACTTTATTCATCTGCGGGTTGCGGAGGGCCATGGCGGCCCGTTTCAATGAGCCTCGGCGCTCGTCTGACTCCTCACGCTGCTTCCCCTGCCGCTGCCATCTCAAGGCATTCTATTTCTTGATTAAAAAGTCATTTTCCCCAAATACGGTTATTGAATGAATTTATTTTTTTACCTTTTTTAAAACCATTTTTTAAATTGAAGTATAGTTCATTTACAATGTTGTGTTAGTTTCAGGTGTACAGCAAAGTGATTCAGTTACATATATATAAATATGTATATGTGTATATATAATCTTTTTCAGATTCTTCCATTATAGGTAATTATTGAATGAATTTTTAAATTTTATTTATTTTATTTATTTATTTTTGGCTGCGTTGGGTCTTCGTTGCTGTACGCGGGCTGACTCTAGTTGCGGCAAGCGGGGGCTACTCTTCGTTGCGGTGTGCGGGCTTCTCATCACGGTGGCTTCTCTTTGTTGCGGAGCTCGGGCTCTAGGTGCACGGGCTACAGTAGTTGTGGCTCACGGGCTCTAGAGCGCAGACTCAGTAGTTGTGGCGCACCGGCTTAGTTGCTCTGCAGCATGTGGGATCTTCCCGGACCAGGGCTCAAACCCGTGTCCCCTGCACTGGCAGGTGGATTCTTAAGCACTGCGCCACCAGGGAAGTCCCTGAATGAATTAATTTGAAAAACAGTTCATGCCTTGGTTGTCGTGAAAAACATAAGCTTCTCGTTACCATCTCACATGGCAAAGTCAGCCATCTCCATGGAGTCCGAGATAGGAATTTAACTTCTCTCGCCGTTGATTGCAACAAGCTGCTCTTCAGCCTTGCCTTCTGAAATGCTCAGTTTCAAACAACAGTTGCACATACTGGCCTTTGCACACTAACTGTCCTCGAGCACCCAGAATCCGTGCCTGCCCTTGGGACCCGGCATTTATAGTTCCCTGTGGGTTGAATATTCTCAGTCAGTGCTAAAAACACAGGGCACAATGATGGAAGTGAAGGCAACAGCCATTTCAACAAGATAGAGAAGATGCTCTTAGAAAAATGGACGTAAAATCTAGATACTTCCTGGCCAGGAGCAAGAGGTGGGGAAAGAATCTCGCAATCACCCCACCTCCTACATAGCTGTGCGATTAGGTGGATGAAGATTATTAAAGCCAAAGCGATGGCCAAGTAGTACTTCTGTCACTTGCTTCTTTAAATTATTTTCTCTCCCTTTCCTCCCTCAATCCCTGCTCTCATCCACCCACTAGGATCTTTTTTTTTTTCTTTTCTTTTTTTTGGCAGTCTTTAAGGAAAAGCAGTTAAAAGAAAAAGAACTGGAATTTGCATAACACCTTTCTTCCAAGATACTAAAAGCAGTTCCCCCATCTATAATTTGTCCTCACAGCAGTCCTCTGAACAGGCCTATTATGATTATTACCGTTATGATTATTATTATTTCCATTTTGCAATCACATCATTTGCTGCTGAGACTTTTGGCTACCACCTCATTTTTTGAACAATCTCATGCCCCTCAGCCTATGTATAAAAAAGGTTTCAACTGCCACCTCCCATTTATGATTGTGCCACGTATTCCATCACAGTCTCTGGCCCTTTGTTTAATTTTATCATTTAAAAATATATTAAATTCTTGTATTGAGCGAGCACCGCAGAACTGGTGAGCAGAAGGTGGAGTCAGCGCTGAAAGAGAGCAGAATCAAACATAAATATCTTCAGAACTAAGAGGGAAATGGAAAGCAGCTCTCAAGGCAAATTGACTTGAATTGCATAAGAATGTGATTTTTTTTTCAAGAATTGTCTCGGGATATGAAGTACACTTTCTAACAGCTTCAACTTGGCAGATGACACTACCTGTCTCTTTCTAGTCTCTTCCAAGCTTGCAGCCTCCAAATTTGTGTTGGCTTCAAGTTTTTTAATGTTTTCAAAGTGTTTCCAGCTTCCCGAATTCCTCTGATCATCTTACATAACCCATGACAGCAGTGCCTCCATGGCAATGACCCCAAGATGGCATAATGCACTGGTAAATGGTCTCTTGTAATTTTCCCAACAGTCTGTTCCTTCCATGGCCCAGCCCCCAATTTATTTTTAACATGGAGAGATTTCATTTAGCAAACCAGATGTTGAGTCTGATATTTTCCCCCTCTTTCTTCGTCTCTTACTCATATTCATTGTCCCATCAAACTCTCATTGTTCTCTCTACATAATAGCTGTCATACTATTAGACAGAGGCTATATCAGTCAGCTATTGCTTCATAACAAATAACCACAAGATCTCAATGTCTTATAACAACAAACATTCCTATTTTTTTATCGTGGTAAAATATATATAATGTAAAATTTGCCACATTAACCACTTTTAAGTGTACAATTCAGAGGTATTCATTATTCTCACAGCGTTGTGTAACCATCACTACTACTCATTTCCAAAACTTTCATCACCCCAAACAGAAACTCTGGACCCATTAGGCAAAAACTCTCCATTCCTCTCTACTCTTAGCCCCTGGTCACCTCAATCTACTTTCTGCCAGTATGAAACTGCCTATTCCAGATATTTCATAAAAGTGGAATCATATAATATTTGTCCTTTGTGTCTGGAAATAAGCATTTCTTTCTCATGCATCTGAAAACTGGTTGGGGAGGGCCTGCCTGAAAGAGGCAGGATCAGTTCAGGACTACACCGCAAGTCTATCATCCTCTTTGGACCGGGGGCTAGCTTGGGTATGGCATGCACATGGCAATGGAGAGCGTGAGTGGGCAAGAAGGGACACGCAAGGCCTCTAAAAGTGTAGGCTCTGACCTGGCACTCTGTACCTCCTTCTATTGGCCAAAGCCAGGCATTGGCCAAGCCCAAAGTCTAGGGTCAGGGAAGTAAATGCTACCACTTTCCGGCCATGTGACTTTATTAAAAGTGCTGTAACCTTTCTGAGCCTCATTTCCTTATCAGCAAAATGAGGATAATAGTATTACCTAGCTCCTAGGGTGTTGTGATTATTACTGAGTTGCTCTACATTTGCAATATAAAATTGCAAACAATATTTCTGTCATTCTTAAAACGTGAAGAATAGAAAAGCAACAAAATCCAATAAACCTTTGTTTTCTAAGTTAGACGAGGATGCTGGACACCTTCATGGAACTCAAAATTGGATTTAGAATTGCAAACTAAGGCTTATTGGAATTTGATGAAGCAGTAGCAATCATTTTATCCATTGGTTTTCCTATTGCTTTTAGCAGTAGAACCCTTTCTTCAACAGAAACCTAACCCACAGTCCCCATACATAAAGCAGTGGAGGATTTCCGGTTGAAAAGACACAGGGGTATCCAGAGCTCTTCCCACTGACACGTGTCCCTGTCTCAGAAGGATTGCATGGAGCACAGTTTGGAAACCACTACTTTAGTCCAAGCTCCCTCCTCTTCCAGATGAAAGAAGTGAAGCCCAGTGGGGTGATGCGATTTGCCCCAAATCATATGAGAAATAGAAGCTTCTTATAAGTACTAATAATACTCATCACCCTTAGAAGCATTACCAGGGCTGCCGAAATGCCACTCTGGTGCCTTCTAAGTTCTGTGCTTGTAGATCCGTATCAGAATTTCCACAGAACAACTTAACAATTAAGGACATTGGATTTAGAATCTATGTTCTGGTTTTGCCAGTTACTGAGTGTGTGAACTGGGACCTTTTAAGTCATCTCTCTGAACCTCAGTTTTCTCATCTCTAAAATGGACATGACAACACCTTCTTTACTGGGTTATTGGGAAGCTTGAATTAGGGAACACAAGTAACATAAGTAGTACAATGTTTGGCGTGTGGTAATCATTTGGGACATATTAGCTCTTAATTTAGTTCTTATTTTATGATTGTTGGTGTTATTCAAAGTTTTTGCCAGTTTTCTATGCACTTGGGCACAGTGAATACATTTGGGGAAATACTGAAACAGTATTACTTACAATCTTTAGAAACCATATTATTTTAGAAAAATATAGTATTTCTTAATTTGAGGGATAAACTAGAAAAAATTGTTTTCAAGAGACTGGGCTGCTGCAAGGTTTGTACAACGTAATTTCTTGTCCCTGGACACCATTTCTATCTGTTT
Organism: Monodon monoceros; assembly: GCF_005190385.1. NCBI lineage: Eukaryota > Metazoa > Chordata > Mammalia > Artiodactyla > Monodontidae > Monodon > Monodon monoceros. The sequence goes on along the minus strand of NW_021703779.1, from coordinate 660,319 downwards.
GCCTTCCAACAATCGGATCCAGCTGGCCAAACAGCCCCCTTCCTTTAGAATAAGGTAGGCAGCATGCTAAAATTTTGGAGGAGGATCATCTTGGTAGTCCTTGGGGAAATATCTCTAGATAAGCATCTAGAAGAGCATTGTCCAACAGATAATTCTGCAGTGATGGAATATGATAGCCTGTAATTGGGGCGATTGAGCACTTAAAATGTGGCTCGTGTAACAGAAGAATTGGATTTTAATTTAATTTTATTTTATTTAGTGAATTTAAATGTAAATAGCCATTGGTTTAGAGAGTTCTTCAGATGTTCTGAGCCAACTAGAATGCTTTTGAAAATTTTGGTATTGGACTCTTCAAATAACACATCCCTGAAGATATAGACAGGCAGAAATAGGATGGGAAGAATGCTTTCATACTGGAAGCAAATCAAGCAGCCAGAAATGAATGAGAGGATGTAGATTTACCCTGTCCTTTCCAAAGACGTCATGGTGAGCTGTTACCAACCTCTCACCAGGACTTTGGGACTCCCAATACTTTTAATAGAGTTTGTACTATTTAGCCTGGGCCTGTTGCAGGTTGCATGCTTGTGCCTTCTTGCACCCCTCACTCAGCTGACAAAGCTTTAACTACTTCTTAAGTAACTTTAAGACATTCTTCTCCAAACCCTCCTTTGTGAGACATAAATTGATCGCCTATTCAAGGTGATGGCTTTCAGTCATACTGGCACTTTCTCCACATGCCCTCAAGAGTATGTGTGTAGATGACAGCGTGTATTCATGGATTGCAGCTTGTTCCAATAGCCGGCAGAATAGAAGGAGCTCAGTCAGACGCTGAGAAAGAGTAAAAGAATAAGGTAAAGGAAGACTATTAGAACCAATAGAATTAAAGAGATACAGATATCACGAGATCTGGAAGGAATGATGTAGCCACATAAAACAGGGTGTTGGCCTGAACACATGCATACCCTATGACCCGGCAGTTCCACTCCCAGGAATATGCCAAACAATAATGCATACATATATTCACCAAAAGACACATACAAGACTGATGTTAATGGCAATGCAATTCTTTACAGCCTCCAATTGAAAATCACCCAAATGTCCATCAGTGGTAAAATGGATAAGGAAATTGTGGTACATTCACACAGTGGCACATGACGACTTGGATGTATCTCAGACACAACGCTGAGTAAAAGAAGAAAGGAAAATAAATAGTTTACGCTATGTGATTATATTAATATAAGTTCCCAATGGGGATCAAACTATCCTATGGTGTTAGAAACCAGGATAGTGGTTATCCTTGGGGGCAGGGGGTATTACATCTTATGTAGCCCAGGGTTTCTCAGTCTCAGCATTACTGACATTTGCGCAGAAAATGTTTTGGGGGTCTGTCCTGTGCGTTGTAGGATATTTAGCAGCATCCCTGCCCTCTACCCACTAGATGCCAGTAACAGCCACCTTCCAATTGTGACAAACAAAAATGTCTCCAGACATTGCTAAATATCCCCTACGGGGCAAAGTCATTCCCCATTGAAAATCACTGCTGTATCCCAAATGCCTTTTACCTGCTAGATACTCAATAAATACTTATTGAAGGAATGTATGAGGCAAGAGCTGTTTAGTGTCACACAGGTGTATAAAATAATTTAGTTTTTATCTCAAGAGTGCCTGCTGCCCTTTATGAATCTTAAATATAAGTACCAGTTTCATCCATTAGTTAAAGAGTAAGTAATTCAAAGGCCAAAGGCAATATTCATTCAGCAAAAAATGAATTAAATGGACAAAAAATTTAGGTCAAACCAAAACCAAATATTATATGCCAATAAAACCCTCTTAGTAGCAGTTTCTAAATCAGAGTGCCTAACCTGAAATTTTACTACAAAGGTTTAAAAAATACAATAAAATAAAGGGATTGAAATGAGACACTTTCATTAAAATGTTAATTTTGATAATCGCTGCATCATTTATATGGATTTTAACCGAATAGCTTAATATTCTTCACAAAGAAAACCACAGCCTAAGCCTTAAATGCATTCAGTAAAATGTGCATTAGACTTTTCAAAGAATTTTGGTCTCTCCCTAGGTTTATATTCAAGTCATTGGTTGTATGTAAGCTATTTAATTCTACACCAAAAATTACAATGTGCTTTAATCCTTCCTCTACAAAGTTCAAATACATACCCCCCAAGGCACCGCCAATTGTGCTCTTAACATTCTTCTTTGTAGTGAAGCATTTTTGGTCCAAGACTCTGAGCAGGTCTTTAGGTCTGTTCCTCTCCCTTAAGTTTGTAGTTCTTTTCCCTGCCACCCCAATCTCCAAAAGACCATAATTAATGTTACAACTGTGGTAGCCCCACCTCTGGCAGTTAGAGCGTCCTTTTCCACACTTCCACATGTCTGTATGACAGGTATTTTTTTTAAGTGTGGGTATCCGTTCCAGTATCCTGGGGAATCATAAGGTTGGATACTTTGCCTTCCTCGATAAGGGAGACATGTTCAATTTCAAAACCATTTGACTCCTTTGATTGCCTGTTTTTAAAAAACATAATTTTCAGACTCTTTACGGACAGAGGATGTTCCAGTTTTCTACTGCCACCCAACAAATGTCATGGCTTAACAAAATAGTTTCTTATATCACGATGCTGTGGGTTGACTGGACTCATTCACATGGTTCTCACTGCTTTCGCTCATGTGGCTGCAGTTCAATGACAGCTGGAGCTGGAGCCGTATAAAGGCTTATTTGGGCTGGATGTCCAAGGTGGCTTTTTCACGTGTGTGTTGTCACCTGGACTTAGACAGCTGACCCCACTGCAGCTGGCCAGGCGAGTCTCCCTCTCCCCATGCTGCTTCTCCACAGGGCCAGCTTCCTCACAACATGGTGGTCACAGGGTTGTTGGACTTAAGTGGCAGCTGGCTTCTTGCAGAGTGAATGTTCCAAGATACCCATGTGGACACTGTAAGGCTTCTAGATTTCTTCTAACCAAGGCCTGGAAGTCATGCAGTGTCACTTCTACAATATTCTATTTGTCAAAAGTAAGTCACAGAACTAGTCCAGATTCAGCAGGAGAAGACTACACAAAGATGTGAGTACCAAAAGGTATACTTCATTGAGGACCATCTTTGGAGCCTGTGTATCACAGATGGGAAAAGATGAACCATATGATCATACAGTTGTTCAGGGTGAACTCTTTAACATATTACTTAGTAAGTAATAAATTCTCCTTTCCTTAAATTCTCATCATTTTCTCTTTGGCTACTAAACTTGTCTCACTTCAGATCTGTTAGTATTTGCTTAACATATTTAGGTGCTCTGATATTAGGTGCATATATATTTATAATTATTATATCTTCTTAATGAATTGACCCTTTTATCATTATAGTAACCTTCTTTGTTTCTTGTTACCATTTTGGCCTTAAAGTCTGTTTTGTCTGATATGAGTATACCTACCCTGCTCTCTTTTGGTTTCTATTTGCACGGAATATCATTTTCCCTTCCTTTACTTTGAGCCTATGTGTGTCCTTCAAGCTGAAGTTCATCTCTTACAGGCAGCATATAACTGCATCAGCAGTATCACCCCTCACACAAGGGGAAAATGGTAGTGGGAGAGACCTCGCCTGTCCAATAGGTAGAAGGCAAGCCAGTGCTCCTGGACAAGTGAATTCTTTGATTCACCTCCCCTGTCTTTTGCCCTGATGACTATGGTGGCTTCATTATGCCCATTTTCTTTCTCAGCATCCCTTGAACCTAAGTGAAAAATGACAAATAACCCTGTTCCTCTTCTTTGCAGTTATGGAAGCAAAGCAAGGTTCAGCAACAATGGGGAGAGTGCTAACGTTTCATAAAGTCCATGGCAGATCACACTTAGCCTTAATGTGTTGACCTTGTTTGCATGCTTGATTGTTTGTTAGCTGTTTCCATTCTCTCCGGCTGATGGCTTCAGTACCTGTTAGGAATCGATACAGTGGATAATTGCAGTCACTGTTTAGAACAGTGGAAAAGTCAACTGTATTAAACCTCCATTTCAAGTAGTCCTGTGGTGACTTTTCTAAAAAGGAGGGGCAACATTCTTTCCTCCAGCTTTGCCAGCAATTGGCTAGGCTGACTTTATATTATTTCTAGGCACCAGAAATCTCTGTGTTCTTTTCACATCTCCAGGTTCAGGTAGGAAGAGAAAATAGAAGGCGTCCCAATGGCTTCATAATACCTTACGATTGAAGAAAGGTTCTTCTGAGCAAAGAGTCATTGGATAAATGCTGTTAATCTGTTCTTATTTACATAAACAGTGGCTGTCCACCAGCAGAGAGTTTAAGGGCTGAAATACACTAGCTTTCAGAAAAGAATATTCTTCTGATCTCTTTGAAGAACTCTGAAGTCCAGGTAGAAGAAAGACCCTTACGTGTGCACGCATTTGCCTTAGAAGTGGGAGTTCAAACACCCTTTCACTGTGCCTTACCACCTTTCTTTCCAAATAAAAATACCACACATCAGTCTTTCGAGTTATGTTAGGATGTCATTTTACAGTTCACAAAATTCTTTCATATATCGCCCTAAATTACCTCTTTATTTTGCCTTTTAAAAGCCTAACCTTTCAGCCTTCATGAATTGATTCCTTCTACTTGTGAAGTTTAAAATCGTTTCATTAACTTGTTTGGACTTTTTTTAAAGCAACACTCGTGAATTTTGACATAAAATATATTCTTTTTATTTTAGTGTTTTTTTGTTTATGCTTCATTTTGTTCTGTTTTCCCAGTCTCTAAGGAAATCTCATTGCTCTTCACAACGTAAATTCATATTGATCTCTGAGTTAGTCAGGGGAATCTGTTTAGTCGGTCTAGAAGGGAAGTATACAATAGCGCATGCCAATGTGATTATGTATTGCAATATTAAGATCATGTAAAGGGCTCCCCTGGTGGCGCAGTGGTTAAGAATCTGCCTGCCAATGCAGGAGACATGGGTTCGAGCCCTCATCCGGGAAGATCCCACGTGCTGCGGAGCAGCTAGGCCTGTGTGCCACAAGTACTGAGCCTGCACTCTAGAGCCCGCGTGCCACAAATACTGAGCCTGTGTGCCACAACTGCTGAAGCCCATGCTCCTCAACAAGAGAAGCCACCGCAATGAGAAGCCCGCGCAGCGCAACGAGGAGTAGCCCCCAGTAGCCGCAACTAGAGAAAGCCCACACGCAGCAATGAAGACCCAATGCAGCTAAAAATAAATAAATTTATTTTTTGAAAAAAAGATCATGTAAATATGAAGTGGGAAAATCAGTTTAAGAAAGGTGCCAAGCTATCCTGCTCTAAAAGAAAGCAAACACCAACTTTAGCTTCATTGTTGAAAGGGATTTTAATACTGAAAGCCTCGTTAGAATCTGAGGTTATTCATTTGCTACAACAGAATCCCATCCAATGAAATTTTAAAATGGGATGTGGTGCCAAAGAATGCCCTGCAAGCCCTGATGCTGGGTGTCCCAAACATGTTTCAAGGGACTTACCATCAAAAAATAAAAGACTTTTGTTAAATGAATGAAGAGAGAGGAATTAAAGGCAAATTTGATAGGAGTGGTTTAGGGTAGGTTAGACTGTATCTTCCTCTGCAGGTCAGCACTGTGATACAGGGATTAAAATGATGTTTTTCTCAAATTCAACCATTTAAAAAATATTGGCACTCTAATTTGAAATTACTCTTTAGAAGTAGAAAATTCACTTGGCATTTATTATGAAATAATACTTCTCTAAATGTGCTTCCAACTGGATTTTTTTTTCAAGTCCCTAGCTGTTTTCAGCCTGCATAAAAAGAAGTTATCTGATGACTTGAATGTGCCATCTTTCATTCTGAAGTCTAATCTTCCTGCTGAGGCTATTTGTAAATGGCTTAGGTCTTCTTTTTTTCCTCCTAGGATCTCAGGGTTAGGAATTCTAAGGAATCCAAGTCATTATGGAGTTAATTGTTCTCGTCTGGCAGGTTATAATTCAATAATTATAGGCGAGAGAAAACGGAAGAAAAGCATATCCCCAGTCCTAATGTTAAATAACATATTGGAATGTTTTATTTCACTTCAGATAACTTCATTTACTCCTTAAGTGGTAAAATTAAAATCAATATAGGTTATGTTTCAGGCAAGTTACAGGGAATTAGTATAGACACAAAGAATTTAAATGCTGTAAATATAATAGACGTATTTTGAAAAATGGTTCCCATTTTCAAATTAACAAGGTATACTGTGCAATACTTCTTCCTGACATTCTTGACAGAAAAAAGTTCTGTGTAAGGTGAAGTCATGGGTGGACACTACTTTTGAGATACTTGTAGGTTAATTGGCTGTGAATCTTTCTTTGTTGGTGTGGCACACAGAATCTAAGATGGCCCCATGGATGGTCCCTGCCTCCTGCTGTTCATAACTTTGTGTATTTCCTTCTCTTTTAATATGGGTGGGACCTGTGACTTGCTTCTAACCAACAGAATATGGCAAAGGTGATGGAATATCACTTCCATGATTATGATTGTGTTACCTAAGATTATACCTTCCATCTTGCCAAAGGAGTCCCTCTCCTTTGATCGTTTTTTGAAGCAAGTTGCCATGTTGAGGGGGCACATGTGGCAAGGAACTGAGGATGACCTCTAGCCACCTGCCAGCAAGGAACTGAGGCCCTTGGTCCAGCAATCCCAAAAGGAATTTAATCCTGCCAAAAAACCACAGGAAATGGATCCTTCCCAGCTGAGCTTTCAGATGAGACCTCAGCCCTGGGCAACACTTGATTGTGGTCTCATCAGAGAACTTGAAAAGGATGACCAAGTTAAATCATACTCATCTGTCTGCGTCATAGAAAGTGTGGGATAAGAAATGTGTGTTGTTTTAAGCTGCTAAGTTTATGGTAATTTGTTATGCAGCACTAGATAACTAAAGAAGCTAGCTTCTGTGATAGGACAGAGTAATGATCCCCTAAAGACGTCCACATCCTAATCCCCAGAGCCTGTAACTTTGCAGGTGTGATTCAGTTAAGGATGGAGCAATTTTCCTGGATTGTCCAGGTGGACCCAGTGTAATCACAAGGGCCCATACAGGTGAAAGAGGAAGGCGGGAGAGTCAGGGAGAAATTTGAAGATGCTACTTTGCCTGGGTTTTGAAGATGGAGGAAGGGGCCATGAAACAAGGAATACAGGAAGTCTTCAGAATCTGGAAAGGGTTCCAGAATAAATGCAGCCCTATTGACACCTTGATTTTAGCCTAGAGAGGCCCGTTTCAGACTTTTGACCACCAGACTTGTAAGATAACAAATCTGTGCTGTTTTAAGCCACTAAGTTGTGGTAATTTATTACAGCAACAGTAGGAAGCTAATGCAGTCTATGCTTATTTTGTTAGCATCTAAGATGTATAATGAGTCCTCCTCCAGGGGCTTGTCTGCTCCTAACAGACTGCACTGGAGCTGTGAATATTTTCTTCTTTTTCCAGAAATGAATAAATAAATACGGTGCCATTGAGCATTGCTGTAGGGAAAATGAGAATTTTTTCCACAGCCTTGTGGGCACATCCATCCTACCACCTCATACCCCTCATTCTTGCATTTACCTTTTCACTGTTTCTTCTTTAGGTTCTAAGCACAGACTGTCTTAGTCAAGGATCGTTTGGACTCAAATAATGTGATCTATTCAAGTCAGTTTAAGTAAAGAGAAATTGGGGATAAGTGTAGCAAGTAGGTCTCAGAGGATGGAATCGTAAAGCAACTGTTCTTTTCCCCCATTGCCCGTTCAGAAGAGCTCTCCAAGGCCAGGTCTTCATTAAAATCTCAGGCAGGTCTGCAAATGTATTGAGCAGGTTCAGAAAATTTCTCCAGTCACTTGGACACTTGTAATCACAACAACCTGTAATCTGTAATTAAAATGTTCAATTGTCATGTAATAGTCAAAACAGCCAACTCCACAGAATTTCTCCCTTGCCCCTATTTCCGGCCTGGGAAGCCTGTGCTGGGTTAAGGGGCATTCCCCAACATTCTTCTCTAGCTTTGGCTTCTTCCACGTTGAAATGAGGCCAGGACAGTGAGGTAGAAAGCAGGAAAGTTCTCACTCGATTGGCACCAAGGTAATCCGACATTGGTTTCCTCTGTCCATGGAAGATCGTGTAGGTTGACTTGTGGACACATTTGTAGATTTCTGGAAGACTTCTCTGTTGAGTTGTTCCAACTGCAGTTCCCTTGAGTCAGATGGTACCCAACGGCTGGCTGTGTCCAGCACTCCTTAGCTTCTACATCTTTCTACTAAGGCCCTCCTGCCCCTGGAAGAAGCTCAGTTGAGCAATGCCTTTATTAAATGACCCCAGGGCACCATTTCTACCGTGTCTTCCAGATATCGTCCACAGGAATTGCACACTTAAGGCCTGTCTCAGTGGAAGGGTAATAATTTTGCAAATATAGCTTCTGCTCTTTGGGCATGTGCTGCTTCCTCAGGCCTCTCCCTGTTACCATTTTTAAAAATTAAGTCATGATTAAGACCCCAAGATGAATAAGAGTCCCAAACTGTGGTTTTTAATACCTCCTTTGACAGTATGCAGCACCCTGTTTTGGCATGTGGGGGTGATTGGCATGAGGCCTCAGCTGAATCTGCCCCATCATCGTAGCACCCTGTAACATATGAACACGTGTAGCTTCTATCTTTTTTCCCCTCTAGGATTGGAATCCTAAGGGACCCAAAGCATTATGGCATTAATTCTCCTTGTCTGGCAAGTAATAATTAAGTACTTGTAGATGAGAGAAAAGAGAGATAAAAGCCCATTCCCAGAACTGATGATACATATCATACTGAGATATTTTACATTAGCTGTTTTACTGATGTAAAATGGTGAGCAACCAGCCCTCAGGAATGGTGGGAACCAGGCCTGCTCAGGGGACCCCTGGCATCTGTAACCTTTATTCTTTCTTATTCAGTCATGAATGTGACTCGGCTCCCAACTCTCTTTGTCTGTGTCTCTTAGTTCTGATTCTGGAGAGAAGAGATTTGATGGCCTCATTCCAACACTCGGGTCCAATCAGCTGTGCCCTGACGATGAGTTCTGGGCCCATTGCCTGCTGCTGAGGGCTCTGGGGGCAGACTTGGGTAGAGCAGGCCAGGCAGGACGAACAGGCCCACACCACGGCTGCCACACTCTGATTCCTCCTGCCGCATCCTTCCACGACACTCCATCCGTACATTCACGTGCCCACCCTCCTAGTGCTGGCACCCGCCTTGCCTCCAGTGCTTCACTTCCATGCATTCCACGGCAGGGAACATCCTCACCCGCATTCCCTTAAAGGCTAGTGGCAGAATTTCTTTGTGATATAAACCAAAGTGGAGTGGCTGGGTCATAGTGCTCGTGACGCTGAAGTTTGCCTAGGGGTGCCAGATTGCTCCCCAGAACTGCTACACGGGGCTCCGTGGCCACCAGCAAAGCAAGATCATTCATCCCAGCCACTGGGAATTCTCATTTGATTACACTGTTGCTCTATTAGTCCTTCTAACGGGAACACTGTCTGCCACTCCGATTATTGGGGCTTTCCGCCAGCCCTTGGCAACTAAGAATTGATGGGATCAGACAGGCCCTCCCCACCATCGCCATCAGTTCTGATTCGATTCTTCCTCCAGTTCTTGAATTCTAGTCCTCTTTCTCCTCTCCATTGATTTCTCTTCTTCGCTGCCCCGACCGACTCCTTCCATCAGGGGCCACCCCTACCGCCACTGGGGCAAGTCACATCGTCCTCCCCAGGCAATGGGCTTATAGTAAGGGGCTGAAGAGCACTTAATGCTAGAAATGCAATTTGTCGTGGCTTCTCCAAGAGAACAGCACTGCCACAGATCCCCTTCGCTTTAGTCATTTGGGCAGGAAATCACAAAAGCAGGTAATTAATTACCTCCTACAGTAAAAAAAGTCAGCTCCACCTCAAGAAAATGGCAAGTGACCTTTCTTCTACTCAGGATAAAAAAGGAACAAAGGAAGGAAGGAAGAAAAACTATTATAACCCATAATATGGTCTTTCCCCAAGGGTTCCAGTTATTTGAAAGGTTTGGGTTACTTGGGGGAAATTAAATAAACCATTGTATTACATTGTTGTGCTTTTGGCCACACAGTGTTCCCTATGGTGAACAATATTTCCCAATGAGCGCCCATCTGAAATGTTTATCGGCCCAAGGTCATGGGCATTGTTACTGCAGCCTTAGAAAGCCACATGGTATGGGAAGTCACATTTACTGGGATACTGTTTTTACATAAGAAACCTACAGTGACATTTTTCTTTCATGATGCTAAGAAGATACCGACATTCAATGAATTGATAGAATTTTTAAAACTCTATCCCCTTCCAGAAAATTACACAGACATTTTAAGCAGCTAAAGGAAAATCGGAAGGGGAGAATCCATTTTGAGAGACTGAGTTGATGCTTTTAAAATCCAATCTTCCCTCAGCGAGTTTTATTTTAGGGCTCTGCTGTTTGGTGTCGCAGATAATATCACCCAATATAAACTGAATAGGAAGCTTTCCACTGGCTGAACATTTGATTCCAGTTTTCTCTGTGGTCCGAAAGCCCACTTGTGAGCCCTTTGATTCTCTGCCCTGGGAGCCCAAGGAACATTCGCCAACATCACACATTTTGTTTTAAAAGAGCACCGTCACCGATAGAGTCCAGGCTCTGCGCATATCATAAATATTTTGTTTTCTCTCTTACAGAAGCTGCAAAGAATCGATACTCCTCGCTGTCATTCAGCCTTACCCTGTAAGTGTCCTGTGAGTAAAAGTGCATCTATAAAAAGATATGGGTTACAATAGACTTTCACACACCATCTCGCACTTCCAGTCTCCCCCTCCCACTCCACTCCAGTGACTAACAGCAGAGAGAAATAACATGCATTCACAGGACCAGTTCCAAAATCTTGGTTATTTGTATTTTGTACTCCATGACAGCAGATCCTTCATTGGACAGAAAAGAAAGTGGTGCATTTCCTAAATAACTTGAAAATCAACTTTTCAGTCCCATGTGCCTCTCACATCTAGAAATGACACAAAACTCAAGAATTTCCTTGTGATTCTTAAGTTTCCAGCTTAAGCATCACAAGTCTAAAGGGAATATCTAATTGTAGGAAGTTGAAGCATGGTTGTTTCTCTTACCCCCATTTAAATAATTTGGTGGAGACATTGGACGTTTCAGCGGCCTTGTCAGGAAGGTGGGGAGTGATTAAAATCGTACTGCTTTCAGTTCCCATGATTCTTTTAAAAACAACTTTATCATGGTGTAATTCACATATCGTAAAATTCACCCATTTCAAGTGTACAGTTCCGTGATCTTTATAAAGTCTACTGAGGTACGCAACCATCACCACCATGCAGTTTGAGAACACGTCCATCACCCCAACTGGATTCCTCATTTCCATTTACAATGAATCCCTTTTCCTACCCTCAGTCCCAAGCAGCCACTAATTTACTATTTATTTATTTCTATAGATTTGCCATTGCTTGTGAATTTCATACATGGTCAGTGAACTAAAAAATACCGAGGAAAATTCCTTCAGATTTTTCCCCAAACGTTTACTGTCAATATCTTGTGTGGCCTTCACATGGAGCGGCAGAGATTCCAACCTACTTAGGCTTTTATTTTCTTCCCCATAGAGATTTCTACATCAATTCAGAGGCTCTGGCATTTGCCGGTCTCCATCTTGTGACCAAACTCTTCATCTCCCCTGTCCTGGAATTTTCCTTCTAAGCACTATGGGCTAGTCATTTTAGGCAGGAAAAAAATATGTATTCAAGTTTGTGATAAGATCACAAATTGAACTAACCAAGACCACAAGTTATGCCACGTAGGGTCATTACTACATATGTTAAAAGCACGGTTTAATATTGAATGTTACTTTTAGTCCGAACTCTTTGACACAGCTACACACGCACACACACACATTTGGATTTGAAATCTAAGGAGACAGCAGGAGGTAAAAGAAGCAAGACTTGAGATCTAGTTCCCAACAGTATAAAAGGTGACTCCCACACCTGCTCTGGACCCCAGTTTCCTCATCGGTGTAAGGAGAAGGTCAGGTGGCATCCCGTCCAAGGGCCTTCCTGCTTCACTACCTCGTGACCTGGCGATTCTTTCCATATGAAGTACAGCTCATCTGTTTTTAGATTGTTTCATTTAACCCAGTTGTCACTCACACCTCCTTCAAATCTATGCACACTTCTTCATTTCTTTGCAATGAACAAATGCATTTGGGTAAAGCCAATGTGAATGTCTAACATACGCAAGTGATGGACCAACTATAAATTCCTGGCGGAACTACAAGCTTGCATTGTCTTTCCTGAATTCTCTCTTCCTACTTTATAACCTATTAGTAATGCAAGATCAGAACCATTTTACTCCAAACCAGGTTAGTTTTCCAATGTGGGGTCGCATGTTACCCCCAAACAGTAAACTTAGAGGAGTTTTGCATTTAAGTTAAGGGTTTTGTCTTGTTGCTTTGCTTGCTTTTTTTGTCATTTGAGTCTGCATGACTTGTTATTCATATGAATACTCATTACTATCCGTGAATCATGGAACTTCCTCTTAACAGACAACCTGGAATTTTCTAGGAGTTCAGCTGACTCCTGCTGTTGTGCTATATTGAAAGTCAACGTTCAGGAGTGTTGCTTGTTCTTATGGCCAACGGTTGCACCTCTGTTCCCCAGAGTCACTCTCTCCCAACCAGTGATGAATTCTCAACTTTGACCAGCCCGCCTTCCTGAAATGCCCATCACATACTCCACCCGCGACCTCCTCGGCTCACCAAATCCTTCTCACCTTTCAAGTCTCAGCACAAATTCTGAATGCTACCCCAGAGTTTCTCAACATCAGCACTGTTGGGCTGGAGAATTCTCTGTTGGGAGGTGTGTTTAGCAGCATCCCTGTCCTCTACCACTAGATGCCGGTAGCATCCTGTCCCAAGTGGTGACAACCAAAATGTCTCCAGACACTGTCAAATGTTCCCTGGGGACCAAAATCACCCCCACTTGGGAACCAGTGTCCCACACCTAAAGTCTTCCCTTCTTGATCCAGTCCAAAGTGACCTTTTCCTCCTCTGAATTATAAGAGTTGAAACCCCAAAGTTACTTAAATAGATACATTAAATGGAGAGAGGGGTGCACATGGGAAAAGAGACTGTGAAGTTTTACTTATATTTTTGTGTTTGGATTTTCCTATAAGCAAATGGCTTTTTTTAAAGGTTTTATGTATTTGATGAACATTCTCTTGGCAACCAGAACGGACATACAGAAACAGAGGACCCACCAGACCAAAAGAAAGTCTATAAATTCTACTTTTATTACAGACAATAGCATTCAGCATTTTAATTTCTTTGCAGCTTACTGGTCAGCATTTTTTTATGTTGTGTTTCTTCTGCATAATAAGATCTGGTCAAGACAGAGAGCCAATGTTTACAGCTTTCTGCCATACTCCACGTGTCCCCAGGGCACCCCAACATGACCCAGCCACAGAAATCAGTCTCCAGTGAGGCCCAGGTCAAGGGAGCTTGGGAGAAAAGTCTTAGGATTCCCAAAATTCTTTGATAAGAAATAATTCTTAACAGGTTTTTGCCTTCTTATTTTAAGTATTATGGAGGACTCTCTCTCCACCATTTTTACTTTATTTCTTAGAGAAAAATTGTGGAAGTGCAGAAGGAAATACAGAAGCAGAAAAATATGTGTTGGCAATACTTATCCTCAGAGACAACCAGTGTAAACATTTTGGCCTATTTCTTTCCAGTCTTTTTGTTCTAATGCCTTGTCAGCAGTTGAGATCATATTACATGTACACTTTTATTCTGCATCTTTTACTTAGTATATCAAGCATTTTCCCGTGTCATCAAGGATTCTATATAAGCATTATATACATGGCTGTAAAACATTACATTGAACCAAGATTTCCTTAATCAACACCCATCATTAAGCCCACTGTCTCTAATGTGTTTCTATTATAAATAATTCTGCAGAGAACATCTTTGTGTATAAATCTTTATCTGTATTTAATAGCTTTTCCTCAGGATTGAATTTTAGAAGAGGAATTTTTGGGTTACTCGTGGACTTTATTTGTTTTTTTCTGACACACCATCTTCTTCCCTTATGCTGTTACTTTTTTTTTTTTTTTTTTTTTTTTGCGGTACGCGGGCCTCTCACTGTTGTGGCCTCTCCCGTTGTGGAGCACAGGCTCTGGACGCGTAGGCTCTGCGGCCATGGCTCACGAGCCCAGCCGCTCCGCAGCATGTGGGATCTTCCCGGACCGGGGCATGAACCCGCGTCCCCCGCATCGGCAGGCGGACTCTCAACCACCGCGCCACCAGGGAAGCCCTACTGTTACCATTTTTATTCCAGATCTTTCTTGGCCAGCTGCTCCCCTCTTTCCTTTCCATAGTTCCCAAGTCTAGAACTTTCAGAGCTTTCCAGTCCAACATTACCTGAGACAGAGAGTATTTAAAGAGTCTCTGTAACCTCTCCTCATACAACCCCAAGTCAGTGGGACTTGGGCTAAGTCACTCTCAGTTCTGGCATCCCTGAGCTACCATGATTCACCTTCCCTCAGGTTTTTTCTAGGCCAAAAACTTGAGAGACCTGCTTGCCTGCCTCTCACTTCCTGCCTACCTTTCACTGTGTTCCACATACCTGAGGGAGGCTACACACCTCCTCTTGGAAGCTCCAGCATAGTAGATATTGTCAGAACCCAGAACATATCCCCTTGGCATGTGTCATGCTGAGCATGCCGGCCCAATTTCCAACTGAGAGCACCAGTGATTCCTTGCCTGTGGGTTATTTCTGGCCACAGGGCCATGCTCATGGAGCAGGCCAGAAGTGCTCTTTGAGCACTCCACTAGGAATTCTCACTCTCAGAAGAGCAGCCACTTCATCACTGATTGACAGGAGCTGGTGGATAAATACCCCAGCTCCCTCTCTCCTCAGTCAGTGTAACTCTGAGGCATACAGCCTGCCGTGTTTTCCAGACATTCCCAGCAGGGTTAAACGCCAGTTGCTCACAGTGGTGCCTGACTTAACAATGAATGCTTCATTGGCTTCCTCACCCGCCCTGTCTCCCTTCCCCTGCTCACCTACCCATGCTCCCTGGGAGCGTCTCCCAAATCAGCTACCTGCTTGTGAATCCTGGTCTTAGGGTCTGCTTTGGGGGAAGTCCAAACTAAGTCATCCGGTGATAACTGTGGGCTAGTTAGTCCTCACTAAGTATGTACTCAGTGCCTACTATATAAGTGTCCTTTAGAGCTACAGGGTTGGCAAATTCAAGACCTTACACTTAGCTTCAGAAATTTATCTCTTTTTTTTAACATCTTTATTAGAGTGTAATTGCTTTACAGTGGTGTGTTAGTTTCTGCTTTATAACAAAGTGAATCAGTTATACAATATACATATTTCCCCATATCTCTTCCCTCTTGCATCTCCCTCCCTCCCACCCTCCCTATCCAACCCCTCTAAGTGGTCACAAAGCGCCCAGCTGATCTCCCTGTGCTATGCGGCTGCTTCCCATTAGCTATCTATTTTACGTTTGATAGTGTATATATGTCCATGCCACTCTCTCACTTTGTCCCAGCTTACCCTTCCCCCTCCCTATGTCCTCAAGTCCATTCTCTAGTAGGTCTGCGTCTTTATTGCCATCTTGCCCCTAGGTTCTTCGTGACCTTTTTTTTTTTTTTAAGATTCCATATATATGTGTTAGCGTGCGGTATTTGTTTTTCTCTTCCTGACTTACTTCACTCTGTATGACAGACTTTAGGTCCATCCACCTCACTACAAATAACTCAATTTCGTTTCTTTTTATGGCTGAGTAATATTCCATTGAGTGTATGTGCCACATCTTCTTTATCCATTCATCTGTTGATGGACACTTAGGTTGCTTCCATGTCCTGGCTATTGTAAATAGAGCTGCAATGAACATTTTGGTACATGACGTTTTGAATTATGGTTTTCTCAGGGTATATGCCCAGTAATGGGATTGCTGGGTCGTATGGTAGCATATACCCTGAGAAATTTATCTTACGTCTGTAGTTTTGTTTCAAACTAAGTTATAATGACTTCTAAGAGCCTCAGGAGCATGTCAGCCATCTATCGTGGCCATCTTAGCAACAGCTAATTTGGAAAGAGGTGCAAATTTGGAAAGAGGTGATTAGAGGCCTTTTAATCTTAAAATTAATTAACAGCCGGAAAATCTGATTATTCGAAATAGTAATTATTTGTCATTTCCACCACAGGATATGAAGTGCTTGTGATCAGCACCTATTGGTCGGCAGGTTGCCAGGAATTAACGTATCAGGTTTTTGGGTGGTGCACATTGTATATTTTTTAGCGACAAAGAGAGATCTGAGTCAAAACTGCAGTCATGACTGGTTTGCATACCCCATGTACCAGAGGTAACTCCAGCCAGTGGAAGAAGCCATTACTTTACTGATTCTAATTCAGTAACCTTCAGACTTGTAGAGCTAATGTTTTTATCATCAAAAAGTAATTTTTAAAATGTATGTCCATTATATGAAATAGTCACAAATCCAGAACAAGAAAAATGCAACTTGTATGGATTCTTAGATTCTTATCCCAGGTCTGTTGACTTCAAAATATGTATAAAGTAATATTTACTTAACTACCTTGGCTATCTAATTTTCTTTCTGGTTTTCCTAGATTACCAGGTTTGTCATTAGGGCATGGGAAATAAATTCAGGAATGAGGCTCCAAGAAGCAGGCATGCAATAGCTACAGACAGAAGAGACAAGCATCCCCAGCTTGACCAGTTCTGCTCTATGGGACCACTTTAGGGGCAAATAACCCTCTGTACTTCCATAGGAACATCACTGCATTCTAAGATTATACATCAAATGAGATGCATAGAAACTACATTCTGTTAAATATATTTTTTATTGAGGCAAGGAATTATGTAACGTTTTAGAAAAATAAGGTAAAATACCACATTTAAAAATTCAGATGCATAGAGGAATGAACCTCAGTATCTGGCACACTGAACACATGTGAAATACATCATTCCCAGACAATGCTGGGGAAGTGCGGTGTTACTGCATTCAAATATCTCATCTAATTAGCAGTGTCTGTTCTGGGTAGCTTTATTACAGCCGCTTCACTTGAGCTAAACGCATTGTGCCAACGTAAATATCCCCTGCTTAAAATCATTACGGGAGAATAATGTTTTCCCTTCAGCTAAAAAATGGCATATCAAAAGCAAATGAACTCCCTACTGTATGATTTGCTCATTCATCATGACTAAGCTTGGCCTGTAATTACGGTACTGAAGAGAACATCCCTGTCCCATGACTTCAGCTTTGTAGTAGGACTTTTAAAAGTCACATTGAGCATGTTCAAAGCTATTCTTTTGAGGAGCCATTCAGAGTTTTTCTGGAGTTTTGTTTCATTTTGTTTTTAAAGGGCAGCCGTTCTCTTAGAACATCTTGCATAAGTGGAAGAATTGAAACTCTGGAGGCCAAAGCATCCATCTATGCTGCCCTTAAGACACGGGAACTTTTGAAATAACAGGATTTTCTGAGCATTAAGGCAGAACTCCACCCAGGAATACACATCCACATGTTTTATCATGTGTTTTTCCAACAATGATTGTTTTATTATAACACATAACGTAAATCTACCATTTTAACCGTTTTTAAGTGTACAGTTCTGTGGCATTAAGTACATTCAGAATCTTACGCAACTATTGCCACTATCAAGTTCCAGGACATTTTCATCACCCCAAAAGGAAACCCCATACCCATTAGTCACTCCACATTCTCCTCACTGCCGTCCCCAGCCCCTGGCAACCACTAATCTGCTTTCTGTCTCTATTCCGTAGAGACAGAATCTTCCTATTCTGCACATTTCGTAGAAGTGGAATCGAATCATACAATGCGTGGCCTTTTGTGTCTGGTTTCTTTCAGTTATCATGATGTTTTCGAGGTTCATCCGTGTTGTAGCGTGTATCAGAGCTTCATTCCTTTTGTGGCTGAATAGTATTCCATTGTACGGCTAGACCACATTTAACTTATCCATTCCATCATATTGTTTTTAAATTGATCTCCAGTATACTTGTATTTGACAAAGATGGGAATCCTTTTATTGTTTTCATTTTACTTGAAATTCAAAGTATGGGACACCCTAACTGGCTTCTGTGCTTTGAGGTTAATGCAATACACAGGAGGATGAACCTCTGTGTTGACTCTAGAGTCAATTACTAGAATTCTTTACACAACAGCCTCAATCTCTTAGAACTGTATAGTATGAAAAACGTTAGGCTGAACCGTGTGCCGTTTCCAATATTTGACCATTTTAATCTATAAAATTGCAGTTGTATGATTCAAGCTAAATATTTACCTCTGTATTAGGTTCAATAGAGAATGCATTTCTTTTTCAAAATAAACAGATGGTGCCTGCAACATGGTAGGGAGCTCACCTACCACATGAGTTCCCTTCCCCTCACAGGCTTTGTTAAAACAGTGCAGTGAGGCTGATTCTCAGATGAAGGCAGTTGACCAAGATCACAGCCTCTAAGCAGGTTTTATCATTGTCCTTCCCATTTCTGAGGGAGACCAACTGAATCCCTCAGCCCCTCTTTCCAATGAAAGACAGTACAGAGGGCCTAGAAGATGAGGCAGAACATGAAGTCGACCTTTTTTTCTGATATTATTTCTTATTTATTTATTTATTTTATTGAAGTATAGTCGATTTACAAGGTTGGGTTAATTACTGCTGTGCAGCAAAGTGATTCAGTTGACTTTCACTTCTAAGTCAAGACCTCCTCTCTACCTTTCACTTCTAAGTAAGGTTATAGGATCACAGGTTACCAGTAAGAGGCTGAAACTCAAGTTTTGGGCTCATAAAGCGTGGGAGCTTTTGCACGTGTGCGTGTGTGTCCCCTTACCTGCTCACGTGCCCATACACCATTAATGTGAGTGACAGTAGGATTATCAGTCATTTTAGAACTATCAGTGGCTCTTCTCCACCTTGTTAAAATACATAACTAATGAGCAACTTGTCATAAACCGAACATGAGATTTGGCTACCACCTAACCTTCTGCATGGTACTCAAAGCTCCGTATTGGAAGCAGGATTTATGTACTTCCACAACTGTCATTTTAAAAGGTCCTTGGAAATGTGCTCAGTAAGAACATGGAAGATGCTGTGTATAGTTCTGGTCTGGTGGCTAAATCAAACTTATTGCTTGATGAACATAACAGGGTTTCAACTGCATCCATAATTTGTATTTAGTCCTTGAATTGGGCACGCACCAAACACTTTTTAGCAAAAATGTTAAATATCTGGGAGGATAAAGATAGGAAACAATTCTTACAAGGTTGGCCTTACATTACCAATAATCAGATCAAATGTTTTCTTATTTTCTAGTCTCCCAAATCAGCATTTATTAGTGCTGCAAAAAAGGCAAGGTTAAAGTCCAATCCAGTCAAAGTGCGATTCTCCGAGGAGGTCATCATCAACGGCCAAGTGTCGGTGAGTTGACAGACACCCGCTGGTGACTCAAAGAGAGGCCTTGAGGTGTAGGGGCTTTGCACTAAGCAGAGCCAGTCACCCCGCTGGAATGATCAGTTCAGAATTGGTTGTTGGATTTCACAGGGGTGTCGAATCTCAGGATTGTAGACGGCTTGAGAGATCGCCAGGCTGTGCCAGCTGTATTCCTTCTTACAAACCCAGAATACATAGTAGTCCGGTGTTTCCTTGAATGCTTCCAGAGTTAGAGACTTCACTACTTTACAAAGGAGTTCGTTTGATTTGAGATCACTTGACGTTGCCTCATGTTGAGTAGAATATGCCTCTTTGAAACTTGCACCTATTTCTCCCCATTCTGCCAACTACGCATTCTTCCATATAACAGCCCATTCTATATTTTGAGAAGGGTTTCCCCTGAGGTTTTCCTTATCCAAAATAAAATGTCTCTGTTCTTTCAACTAATCAAAATGGAAAGAAGTTAAAATGATGGGAAAAGTTTCCTATATGCAACCAGGAGTGAAGAAGTACTGCCCACACCTCCATCAATAGGTCTTGATAGGAATCATGATTACTCAGGCACATAATTGATCTTCAAAATGAATGATGCAAACATTGATAGGATGCTTATTTTCAATTTTCCCCCAAAATATAGCCTAGTATTTTTGGTTGTCAGCAAGCTACCGTCCAGGGTGCTCATATTTTTTGGACCTTTGAAATGCCACCTTTTGTTGTCGAGGTTTTGTTGTTTAAATAAACTCAAAGGGATAAAAATCTCATCCACGATATACTTGCTAAGGGCCACAGACTCTTCCCTGGGTGGTCCTGGATTTGAATTTGCAGATAGAGGCCTGCATATCCCGGGCAAGGCACTCATGGTGCCAAGTGTCTTCTGGCCAAAACTTGCTGACCTGCGTCTGCCCCACTCGGAATCCAGGGGCTTAACTGGCCAGTCTACCAAACCGTTGTGATGTTTGTGGGATGGGGCCGAAGGCTGTGCTGCCCCATGTACATTTTAGCTGTGGCCTTGTCCTCCCAGTGGCCATGTCCCACCCCATCCCCTCTGCCCCCTTTCACACCACGGTCTGTTCTGTTCCTCTCGGTGAATCCCCATCACTCTGGATGCAGAGTTACCATAATTATCATTTCAGAACAAGACTGTCCCAGTTTAAGGCTGTTAGTTCCAGTCCCAGAGGAATGACTATGACACAGAGGGTCGTGGGAAACATACCTCATCTTTTCTCAAGCTTCTGAGCATGAGATTGGGCAATCAGTTTACGCATCTTTAGAGAGAATATGATTCCAGGAGCTGCTGTGGCAGCTTCCCCTTGTCCCTGGATAAAAAGCAGCTGGTGTGTGGGGACAGCTCTGGGGGTCGAGCATCTGCAGCATTCGCAGCCTCACCACAGGCCTGAGCGTGGCGGGGACGTTCGGTCTGCTGTCTGGCCCTCAGCCTTTGTGACCCGCTTCCTTTCCAGTCTCCTCTTGCTTTTCTGAGTCATTGTGTGGCCTTCCTTCTGGACTTGGAGCTGTACTAACTCAGTGAATTGGGCAGCAGGAAAGTCGTGTGTGAAGCCCTCAGGAGTAGAGAGGAGGGGAGGGGAGTCAGAGAAAGAAACAGGAAGCGAAAGGCGTGAGCCTGTTTCGGACATACTTAGGGACTGAATTCTCATGGACCAACTGTAGGACGGTAGCAAATCTCTGGCCATCTCCTCTCAATTTCCTCATCTGTAAAAGAAGGGACTTAACGCTTTCATAATTGCTGACTTCCCCTCCACTCTTGTGGCTTCATGACCAACCACGTGTTCGTGGAACTCACCCAACTTGCCTTCCTGCTCCCCCTTTTGTCTCTCCCCACTTCCAGTTGAAGAGAAAATTCAAAGGAATGTGTGTCTTTTGTTTACTTTTGGTTGCGCTTCAAACATCTCTTTTTGACTTATTTTTAAGTTATCTGTTTGTTACAGACAGTGTTTTATTCTTTTAACACACTAACCCATTCCTCATATATCCCCTTGGAGTTTGAGGAACATCGCTAAATGGGTTAAAAATCATTTCACAAAATTACTTTAAACTTGAAGCTTGTTAATGCTTGTGATTCGCCATCATGACCCCTGCCGACAGGCATCATGTGAAACATCGTCATTGCTGGTCCTCTTTCTGTTTAAGACACGCTGCTCTGCTAAAGTCTGGCCTTGTGGTCCCAAACATTGTGGTCTAATTACAAAGGTGTTATTTCTGTCATTGCGTTTTCTAGTGGGAAACCTTGATTTAAATTTAAAAAAAAAAACTCATCTGATCGATCTTCTGACGGGAAAAGTTCTTTTAGTTGATTCAGCTGAGTTATTTGTAGCTAGAAGAGAAGAATTTTGCTATGAACAGCTGAACTCAGATATCACCAAAGGGATACTTTGCTTGGCCTTAGGGAGTTTGATTCTTTTATTGTTTTATGCTGTGATTAGAATAAATTGCAGATATATGCTGCTTCTACAAAGGGCAGAATCCTAATTCAACTGACTTACACCCCCTCCTTTTTTTTTTTTTTTTTTTTTTTTGTTAAATAGGAAACTGTTAAGGATAATTCACTTCTTTTTATGCCAAACGTCCTGAAAGTCTATCTGGAAAATGGGCAGACCAAATCGTTTCGCTTTGACTGCACCACCTCCATAAAGGTAGGAGGACCCGCTGAACTGTGTACCTGGACACTGCCAGGTACGGCGTGGAAGTCCCACTGTGACTCTTGTGCGGCTATACCTTCATTCAGAACTATCTGTTTATTTCTGAGATTTTTTTGGTTGTTTCCAAATAAGGTAGTGTGAATACTTAAACACAAACCCAAACAAAAAATTTAAACTAACAAGGTTCTGCTCTGCGTGTGTGTGTGTGTGTGTGTGTGTGTGTGTGTGTGTGTGTGTGTGTTGCAAAACAATATAATATGCTATCAGTCATGAGATACTAGGGCTAGTCATTTTAATACAGCTGAAAATTAATTAAAATAGTGTGACTGTCACCAAGAAGGCTTGGCACCCTGCCCAAAGCCAGCGTGATTTCTCAGCCTTGTTATCCACGGAGATGATTAAGATGTTAGATATTAATTGAGTATCTGCTACTTTGGTGTCCAGCAAAAAACAAGGGATAGAATAATGTAAAGGTAACATTTACTTTCAATTGCTGTAACCAATTTCATGGAAATGATACATAAAAAGGCAGAAATGAGGTGTACTTTTAGGAGAGGGGAGAAAAGGAAGAGTCACAAAGCAATCCTGTTATTTCAGAGCCACAGGTGAGTTCTACCTAATGAGTTCTCACCTGGTATAACAAAGCGTATGGGTTCTTTACCCCCATGTTTCCTTCCTGGGGAAGAAAAGTGCATATTCTCTATTTTATTGGGCAAAGGTGTGTTCAGAAATTGATTGCCCCCTAATGTTCTATCAGCCTAAAATAGGCTTTCTTCAAATGGCACAATAAAAAGGGTTTTATTGAGGTTAAAAAAAAAGGGGGTACCTAGTGATGATCTGTACAATAATGTATCAAGAGAATATCAACTTTGTATTAAAAAACGCCTACCAATAGTCAACCTCTAATTCTCTTTTTTTTTTTTTTTTGCGGTACACGGGCCTCTCACTGTTGCGGCCTCTCCCGTTGTGGAGCACAGGCTCCAGACGCGCTGGCTCAGCGGCCATGGCTCACGGGCCCAGCTGCTCCACAGCACGTGGGATCTTCCCAGACCGGGGCACGAACCCGTGTCCCCTGCATCGGCAGGCGGACTCTCAACCACTGCACCACCAGGGAAGCCCTAATTCTCATTTTTTAAAAATTAATCAGCATAGACCTTATGAGTGGAATTATTTCCGCCAAGGCCAACTCGCTGTGCATTCTTATTGCCATGATACCACAAGCAGCTTGTTCTGAATTGCTTGAAATAGGTCGTGATTTAGCAGGTAATAGAGCAGACAATATTAGATTGATGAGGGACCATTTAAATTATGCTTAAATCATTCCAGATGAAATATTAACTTCCTTTGTACAAGACTGCTAATTTTAAGTGGTGATGACTGAAAAAGCCCTTTTCCTTTATTCCTACTCAAAATCAATTTATAGTGAGATGTTACTCCCAAGTATTGATCAACTAACTTAGTGGTCAGCAAAGTTTTCCTGGAAAGGCCTGTAGAGTAAATATTTTACGCTTTGTGGGCCATTTGCTCTCTGTTGCAACTACTCAACTCAGTTGTTGTCTCATGAAAGCAGCCAGAGGCAGGTGGGTTCAGGAGGTCCTTAAGACCACCCTGAGCTTTAATAATTCACCCGAAGCACTCACAGAACGCAGCACGTTGGTATCCTCGCAGTTACAGGCAGAGAGCCCCCAGTCATCGTCCCCCCGGGGAGTCATGCCAACACTGCTTATTTCTCCCAGCACTGATGTGTGACAGTGTGCACAGGGTACTGCCAACCAGGGAAGTTCGCCCGAGCCTTGGTGTCCAGAATTTTTATTGCGGGTTGTCCACTTAGACACAGCTGCCCACCTGTGTGGCTGACCTTAGCACCCTGCCCCTCCAGAGGTGAGCTGATACCACATGGTCCATGGTCCCCACCATGAATCCCATCGTTAGCATAGACTATCCAGTGTAGCCCAAGACACCTCACGCGCCACCACCACCACCACCCCCCCCCCCCCCCCCCCCAGTGAACAAAGATACCTCTATCAGGCAGGATACTCCAAGGGCTTAGAGGTTACCTCCCAAGAGCCAGGGGCAAAGAGGCAAACCTTTCTTCAGGCAAGACTCATCCTTTACTGTACAGATAATATGTGAATGAATGGCCTTGGCCAGATTCCAAACGAAGGGGCCAGGCTCTAGTTTGAAGACCCCTGACCTAACCCAAAAGAACTACATTGTTTCAACTCCCTCTGGTACTGTGGCTTGTTCTGTGGTACCAACTGGTCAGAAAAGCTCCTTGCCATTGGAGCCCTTACCCATCTGAAGATATAGGTAAAGACTTGAATGCATTTCTTAACAGAAATAAATCTAAATTTAAAAGAGAGCCCTGTTGTTAATTCCCTCTGGCCTCTTTATTATAGGAACCCACCCCAGACTAAGTTTGATTTCCCTGAGGATGGCAGATGACAATGACAAGATGGGGAGCAATGCAAAGCGTCCACATGAAATTAAAGCTATCTTAGTTTGTGCCTCACAGCCTCATTATCACCAGAGATGCAGACTGGGAGGCGTAAACTGGAAATAGTATAGGTATGAAAGGGATATGATGCTGTTTAATAAAAATTGCCAAAATTCTTGCTTACAGAGTCACAATAGGAAAACACTATTGCTGGCACATGTCCTCCCTGGTGATTCAGGAGAATGTTTTATAAAATATGTGTTGCCACACAGAGGCTGGTTTTCTTTTCTCTTTTCTGGGTCTTGAGCAAAAATTATGAAACAGAATCTTTTTATGAAATTCAGTATAGTCACGGAATTTCTGTTGAATGATTTTTTTTGGTGGTGGGTAGGTATGGGGATCTTTGTTTTAAAGGAGCCAGAGGAAATTGAAAATGGTCCACGGGGAAGAATCAAAACCCCAGAAAGAGCAATTAAAAAAAAAACTTCTATGTATGGCCGGGTTTCTCTCCCTTGACATTGTCAGTCCTTTGGACCAGAAAATTCCTAGATGCCAGTAGCATCCCCAGCCCTGTTGTGACAACCAAAAATGTCTCCAGAAATTGCCAAATGTTGCTCTGTGGGATTTTAGCATCTGAATATTAGTTATCTTTGAAGAGAGATCACTTACTAGTTTTCAAGTACATGAAAAAAGTAATGGTTGAGGACATTTGTTTACATTGCAGTCCACTTGTGCTTGTGTATAGAACACCTTTCTGATCATAAATGTTTAATCCTGTGAAGGATTGCTGACAAAGCTTGCTCATTCTACCTTCCTCGGAGACTTAAAATAAAAGCTGATATATGTAGATCATCATTGTCGACAAAAATAATCAATAAACAATCAATAAGAAGAATAGAAAAGAGTTTTATTTCAGCCAAACTGAGGACTATAGACCGGAAGCCAGCTTCCCAGATTACTCTGAGAAACTGCTCCAGAAAAGCATGGTTTTCAAGCACAGTTTTATATCTTGTCAGGAAAAAAGAACATTAAACAAGTCAGGAGTACATTTCTTGAGGATTTCAAAAAAACTAGAGCAGCACGTGCACAGCGAGTCAGTATGACCTTGGCACCTGGGAAGGGAGTCTTATCATCGAAACAGGACCAGCATTGGTATCCCAGGAAGGGAGCCATTTAATCTTTATTTTTAACGTGGACATTCTTGACTTCTGGTCAATGTGCCCTTTTCTTTAATAATTAAGGCAGGGCTTCCCTGGTGGCGCAGTAGTTGAGAATCTGCCTGCCAATGCAGGGGACACGGGTTCGAGCCCTGGTCTGGGAAGATCCCACATGCCGCGGAGCAGCTGGGCCCGTGAGCCACAACTACTGAGCCTGCGCGTCTGGAGCCTGTGCTCCGCAACAAGAGAGGCCACGACAGTAAGAGGCCCGCGCACCGCGATGAAGAGTGGCCCTCGCTCGCCGCAACTAGAGAAAGCCCTCGCACAGAAACAAAGACGCAACACAGCCAAAAATAAATAAATAAATTAATTAATTAATTTAAAAAAGAATAACAATAAATAATTAAGGCAGATGTACAATGTTTGATAGGCCACAAACGGACTGTTTAAATTAGCATAAAATTCAAGTTAACTTGGGGCTTCCCTGTTGGTGCAGTGGGTAAGACTCCGGGCTCCCAATGCGGGGGGCCCGGGTTCCATCCCTGGTCAGGGAACTAGATCCTGCATGCATGCCACAACTATGAGCCCGTATGCCACAACTAAGACCTGGTGCAGCCAAAAAAAAAAAAAAATTCAAGTTAACTCATGCATAAGCCAGAATGACTTCCCCATACCTCATTATGTGAAAATTTCTTTTATCAGTATGGTGCCCTAACTGTATGCCAAGCAATGCTGTAATAAATGCTGTCTATGTATGAACTCATTTAGTCCTGGTATCTATTCTGAGGCAGGTATTATTATTATCCCCGGTTGACAGGGACACTAAGGTGCCTAGAAGTTCAGTAACTTGCCTTAAGCTGCCAGCTAATACGAAGTAGAGTCAGGGCAGAAGCCAGACTCTTTCCAGAGCCCACGTTCCTCACCACTACCACGTGCTCTTACAGAGGGGTAGGCTAGGGGTCGGCAAACTTTTTCTGTAAAGGGCCAGATAGCAAATATAATAATTTAGGCATCACAGGCCACACAGCCTCCCCTGCCACCAAGTTCAGGTCTGCCCATGCAGAGCACGAAAGCAGCCAATACATAAACAGATGAGCGAGACTGGGTTCCAGTAAAACTTATTTTACAAAAACAGGTGGCGGACTGGATTTGGCATGCAGGCATGTAGACCACTTTCAGAGGTGGTTTAATTGCCACCCCATTTAGAAGGAGGGGAACTGAGCCGACTACACTGCACAATCTGTTGCTAGGCTCTATAAAGTGATTCGGTTACATATATATTCAGACTCTTTTCCCTTATAGGTTATTACAAAATATTGAGTATAGTTCCCTGTGCTGTACAGTAGGTCCTTGTTGGTTATTTTATACATAGTGGTGTGTGTATGTTAATCCCAAACTCTTAATTTATCCCTCCCCTCTTTCCCTTTTGATAACCGTGAGTTTGTTTTCAGTGTCTGTGGGTCCATTTCTGTTTTGTATATAAGTTCATTTATATGTGGAATCTACAGTACGGCTGCCTTGATTTTGATCGCATCTTGTCTGTTTCCTCTGTAAGGATGTCATCCTAACCCTTCAAGAGAAACTCTCCATCAAAGGCATCGAACACTTCTCCCTCATGCTGGAGCAGAGGATGGAAGGAGCCGGAACGAAGCTGCTCTTGCTTCATGAACAGGAGACCCTAACTCAGGTGTGTGAATTATGCCCCCAGTGCCCGTGCTGCCCCTGACAGCAGAGGCTGCCCTGCCCAGAGCTCCCCTGTCCTTGAATCCTTTAAATACCTTCCCCACAGCCCTGGGCAGCCCCACTATAGGAAGCGCCGGCATTCATAACGGATTTTACACCTCAAGGTGATGTTTCCCTTTTGTCAATTTTTCATAGACTGTCGTCAGTTGATCTCACAAACAGAATTGTCAAAGACTCAGCAGTGACTCATTGGGGATATGGCTCTGCAGAATTATATTTTATATTATGGTAGTGACTTGTTCACCTGTTTTGATAATTGATCTCTAGAAACTATTAAAAGGAAATGCTTTCTGCAATTATTTAAATTAAGCCAAAATCATATTTCGTTCTTTTAAGTTCCGGGTACCTACCTCAGACTGTTTTTGGAAGCCTGAAATCCCTGCCCCATCATGCCCACTGTAAATATGTGACCCACCAATGTGTCCCAGCTCCTGGTCACCAAGATGCCACCCCCATCTGTTCTCTGGGGAGACAAGCGGGTTGCTTGGCTGCTGAATTCAGCACAGCGCCCTGACTTTTCCTTGTGATTCCACACAAGCAGGGTCTTTGTTGGATGTATAAGGGATTTCAACGAATTCCTCTTATGTAGGAGAGTTCACTGAAGAGGGGAGCTTATGGAGGGGGGCGTGAGGGGACACCAGGAGGAGAGGCAGGGAGTCAAGTCACCCCCAGACGGATGGAGTAGCAGAAAGTGTCATCACGCTCAATTGCCTTTTGGTTGTCGCACAATTAAAAGCTACACGTCAGGTCCCGCAGATATCCCTGACTCTGTCAATGTAGTAAAACTCGATGCAATGAATTCGTTACAAAGTTATCATTTGTGTTCATTTCCTATCTCTAAACTTGACCTTTTATTTTTATCACGTTTAAATCTGCCTATTGATTTTATTTTATTTTATTTTTTTTTTGCGGTACGCGGGCCTCTCACTGCTGCGGCCTCTCCCGTTGCGGAGCACAGGCTCCGGATGCACAGGCTCAGCGGCCACGGCTCACGAGCCCAGCCGCTCCGCGTCATGTGGGATTTTCCCGGACCGGGGCACGAACCCGCGTCCCCTTCATTGGTAGGCGGACTCTCAACCACTGCGCCACCAGGGAAGCCCTGCCTATTGATATTTTAAATCACATCTAATTGTTTATTATGTTAACCTGTGCCAAAACACGCTTGGAAACAGATGAGTTGTTTATTTTTTGTTATAGGGGAACAGCCCCTGATACACAGAATCCCACATGTGAAAGGTCAGTGTTTGGCTCCGAGTTCCTCCAGAAGCCAACCTTGAGACAAGGATTTGGATGTCAGTGGTTTATTTGGGAGGCGATATCAGGAAATACTGGGAGAGGAATGGGAGGGGAAATGGGAAAATGGGGACGCCAATAAAAAGTGTGTAATCAAGCCAGTTTCCACTGTGGGCAGCTGGAGCGCAATCCTGCTGGGGACACAGGGAACCAGCAGAGAACGTGCCTCAGAGGTATCCCACCCGAGAGCGAGGGGGCTGGGGCTTCGTACGCTAACATCCTGTCCATAGTTGGGGGTGGGCTTCTCCTAAGGACAACTGCTCCCTGGCTCTGCTGGTTTGCCCTGTGCTGGCAGATGGTCACAGGTGTTTGCAGTAAATAGCCTTCAGCTTGGAGCAGTAAATGCCAAGGGGATGTGGGCAGACAGCCAGTTACTATGAGTCTAATGAAACCAGCCACAACTTTTTGATATTTCTATTTCTACTTTCCCCCTGAACTTCTACCTACCACCCAGCCTTTATGGGAAAGCTTCATGCTGATTTAGCTGGACAGAGAGTCTTTCAAAGTCTCTTCTGATGCTAGGTAACCATAACTTCTCATTCCGGATTGATTTCCAATTTTTAGACTTCTTTTAAAACATTAGAGGAGGAGTTTCAATCCCCGGCTTCCTCTTCCATCAGGACTTTTGGCGCTGGCCACCCTCCTACTCCGCGGGCAGCAAGGTCAAAATTCCTTTTCCCTAAGGGCCAAGAATAAACCCCAGGTCTTTTTGCTTTACCTCCTCCAGTATCTCCTACTCAGAGCTTAATTTACTCTCCCCTACTGGCCTTTTTAATTAGCGTGCTGGTGAAGCCCACCTGCAATACTTTTCCCAGGAGACCCTGGCTACAGGCTCCTGCTGCAAAGCCTGCCGGGAGTTGTAGTCCCTCGGGTCCAGGCCACGCGTGGGAATGCGTGGGGCTGGTTGAGGCGGGGGAACGGGGGCCTGGTGTGGTAGGACTCATAAAGGGCCAAAAATAAATGTAATGATGCCTTCAAAAAAAAAACAAAAACAGTAGAGGGATTCCCTGGCAGTCCAGTGGTTAGGACTCAGCGCTTTCACTGCAGTGGCCCGGCTTCAATCCCTGGTCAGGGAACCAGGGCGGCTCCGCCAAAAAGAAACCCAAAAAACAAAACAAAACAAAAAACTTAGAAGGAAACAAAAAGCCTCTAACAATGCTTCTTCCCTTATCTTTCTAGAAGAGGCTTTGTTTTGTCTTTAATCGGAACGAAAAGCAAAGTGCTAAAACTCAAGTATTGTCTCTAGAAAACTGATTGTTTAAATATCCTGAAACAAACCAGCTATATGCCTTTGAATTCAATACATATGAAAAATTTGACCCATGAAATATTTATAGGCATGATAGAACTGGGGAGTAAGTATAAGGAATTTGTCCAATAACAAAAATTATTTTAAAACATTTAACTGTGATGAAAACTGCCAAGGAACTTTTAAGCAACTCTACCTGAATTTCTGGCAGTTTGACACTAAACTTCTGTCTAGAAAGTAACGTTGTTATTACATACTACTTAAAGTTTCCAAGAAATTGTTTTTTTGCTTGTTTTAGAGACTGTTATTCTCGTGGACTGCCATTTCTAATGAGTCTAAAGCATGGTTTTGCATTACATTCATTTATTTCCCAAAACTAGTGTAACCTACTAATGATAAAAATAAACTCAAGGAGGCTTATGGAAAATTCAGGACAGATTCTAACCTGTAATTAAAGGAGCCGGAGATAAGATGATCTCTGACTTTCTGACATCAGACAGGACCTTCTGACAAAACACCATTATGTCACTGGGACACTCACCAGCAGCCCTGCCAGCACCCCAGGTCTCTTAGAGTCCCACGCATCCTTCTTCCTGGTTTGCTTTACCGTCAGCCAGTGATGAGCAGCCCGGATCCCATGGGCTCCGGACTTCACTCAGCTGGTTGGTCCCATGGTCGGACTTCACTCAGAAAGCTGGTTCAGTGTACTGCTTCTCAGGATGCCCAGTATACCTTTAAACGTGGGATGTGTTTTCCCCTTGAAATTCTTCTATATAACAAAGTTAGCAATGTAAACTCTCAGAATGTGTGTGTGCATGCGCACTCTGATAATTCAATTAAGCTATTACTATTTTATTTTGATTTTTTTTTTTTTTTGACTGCACTGCATGGCTTGTGGGATCTCAGTTCCCTGACCAGGGATTGAACCTGGGCCACAGCAGTGAGAGCCCAGGATCCTAACCACTAGGCCACCAGGCAGCTCCCTATTTTGAACTTTTATATTGCAGTTCACGAACATTTTTATTTTGTCAGGTTTGTCCCCTGCATAAAAGTAGTTACAAGTACATGAAACTGCGTGCAAGCGCATTAAAAAGTACATCCAGGGGCTTCCCTGGTGGCGCAGCGGTTGAGAGTCTGCCTGCCGATGCAGGGGACACGGGTTCGTGCCCCGGTCCGGGAAGATCCCACATGCCGCGGAGCGGCTGGGCCCGTAGGCCATGGCCGCTGAGCCTGCGCGTCCGGAGCCTGTGCTCCGCAACGGGAGAGGCCGCAACAGTGAGAGGCCCAAGTACCAGAAAAAAAAAAAAAAAGTACATCCAAGTGCACAAAACTACAAGTAGAACAACTGTGTGGGTTCCTGCTGTGTGGTTTTAGTTTCATCGCACTGACCTCTTTAAGGGAAATTGAAGAGCTTTTACCTTCTTTTTTTAATCTTTTTTTGTTTGTTATTTTTTTACTTTTTTTCTTTTACCTTCTTTCTTGAAGTCCAGTGTCTTTCATTCATTCAGCTGTGTATGAAGCACCTACCGTTCATTGATTGATTCCCCTTTGTTGCAAAAAGAATTAAGAAACTAAGACCTAGTAGTTGGCACGTACTGTGCTGGGGAAAAGGAAAGCGACTCAGAATGATCCATGGTCCTTAACCCTGAAGGACCCGTGGTGTATTCTAAGCCCCTTTGAACAATTTGGACAAATCATGATAGCAGAAGTTTGGGTAGTTTGGAAACCTGAGGACTCCAAATTTAGTGAACGGGCCAAAACTTCTGTCCTCCTGCATTCCAGTTGGATGTCATCCAAGTTGCCACTGTCACGCTTTCATTGCTACCATCCTTCTGGAGTCTAATTGAGGAAAAACCCCACAGCAGTGTTACACAGTAATAAACTGTAGTGACCAGTCTCTGTGCTCCTATCCCCGGGTCCCCTTCTGCGCCCCCTACCCCCAGCCTTGCTTGAGTGTGTGACTGTCACGACAGCCAGCATCTGCAGATCTTCTTCAGAGGACTGCCCTCAGACTGCTGGCGCCCATCCTGTCCATACCTGGAAAGTCACAGCCCCCGGGACAGCCCGAAACCAATGACTTACCTGTGATCCCAGAGGCTCCGTGGTGTAAGTTTCCCACCAGAGTCTCCCTCAGGACAGCCTGTAGCCACCCCTGCTGGGCTGACCTGAGCAGGTTCCTCTCTTGTCTGACCTGCTTCCCCCACTCCCTCACTGGCCTCTCCTGGGAGCAGTTCCTTATTGAAGTCCCTCATTTCAGGGACTGCTTTGGGGGAACGTGACCTAGGTCACAGGTATGTGCAGTGTTCAGGGAATGAGTATGTATGACAAATACTAAAAGAACCTCAACCGCTTCCTTCCTCAGTGTCCAAAGAAAGCTGCCTTTGCTTCTGCCCCTCAGCCCTTTCTGCCGGCACTGAAGGATTCTTGTCATTGGTCTGCTCTTCTAGGTGACCCAGAGGCCCAGCTCGCATAAGATGAGATGTCTTTTCCGAATTAGCTTCGTCCCAAAGGATCCAATTGACCTTTTAAGGCGAGATCCAGTTGCTTTCGAGTATCTGTATGTTCAGGTACGTGAGAACCAGGGCATGTTTCATATTAACATTGTGGGATGAATTAACTGTGGGGTTTTCCCCCCTGAATTCTTTCGTTTGGGATCTTCTCTCTCTTCGTCCCTCAGCCCAAGCTCAATGTATTATAAAAGAATTCCATGGTGCTTTTTTCTTATTGTAGTATAGTTGATTTACAATATCATGTTAGTTTCAGGTGTACAGCACAGCAATTCAGTTATGTTATATATATATATATATATATATATATATATATATATATTCTTCAGATTCTCTTCCCCTATAGGTGATTACAAAATATTAACTGAGGTTCCATGGTGCTTTTTAAATTTTCACTTTTGATTTTGAAATAATTTCAGCCTTATGAAAAAGATGCAAGAGTAGTAAATGAGCTCTTTGATATCCTTTACCCAGATTCACCAGTTGTTACCATTTGACTACATTTCCCCTATGTTTAGTGTGTGCACACGTCCTCCCCTTCCCCCATCACACACGATTTTTTTCCTAAACCATATGAATGTCAGGTACAAAAACCATGCTCATTTACCCCGAAATATGTCAGTATATTTTCTAGTAATGAGAACATTTTCTAATATAATCATTATACAATTAACCAAATCGGGAAATTTAACACTGATCCATTTCCATTATTGGATCTACAGTCTGTGTCCAAATTTTGCCCATTGTCCCACAAAAGGTCCTTTATATCAATTTTTTCTAGGATAGGATCCACTCCAGGATCTCATTTTGCATTTAGTTGGCATGTTACTTTAGTCTTCTTCAGTCTGGAGCATGCCTCAGCCTTTCTTTGACTTTCACAACCTTGACAGTTTTGCAGAGTGCTGATCAGTTATTTTGTAGAAACCTCTCGATTTGGGTTTCTCTGGGGTTTTCTCATGATCAGATTGAGGCTCTGCATTGGGGGCAGAAGAACAACATGAATGACTCCGTGCCCTCCTTAGTGCATCGTATCAGGAGCCATGTGATGTCATTTTGTCCCCTTCGTGGTAAGGTTCACACTGACTCTTGTCAACATTCATACTAATTGATGTTCTCCAGAAGTTACCACTTTTCCTTTTATAGTTAATAAGTAATTTGTGGAAAGTCACTTTGCAACTCTCATTATCCTTTTACCTGTTCATTTTAGTATTCATTGATGATTCTTGCCCAAATATTATTGCGATGGTTGAAAATGATGATTTGTCTAATTCCATTATTTCTTCTTCAGTTATTTGTTGGCATTCTCCTGTAAGAAAGAGTTTTCCCTTCTTCTTTATTTATTTATTTTGTTTATTCATTTATTTGGTGCTTAGATTGTTCTGAAATACCGTGATATTCATTGTAATGGAATTATTCATTTCAAGGCAGTAAAACTTTAAGAAGATATATCTTTTGCAGACTGTCTATATCTGATTCTGGGATATAATTTTCAAAAAACAAGACTTCCAGAAATGAGACGCTTTGCTGTTTATCCCAAAGGGAATTTATCTGCTTGATATTTAGGCGATGTTCCTATATTTCTCTATAACTGCTTCCCATTACTCTTACTTAAATTCCCAATATAATCACATCAAACAGTAAGAGCCCACTTACCTAATGCTTAAGCATCTACATTAGAATTACTCAGAGAGGTTGTAAACCTTAATGTAACCTTCCCCCACAAAGAAAGGAGAAAACACGAGAGTAAGGCCAAAAAAAATGCTCTCTTTGGCTGGGGGATATCTGTATAAGCCAAAGGTTGCTGGAGCCCTAAGTAAGAAATAAAAAGCAAAGAACGTAGGGAAAAGAAAAATAGAAGAAACATTTGTTAACTCTGGGTAGTTGATATGCTGGTATTTGTTTTACTATTCTCAGTATTTTCTTGTATATTTCAAAGCCTTTGTAATCTTTAAAAAGTTGGGTATGAAAAGAAAACAGAAGATGGCAGAGAGATGTAGACAAGATAGATGTCAGAGATTAGGAAGAGTGACATAAATTAAATGGCAATAAGCCCTGGAGAACAGAAATTCAGTGGGAGGAGAAAGAAGCAGAACATACTAGAACATTCCAGCAGATGGGGGCACTCAGGGAAAGGCCTGTTAAATGTTCCCCACCTCAGTGGTCTTTGGAGGAGACTGTGGTATTTACAACTCAGAAGGATGATTAGTGTTTATGAAGATAACCCGGAGTCATCCGAAAGAGGCAAATCGTGCCCATATACCTTGTTTATCAAATAAAGAAATGTGCACTACACTTCACTCCATTTTCTACCCAGAACAATGAACTTAAATGTTAAACTTTTGGTTACCTGGGTTACAATATCCCCTGTTCCCCAGAGGCCAGGTAACCCAGACCTGACTGCACGGGACAGCTTGATTCTCAGCTGATCTATTACTGCATCTTCCCATATTCCTTCTGAGAACCAACCCGGGGCTCTGCCACGGCAACTCATGTCACGTGCTATGTTTTTAGCTTGTTAGTTGCAAATAAGTAGTTACAGGTGCCGATCAGCGTGTGGCTGTAGAGCGCGAGATGCATTCAGTTGTCATTCTCTATAATTATATACTCATCCCATTAACAAGATGATGCTTTAAAGCCATTTACTTGGCTTCTGTTTGCAACATCACAATTCCGTTGCATTTCTAAAAGAAGAGCCCGGTTGCGTTTGTCTTGGGGAGGAGAGACCTTTTAAGTAGCCCAGGAGTAGTGCTAAGCACTTAAGGTGTTTGCTCAAATCTAATGCGGTTCATGGAAATCTTTCTTATTCAAAAGACACATCTTTTCTACCTGTGGGACTGTCCTGAGAACAGGAAAACCTGTCCAGGGCTCTTGCCCTGGGACTAGCTGAAGACCAAAGACATTTCTGCTTTCCCCGCTTGGGTGTTGCACAGGTGGTGGATTAGCTATCCTTTCAAGGAGTAGCCAGCACTGGGGGAGGAAGGGGGGAGCCATGTTACGGTGGGCGATAGCGGCCAAAATTAACCTACCATCATCTCATATATCCTCCACTGAGAATAGGAAATGAAAATTTCTTGGACTCAGACCCTCTGTCTCAAAATGCCTTGTATCACAGAACGTGCAGTAGGTCTAAAATTACATATCTGTGTAGCATATGTCAGTGGGCCTGCGAATGGTGCTGTGTCCGAGTGTTGATTTTAAGGTACTAAAAAGATGCAATAAAATTAGCCTGGAGAACAAGAGAGGAAACAGAAACAATGTCTATCACGTTACACAGACAAAAATCAATTCCACCTAGTGGGCTCTTAATGAGGGCAGTGGCCATTGACAAGCCATGACAATGACCACAGAGGTTTCGATAGTGATAATGTATAAGAATCTCCTAGCCATTAATGGACCATGAAGTATTTTACAGATTTCAGCATATATAATAACAGTAAACCCTAATAATCCAGACTGTTCTATTTCATAATTATAATAAGCTATGCTGACATTTAGCTGTCCACTGTCTATTAAAACAACGATGGTTAAACCAATTGGTAAACAGGATGATAAGGCTACAAAATGTTTTCAAACACTTTAGCAGTACTGGTTTCCTTTTTAGTATCTCACATATTCATTATAAATGAATTTTTGTAGGTCTAAAGCGGAGTCTGTCGAGACCTCTGTTTAGCAAAACAATGACCGCCATTTGTGTGTATAAGTATATTTTAAATAATGTACTTGAGAGTAATAAATGCATAATTTGTACCAAAAATATATATAAGTCAGACATCAGAGTAGTTCTCCGAGATCAGTCTGAACTAATTATATAATGTAATTAAGTGACTAATCACCTTGACAAAAGAATCCACTCAGAAGTCTGGTTAAATACAGGGTATAACAGGATGGGAAAAAACAACGGCAGTCACAACTCTGAGGACAAGTGATAGTGATGAGTCACCTTTATAAAGCACATTCCATTTTATGAAACATCCTTGCAGGTATGCTAGCAATCTTGAGAGTTAGCTGTTGTTAGCCCATTTTTTTTTTCAGATAAGAAAACTGAGACCCAAGAGAGATGAAGTGCCACATCCAAAGTCATTTGATTGGTAGTTGACAGAGCCTAGGATCCAACTTGGAGCTTTTGTCTCTAAATTCTACGCTAAAATCCTGTTTCAAATCTGTCATGCAATAGCAGTCCTAGAAGAAAGTGATCTGTCAAAATGGTTTATCGAAAAACTGGTTCTTCGAGTGCGTGTTATGGCCTGGCACTTTGCCAAGAGACTTGCCCACCCTCATCCCTCACGAGACTATAAAATGACCCTATCTGGACCCTCAAACCCCCGGTACCCCATTGTGGACAACCCTGGGCTCTTGGAAATAACTGGTAAACCCAAGACTAGCAAAACAAAATGGCAGCTTCCCTCAGAGCCACCCTGTCTCCTGCCTCTAATCAGACCCACTTCCAACAGGAGTACAGTGCAATCCAGAGAGATGTAGGATTTTAAGGAAAAACGAAGGTGGAAAACCATGTGAAGGACGGAGGGAAGGGAATGTGGCTTCACTCTTGGGGCTGAGGGATGGGCTGAGAGGCAGGCACCCAGAGCAGGCAGGTAGGGTCCCAGGGGGACGTATCCGAAGGGCAAATACTGTATGCAGAAACCGTATGGGGCACATGTTCCCATTTAGTAGAATCAATACATGAAGTGGTCGTAAAGGTACTTATCTCAGGAAGGAGCCAAACAAATCCTGATACGGTTTTTATTTGAAATCTTTTGAGGACAAGGCAAAGAATAAAGAAGGGAGAAAGAGGCTAAATGTATTTTCTAGCCCAAGAACCGAGTTTCCAATAACGAAAATAAGTAAACACACATGCAGAATATACTTAAGCAGCACCGTGCTTCCCATCACCATTCGGCTCAGTGTTTGCTCCGTGCAGGAGTGAGAATGGCGCCCTCAGACCCTTCACTTGTGGTCCTGGAGGGCTTGACACGTTACAGTACCCTCTCAGCCCCTCTTCAATCTGACGCTCACCCCAAACCCTGTGAGGTAGGTGTCACCCTTTTACATGTGAACAAACTAAAGCCGAGAGACTCCCTCAAAGTCTCAGTGGGGGCAGTCACCACTGGAACGGACTGACGATTTCAAGAGCCACCCTCCACTGAGTGTGCCAAGGCGCTGTGGCAAAGCGTGCATCTCACCTCATCCTCACCACCCTCTCCACTCCGGCCAAGTCGTTGGTATGAATCCCCATTGCACAGATGAGTAAACTGAGGCTGCAAGAGCGAAGTAAACTGCTTGAAGTTTATGCACAGAGGTAGCCATTGGTAAAGCCAGGACCCCGAGGCAGGTGTAGGTCCAGAGCTGCTGCTCTCCATCACCTTGCTCATTCTACCTCCCCGAAACCACTCTGGATGATAGCAAGAGGGTGACATTGATGATGACAGCTCTAAACATGTATGAGTGCTTCCAATTTACCAGATGGAATTCTGAGGGCTTGTTAACTCACTTAATCCTTGTCACAACCCTGCGAATGGGAGGTATTATCCCCAACTTAAAGAAGAGGAAACGGAGGCACAGAACAATTAAGGGCCTTGCCCAAGGTCACACGGTGAAAGTAGGGAAAGAGGATTCTTTCCTCTTAAAGTGGAAAAAGAGAATTGGAACCCAGGATTCCAATCCCGGCAGCCTAGCTACAGAAGCCACATCATGCTACTAGGGCTTCACGTGTTCAGTCGTGGCACCTGTGTTTGGAAATTCCATTCCTAAATTTCTCATTATTTTTACAAGAAGCTAAATATTTAAATAGCAGCTCGCTCGTGATGATGTTGAATGTGTGTTCTCTGTGTTTGCGCGTGCACCTAAATACTGACTCGGTTCCAAGCAGCGGTGAAAATGTTTCCACATTTAGCCCCTTGCCTTGGAAGTGAAGGTGGGACAGTGGGGAAACGCCTGTCACCTGTCCCTCTAAGGCAACGCAGTGCATCCTTTGACAAGCTGCGCCCTCTGCTGGTCTCTTTTCAGAGTTGTAACGACGTCGTTCAGGAGCGGTTTGGGCCGGAGCTGAAATATGACATCGCCCTGCGGCTGGCGGCGTTGCAAATGTACATCGCAACCGTGACCACCAAGCAGACGCAGAAAATCTCCCTCAAGTACATTGAGTAAGTGTTGACTCTCGGAGCCATTTCGGAGACAAAGATGTTGCCTCCTTAATGCCCAAGGGTATTTTTGATGTGTATGTCTATTTCCAAAATTGATGTTGTTTGTGGCAAAGCATGTGTTAACCAGAGGCAAAATATATGAATACTCTGTTCATGTTCGGTGGAAGACACCATTTCTTACCTAGTCCACCTTTAGAGAATTGTGGTTAAATTGAGGGTCACATTTAAAATGAAGCATACATTTTTAAATTCCTAAATGAACTTGGTTCTAAAGCAAGCTTTGGTCTCAGCACTCTTCAGACATTAAGCTGTTTGATTCCCAAAACCTCCCTATGAAGTCAGTAGGAGTGTAGCTCCGTTTGACAGATGAGCAAGCCGAGGCACAGATGGTTAAATAACTTGCCTGAGTCACACTGGCTATTAACTAGAGGGGGTAGGATTCGAACACAGGCGGTGGGACTCCACATCGCGCTATAGGTTGTGTGATCATTTGAAGACCTGTATTTAGAAAATGGTGTGCATAACCAGAGATTACTTTTAGATGATCAAAATGCAGTATACAAAGTAATTCTTTGAGTCCTAATCAGGAAGGATGGTAGTTGTAATAAAGAACTGCGACAGCGTGGGAAAGGATGCCACACAAACTTTGTTTCATGAATCAAATGCTGTTTGGAAAATAAATGCCTTCTCTTGCTTCTCTTACAACAGCGGTATACTACCTCTTTAGCCAGAAAAGATCCCCTCTTCTTAGAAAAAAGCAGTTTATGTTGCCTTCAGTTGATGAGCTTATATAAGAGTCATCCTTTAAAAGAGAACCCTCTGTCTCCCAGTCTGTATGCTTCCTGTTGGAAGGTGATCCAACAGCCTAAAGCAGCCACCATTTTCTTAATCCTGGCAGCTGTAATGCTAAGAAAAAAGAAATACTCATGTTCCAAAGTTCATGGTGGGGCTGAAGCCTCATCTCCACGTAACACTACAGGCCTTAGCGTCTGCTCTGTCTCCACCTCCAAGTGGCATATGGCTGATTAAAACTCCACATCCCAGAGAAGCTTCCCGTGGGCTTCCTGTAAAGCCTTTCTGGGTTCCCCAGCACCAGGTCGTCCCCCACGGAGTGAAATGGTTTCTTCTCAATGGGTTTGCGAGCCTGCGTTTGGGAAGATGAGAGCTCCAGGTTGCTGACCCCCAGTGCCCCTGATCTTGCCACTCTCCGTTCTCCTGTCACTGCCTAGGGACAGATCCTTGTGTGCAGTTTGAGAACCCCAGGCCTTCCAATCTCAGTGCACTCCTTTTTGCAGATGGTTTGTCTCTTTCTCTCTTGCCACACATGCCAGGACTAGAGCCCGAGAGAGATTTGGCTCACAAAGAGGTCTCGCGCTTGAGTGGATCCATTCACACCCTCATCCATTCCCCTTTCTGAGGATCTTAGGAACAGATGAAACTGGATCCCACTTGAAAAGGTGGCCTGCACAACTTGAGATGATTTTCAGACAACCGAAATGCATTTCTGTTCCTACTTTCTGTACCCACATTTTACCAGGTTGAGCGTGGTACAATCAAAAACTTCCAGAGATAACTAGCTTGCCTAAGAATCTTGCAGAGTCTATGATGATTAATTAATGTTCTCATTAATTCATTCATTCACCCAACAAACGTTCATTGAGCATTTTATGTGATACAGTAATTCCCCTACATACAAACGAGTTCCGTTCCGAGAGCGCACTGCTAAGTCCAGTTTGTTCCTAAGTCCAACAAAGTTAGGCTAGGTACCCAACTAACACAATCGGCTATATAATACTGTATTATAATAGGCTTATAATACTTTTCACGCAAACAATACATAAAAAACAAACAAACACAAAAATAAAGAAAACATTTTTAATCTTACAGTACCTTGAAAAGTACAGCAGTCCAGTACAACAGCTGGCATACTTTTGCGGCTGGCATCTAGTGAACAGGCAAGAAGAGTTAGTGACTGCAGGAGGGAGAGGAGGTGGGAGATGGTAGACCTGAAGGATCGTCAGCAGTAGGACACGGAGGGCCAGCTGCCATTTCACTCACGCCTGACGTTGATGCAAACGCATGTTCGCATCTTTGAAAGTTTGCAACTTGAAGGTTCCTATGTAGGGGACTTACTGTCTGTATACCAAGAGAAAAGAAAATATTGTAAATTATAATCTTAACCTTTGAAGAATTTGTGATCTGATTATAAAGACAAGACATAGAATGAAAAGTAATGATGTAGAATAATGATACAAGTAGAATTACAGGGTACCCCATAAGGAGTGCCAAATGATGGGTAAAAATGGTAAGTACAAGTTGAGGAGAAGGAGAAGGAAGAAAGCAGTGATCACAAAGAAACACCATCTTAACTAGTGAAAAGGGTGTGAATGGTCAAGTGGGGGAAAGCTGTCTTCCTACCCTTCTTTAGAGAGGATCTGGAGCCGGAGAAATAACCAGAACCTTCTCGAAAGTCTTCACATAATTTAGAAGATTCTGGTTGGGCACATGACCAATCAGGATAAATTTCCTAGAATTCAAAATATGGAATCTTCCTAGGATAGGGTTGTAGTCACTGTTGGGAACATGGGCTCTTGGCAAGAATATACTAACCCAGGCCCATTTGTTGGTTTTTTTCCTTGTATATCCACACCTATGAGTGATGTTTGCATCTCTCTGTCAGTACCAGACATACTTAAGGGTCCTGAACCCTACCCTGACTCCATACCAGCAACCCCCTCCCCTCCTCAGCAAGAAATGTTGACGGAAGGAGTTAGATAGATACTATCTGGGTGGGAGAAAAGAGAATTGTGTGTTTCTGGAGAACACCATTGATGAGGGAGATGGGGAGGAAAGAATAGTTTGGGAACATGAAGGAGTTACATTCATCCTTCTAAGAGAAGACAGAAAGACAGAGCATGGGCAGACAGGGAGAGGTGACAATGGGAATAAACAAAGGGATGGAGAGAAATTGGTGTTGGAAGTACAAACTCAGATATGTGAATGAACTCTAAGAGACTCAGAGGTGGGTTGGATAAAGTGTCTGTTCAATTTCCATAGCCTTCTCTCTGGAGAGTGAAGAATATATTTCTTTTAAAATGCAAACATATGGATTAATGATCAAATAGTATGTTTCCTGAATATAAATTAAAAGTTGCTTCCGTAATTGGGGACTTGTCTCCATTCCCTGCCTTACCAAGAGTTCATTTGTTCCAACAAACATCAGAGTGCCATTTTGTCTTAGATATCTAATCATCACAAGAATGTGAAATTAAAGATATGCTCTTTATTGCAGAAAAGAATGGGGATTAGAGACTTTTCTTCCCTCTGCTGTGCTGCAAAGCATGAAAGAGAAGAACATAAAGAAAGCACTTTCACACCTTGTCAAAGCAAATCAAAACTTGGTACCACCCGGTAAAAAGGTATCACATTTGCATCTTAATAGAAAATGGATTTTAAAAAGTGAGGCTTGCATACATTTTTTTAAATGTTTAAAATTAGCCCGTGAATAAAATACTTAGCACCAGATTTGCAGAGGATGTAACACTATATAACCTTCTTTTTTTTAACTATTAACATGTTTCTAAGACTAAATGAAAGATAAGTATTCTAACGGAGGCCTATTTATTCCTTGTAAGCTACAGACTCCTTATTGTACGGATTGTGTGTGCGTTCACGTGTGCATGTAGGAGAACCTTGCAAAGCCTCTGAGACCTTGGGATTAGGGGATAGAATTGCAAA
The DNA here is from genome assembly GCF_005190385.1 of Monodon monoceros. Taxonomy (NCBI): domain Eukaryota; kingdom Metazoa; phylum Chordata; class Mammalia; order Artiodactyla; family Monodontidae; genus Monodon; species Monodon monoceros. Next base: position 617,907 of record NW_021703779.1, on the reverse strand, counting down.
ATATTTTCATATTTTCATCATATTTTTGCTTACCACTCAGACCAGCTTAAGTGCACAGCAGCCAGTAAGGGTTCCTGCAGACTAGATGCCACATGAATTAAACCAAGGTTTGTCTACCTTGGCTCTATTGACATTGGGGACCAGATCATTCTTCGTTGGAGAAGAAGGGCTGTCCTGTGCATTGTGTGATGTTTAGCAGCGTCGCTGTCCTCTACCCATGAGATGTCAGTAGCGCCCACCCCCTCAATCGTGACAAACAAAAATGTCTCTGGATTTTGCCAAAATCACCCCCAACTGACAACCACTGAATTAACTCTTACTTTTAGAAGATAGACTTAGTTCTGTCATTCACCATCATTAGTGTTAAAATCTCCTTTTTTTTAATCAAGTAAAAGAGATACAAAGGACATTTTAAAATATACTGTTGGTCAGAATAGAGAGTTACGTTTATTGGTAATATAAGCACAGGGTTTCAGGAACCAGAAAGAGAAGGAGCCTTAAAATCCAGGACCTATAAAATTGGAGGCAGTCTGACAACCCAAGAACAGTTTCTCAGTGATATCAGCCATAGAAACGTGTGTGACTCTAATACAAATCATTTGTGTGGCTAGTTCTTTGGTCTTTTAGTATCTGGTTTTAAGTCCTTTTTACTGGCTAACACATACTTATTTCTGCTCCCTCCTCACCCCCAACGACTTTTTTAAACGTGTGATCAACTTTGACACACTATCAGCCACCTTTGACTTACTTCCCAGTTTCTGTAAGCATTCAGCTTATGGAAATATAGCAGGATGTCATGGGTCAAGATGTTCTAAGTATCAGTTCTGACTTGCCCAAAGCTACTTTCTTTTAATTGACTTGGTGTGATTTTCTTCCAAGCCTGGCCCACTGGTTTTGTAATAATTGGGATAACTGCTCTAAGATCAGTCTATCTATCACTGCCCTTCTATAACGGTCATTTTTTTTCTAGTTAAGAGTGAGTGGTTTGATTTCAAATCAATTTGCAAAGTGCTTTGGATTTTTGAAAGAAGTCGGCTGGATGATTGGTTCTAAACTACAATTATATAAAGGATAGCACATTGAGGTACGGTTGACAAATGAGTTGGCAAGTTATCTGCAATTGAAAACAGAGTTTTACAGTCCTTGCTACTTGATGTTCTACACCTCGTTGGAAAATTTCACCTCTAACAAACCTTCCTGGCACATTTGGTATGAAATGTGGACTTTTTTTCTTTCTTTCATTTTTTTTAATTAAAAAAATTTTTTTGAAGTATAGTCGATTTAAAGTGTTTCAGGTGTACAGCAAAGTGATTCAGTTATACATCCATATGTGCGTGTGTGTGTGTGTATATATATATATGTATATATTCTTTTTCAGGTTCTTTTCCATTATGGTTTACTATAAGATATTGAGTACAGTTCCCTGTGCTATACAGTAGGACCTTGTTGTTTATCTATTTCGTGTCTAGTAGTTTTGTATCATGTTTTAGATTGAAACGTGGACTTTTTTCAATCAAGTACTTTTTTAGGATATGGGAATCTGCATTTTTAAGTCTTTATAAAGATCAATTTTACCTGGATAAAATTTCATTTGTCAGTCATTCATGAAACTCAATAGATTCTTAGAATTGAATCAATGGATTCTTGGAATTGAATTCTTAGAGTCATTTCTTGGAATTGACCTAGATAGTGAGTTCAAACATTTCCACAATGATTGGTGCTCAGAAAGTTCACTTTCCCTGAAAACTTGCAAAGACTGGAAGAAACAAGATGGGAGTGAAGAGCCCATTTAAAAGGCTTTCTATGGATTGCAGGTGTGTATTCAAAACAGCTCCCACAAACTCTGCACGCACCCATTGCAGTGGAGAATTCTATCATCTCATTCTGACTTGTTGAATGCTCTGGCCCAGCAAATCCATATTTTTCCCCCAAAGCGAAAAGATTTAAATCTAGATGTCCTGTTGCAGCCCTTGATCAGGAAACCAAATACAGAGCAGTTTACTTTCATTCCTCATGAAGAGCCCTTGTCACACCCCATCTGTTGGCAGTAGAAGCATCCTTCTCGTTTGCCCTTGTTTTCGGCTGGTGTCCAGCCGGAACACAATCACGCCCGATGGAGTGAACACCTGAGGTTTCTTTTCTCTCCTCAGCTCTCCGCACTTCAAGCCAAGGTCCATTATCTCAAGTTCCTCAGTGACCTTCGACTGTATGGGGGCCGTGTGTTCAAGGCAACATTAGTGGTAATTTCTTTTCCTTGCTTTTTCATGGAAGCCACAGAGGCCTGCAAAATGTCACTGTCTAGGCTGTCTTGAATGAGCTGTCTGATGACAAAAGCAAATCAGCTGTGAATCTTTTCCAGCCCTTATTTCTAATTGACTGCACCCCAGTGTGAAAATATCAGAAGAAATGTTAAGCTAGATAATGCCACTGCAGAATGCCCTAGAAAAAGAGATGTGGAGAGCCGAGAGAATGCGCTCGCACAATGGCCTCCTTTTAAGTCACTGGGCCAGAATGATTTAAAAAAATCCTCATTTCTAAAAGCTTCTCATGATAATGAATATATGTGCTATGATAACATTTACTTTCTACATTATTCATAATTTTATCAGAGCCTCGCTGCAATCATATATCTGGTTCTTCTAATTGGATGATTTAGTACAATGTAACCCAGGAATACTCTCTAAAGAAAATGTAATCTTATAAAAACAGACTCTCAGGTTCAGCTTTGCCTGGTGCTTCAGAGGTCTAGTATTTTTATTTTTATTTAATTTAATTAATTTACTTATTTATTGGACGCACTACTACGCGACTTGCGGGATCTTAGTTCCCCGACCAGGGATTGAACCCGGGGCCCCGGGCAGTGAAAGTGCGGAGTCCTAACCACTGGACCTCCAGGGAATTCCCAGAGGTCTAGTAATTTTCATATTTTGTCGACGTCTCTTTCTCAGCAGGCAGAAAAGCGCTCAGAAGTGACCCTCCTGGTGGGGCCCCGCTACGGCATAAGCCACGTGATAAACACCAAAACCAATCTGGTGGCTCTTTTAGCTGACTTCAGCCACGTCAATAGGATTGAGATGTTTACTGAAGAGGAGAACTTGGTGAGGGTGGAGCTCCATGTGCTGGACGTGAAGGTAAGTCTTTCAGACACTGACACGTGGCCTTGCTTCCTGATAGTGCTGCAGATGTTTATAAAGAGGCAAAATGTCAACATGTGCAGCGCGTGGAAGGCGCCACGGGTGCAGAGAAAGTCCACCCAACTCAGGGGTGAGGGCTCGAGTCCTTACTAGACAGCTCTGTGGTTGGGGGACGAGTCACTCTCTGTCTCTGGGCTCCATTTCTTCATCTCTACGTGAGAAAGCAAATGAGTTCATTTCTAAAGTCCCTTCCGGCTCCAGAGTGCATGAACCATACATGGAGAGTAGGGGACACGTCTCCCTACTTACTTTCTAGAATCTGTGGCTCTTGTATAGAGTCAGGGAGATTTTTCCCAACTTTGTTCAGAACCCCCTTTCCCTTTTTTTAGGTTGCATCCATATGTGCTTACTCTTTTGGAAAAACTGAGTGTTTTAGTCAATCTGTCTTTTCATGCTATAGCAATTAGTGCTGGCTGAACATCTGGCCCCTTTAATATCACGGCCATTTCATTTGAAACAGCTATCTGAGATTGTCCTCAGAGGGCAGACATTTCCTCCCCAAACAGAAGTTGACAGGAAGTAATCCAGGTCCCCTGTCCCTACCTTCTTGTCCCAGTATGTAATAGATGAGTCATTGGATTTTGGCAGCGTTAATGTTTCTGATGTTTCTAGAGAGAAAAGGCACTGGATCCAAAGAGACACAGTGAGTCCACAAAGGAAACAGGGTGACCCAGGACGAGTGCTCTGAGAACTCCCCCTACCCCTAACCCGCTCCCAGCCGCATGCCCACCAGGGCGTGGGAGGGGCGGATTTGAGAGTAAAGGAGAACGTGGGAAAGGGCTTCTGCATAGCCAAAGGGAAGCCTCAGTGTGCTGTGCAGCAGGAAAAGATGAGCGTGAAAGGGCGAGCGTGCCGCTCAGGCGCGCTGGCCGTGGCCCATGGCGTTCCGCGGGCTGAATCCAGGGCGTCGCCCTTGACTTCATGGCAAAGAAAGTCCAAGAGGAGACTTGGCGTGCCTGTCCCGGTCCATAACCGAGGATGCTGAGAACAATAGCGTGTCATGGAAAACAGGCGGAAGAAAGGGTATATCGGGTGCAGTCATCACAGACCTGATAACAGGGATAATCTGTCTCCAACAGAAATGGGTGACGAGACCCTATGGGTGGTTTCCTGCCTACTGAAAAGAATTGGGGGGTGGCTTGGAGGGAGACCACAGTTGAAATGGAAGGAAAAGGCAGCACATCAAGTACTATAGGGGCTTTGGGTGGAAATTAGGTTTCACCAGCCAAGGCCAGGGTGCTACCCATGGCAGTGAAGGCAAGAGGCCCATCATCTTGCTGTTTCTGTGCCTCTCCGGGTGTCTGCTTGTTCTTTGCTCCCTTATTTCCCTCTCACTTTCTCTCTCTTTCAACAAGAACACACCAGCAAGTCCACCCTTCTTTACTCAACGAGGATAATTGCTTCCCTATATGCCCAAGATCCACGTCCAGTTATATGGTAACCTCATAGTTTCCAGAAAGTTCTGGCAGGGCCTTTTCTCAACTCCCATGTCTGTTTTGCCCTCCTCTGAATTTACAGTTTCTTTTAGAAGCATCATTTTCCTGGATCTCTTTGACACTTTTCATTCAGTCTTAGCAGTAATTTCCACTTGATTTTTACTTTGCTTCAACACGAATTTTCACCACGAACCCAAACTTAATCTTCCTGTGATTTTTTTTCAGATGGCGGGTTCACAACTAGTAACTGACTCCTTAACTATGACTTTTAAAAATATTAACTATTTGGAACAAAGCCAGTCTTTTTTTTTTAATCCATTATGACTTGGGAAAGGTTCCAAATGTCTAGCCTTTCAAAATGTTGTCACCTGAACGTTTTTCAGTCAGGCTCTCTGTTATACCTGACCTTTCCCCCATTTGCGTTTCTTCAGTGAAACAGTCGCTCCAAAACTTCGTTTGTTCACATTCCATAAGCACAAACGTAGTCGTTGTCCCTTGAGGGAGGTTATTAAGGAGGGATGGTTTTAACCAAAACATTCTCTTTTGTGTAGCCCATCACGCTCTTGATGGAATCTTCCGACGCCATGAACCTGGCCTGCTTAACGGCTGGATACTACCGGCTGCTTGTGGATTCCAGGAGGTCGATATTTAACATGGCCAACAAGAAAAACGCAGGGACCCAGGAGACAGGTATTCTCTTCCTAAACTCACGAGGCACCGACCTCCCTTCCCCACACCACCAGACAACAGTAATAAGGATATTTCTTGAAAAGTTAAAGCTGTACACATAAAAATATCTAGTGTCCAAATTTAACACAAAACCCTCCAATTACTTCTGATTCGGTCTAGATTTTTTTAATGAAGATGTTGATTTTTCCATCCTATTTTACACATCACTTGGCAATGTTGGGTGCATGCTTCCAAAGCAGTGATTGAATTATTGTGAAGGGTGTAGGCCTCAGCCTATACGGCTAAGTTTTTACTGCCTCATTCTTCTAGAGGTGAGTCAGGGCACAGAGAACTAAGGATGGAATGCCCAGTAGGGGTTGTGAGCCCCCAGCTTTAGGGCTGGTCCCTCGTTAAGGTTCCAGGATTCTGGGAGCCTTACAACAGGAAGACTTGAGAATTGCCCGGCCCTTGGACTTCGGGCTCTAGAAGGGACCCTGGAAGCCCTTTAGCTTTTTAGCTTTTTAGCAGAAGCATCAAAATGGCAAAGATCGAATAATTCATCTCAGCGACTTGACAGGGAGAAATAGCTCCAAAGTGAGGAGAAGCAGGGCTGCAGCTGTTGAACTGATAGTTCCTTTGAGGGTGGCCGGTTTTTATTTATTTTAGAACTTTTCGTTTTGGAAGTTGATTTTATGGAAATAGAGTTGATTTACCGTGTGTTCATTGCTGCTGCACAGCAGAGTGACGTCCATTCTTCTTCATACTCTCTTCCATTAGGTTTATCACAGGATATAGAATAGAGCTCCCTGTGCTCTACAGTAGGACCTTGTTGTTTATCCATTCTATATATACTAGTTTGCATGTTCTAGAACCTTCTTCTTCAGTGTTTGAACTTTTTCCTCCATCTGTAGTGGACCCTCAGGAAATACAGCTGATGGACAGACCCTACCATTCAAGCCAGAGCTACTGACCCGTGAAAAAGTATAATCAGGGGCTCCATAATTAGGGTTTCTTTTAAAAGAAAGGGAAATTCTTAAGAACAAATTTTGTTGTCACTGTTACTGAGAGAAAAGGGGGAAAGGAAAAAGAAGGGGAGAAAGATCCCCTAGTTTTAAACTTAGCAGAAAACAGAAATTATTCCATGGATATATAGTAATATGTAGCTAGGCACACACACAGACAGACTGGCATGCGGTTTATTGTGACGGTTGGTTAAGTGGAAACAGTTGCTGTCAAAGGGTAAAGGAAAACCAGAGAGAAAGAGAGGTGAGCAAGGTGTGCTGGACGGCAGCTGGGACTTGCGGCTAGATTTCATCCCACCCCACCTCGAAGTGTCTGTTGCTTCTAAGAGACACAAATGGTTAAAAATAAGTAGGTTCAAAAAGGAGGTGGTAAATATTTTTACGACCACATGTTTTCATTGAGCGAGGAGATTTAGAGCAACTGAACGCTGACGCTTGAAATTCTGAAGAGCAGTTCCACAATTTAACACAATCCTTTCACATTGGAAAATCTTAAATCTTAAAACCGTAAAGTTTCTTGTGAAAATCAAACCTTTTCTCCATGGACTGTTAAGATTGTATGGGTGCAAGTAGAAAGCCAAACCTACCATTCTACAAATGGTCACAGAACCGAGGGCCCTCAGTTCTGTCCACTTTATATATAGTGACTCACAATGTGATGTTGAATAAAGTTTCAAGAGGCAAAAACTTAGTTCCAAAAAGTATTATATTACTGTGGAGAAAGACTGGAACTTCAAGCTTTCGGTAATTTCTCTCGGTTCGACAGTGAGAATGAGGGTGAGGGCACATGTTCCAAATAGCACACGCAAGCAGGAGTGCGTGTGTGCGTGTGCGTGTTTAATAAGGGAGGACAAGTGCGAGAGATGGCACACTCCAAAAAAGCAACTGGTTGACCCAAGCAGAGCTGCAGCTCGGGACTTAGCATCCTCTCATGGCTGAAAGGGCTCCCTTCTCCTCAGAAATTCCCCAGAGATCTCCTGAGACTCAAAAACTATACAGAGCAAAGTCTGTTGAGGCCAGCTCATCCCTAGAAGGAGACATCCTTCTGTGTTTCCAAAATCATTCCAGGAGCCAAATCAGTACACCCTCCTGGAAGGAAGCCAAGAGTGAGTATGTATTTTCTTCTTGTCTCAAACTGATCAAAGGCCTTCGTCAAGCTCTCTAACCAGGAACAGTAAGCCCCTATTTCTTCTTCACTGTCTTGAAAATTAACCCTTCAAGTACTTTCAAAGACCCCTGCACCCACACAGCTAAGCATCTCTGAGCCTTAGGAAAGTCTATTAACTTTGCCTTTAGCCTGCTCACCTGTTCAGATTTCTTGTTGGTCTAAACCAGGGGTGGGCAAAGTATGGCCCATGGATCAAATCTTGTTCTTGTGAGTAAAGTTTCATTGAAACTTGTACATTGTATTAGGTTCCTGGGGCAGCCGTAACAAAGTATCACAAGCTTGGGGACAACATAACAGAAACTTGTTCTCTCACAGTTTGGGGGGCTAGAGGTCCAAAATCGAGGCATTGGCAGGGCCATGCCCCCTCCAGAGGTTCCAGGGAGAGTCTTTCTTTGCCTCTTCCTGTTGCTGTAGTGGCCATCAGCATTCCTTGTAGCTGCATGACTCTAGTCTCTGCCTCTGTCTTCCCACGGTCTTCCCCCCTTCTCTGTGTGGCCCAAATCTCCCTCTGCTTTTCTCTTATAAGGGCACTTTCCATTGGAATTTAGGGCCCTACACAGATAATTCGGGGTGATCTCATCTCAAGATCCTTAATTATATCTGCAAAGACTCTTTCCAAATAAAGTCACATTCTTAGCTTTTGGGGGGGTCACCATTCAAGTCACCACATCCACTTGCTTATGTGTCATCTGTGGCTCCTTTCGTGTTACAACAGCAGAGTTGAGTAGTTGCTCAACTGAGCTGTTGGCCCACAAAACCTAAAATATTTACTATCTGGCCCTCCCTTTACAGAGAAAATTTGCCAAGCCCTGGTTTAAACCCAGAGCTGTCTCACAACTTTGCTGAACTACTCTCCCTCCTCCCAACAATCGACACTCGTCACACACACACACACACACTCACTCACTCACTCACTCACTCACTCACTCACTCACTCACACACAGCCAGTCATAATCCGTGTCATTGTTAATAAAACAGTGCTGAACCCCGACAGGTGTATCTGTTATAAGGTAGCACGTAAGTATGGCTGGTGTATAACTCAGTGTCTTCAAAATTTCATCTTTACCTGCTCTTCATAAAAATATATGTATTGAATAAAATGCCTCGGAACATTGCGTGGCATTGAGTCCATTGTATATTTGGGAGAGAGCCAAAACCTCTTCAGTAAAACTGATTTTTTTCCCGTATCTCTTGTATATCTGATTTCAGTATTATTCAAACTTGGGCCAGAGGGCAATTTGAGGAAACAAATGGGACAATTTGTGACCCTAACATTTCCTCAAAATGTCACCTCTGGAATTGACAAAGCAATATTGACACAATGACTCGCTGCCCTGTCTTGGTAAATATCAGAGCAAAATCTCCACAGCCGAATTCTCTATTGGAAGACTCTTGAAGATCAAACAAAACAATGAGATTTAAATTAGAGTTTTGCAGTTTTGAAGAACAACAAACAAATCTTCAGGAGTTTTCAGGATACAAGAAAAAATGGAAATTCATCAAAGTATTAACTATGCGTAGAAATAGCAGAGAGGGTGCCTTACCTGCGAATGCTCCACCTTGTACATCCTACCTGTGTGCGTGTGTGCTTACAGGCATGCGTACTGGTATTTATGTGTAAAAAATACGCACACCCACAAGGACAGGAGAAGGCTAAAGAGAGAAGCTTTGGTGCCACCATTGCAATATGTAGTATTATAGTTTTTATTAATATACATTATATGTATATATTTATTATTACCTTATCGTTACAGTATTTCCTAAAATACGTGGTAGAAGTATGAGGATCCTTGACCTTCTCTAACTCAATGAGGGAAAAGTCCAACATCTCCCTATACAAAGCGGGAAATGTTAGCTCTCACTTTACAAAGAAAAGGGCAATCTGTTTTCTGGAATAACAGCCCATTGGACTATCGCCTTTAAGGATTTTTAAAGGCATGTTGTATATTCACATTTATAGACATAAATGAGGCCTTTTAATGCTAGAATCAGAGATCAGATGGAAGTAAGCTGTAGTTCCCTACTCTCGGATGGTATTCTGTTTTATCAAATAGCAATTCTATTTTCTGCAGTATCAATTCTCCTAACCAAGAAATCCTTGCACCTGAAGCCTAAATCGACCGCTACCGTATTTGGAAAGCTGAATAACAACTGTATTCACAAAAGTGGTGCTACAAGCCATTAAGTTAAGAAACAGAGACAAGGCCCCCCAGAAACCAGACAGCACAGTAATGTGTCTTTGCATGACTCTTTCTCTTTAGGAACTGAAAATAAAGGAAAGCATAACCTCCTTGGCCCAGATTGGAACTGTGTACCCCAAGTGACCACATTCATTGACGAAGGGGAGCAAGAAGCACAGATAACATATATAGATGCAAAGCAGAAGGCAGTTGAGATTCCAGAAGGCACCTTGTGTCCAAAAGACCACCACCGGCACTTGTACATGGACAACACCTATAACTCAGACGAACTCAGCCAGCAGCTGACCCAGCCGGGAGATGCTCCGTGCAAGGCAGACTACAGAAGTCTAGCTCAGCGGTCCCTGTTGACTCTCTCAGGACCAGAAGCTCTAAAGAAAGCACAGGAGCCTCCAAGAGGAGCTAAAGTGTCCTTTATTTTTGGAGATCTCGCCTTGGATGACGGTATCACTCCCCCGACTCTCGGCTATGAAAGACTGCTGGACCAGAGTCCAGAACTGCTGGAGAAGCAGAGGAATCTCTACATCAGCGGTGCCAATGACACGAAGAGCCTGGATCTCACTCCAGACGCAGAGGGCATCCAGTTCGTGGCCAATTCTGTGTATGCAAACATAGGCGACGTGAAGAACTTCGAGGCTGCCCAGGGCATAGAGGAGCCCCTCTTGCACGACATCTGTTACGCGGAGAACGCCGACGACGCGGAGGACGAGGATGACGTGAGCTGCGAGGAGGACCTCGTGGTGGGAGACATGAACCAGCCGGCCATCCTCAACCTGTCTGGGTCAAGCGATGACATCATTGACCTCACGTCCCTGCCCCCGCCCGAAGGGGACGACAACGAGGACGACTTCCTGCTGCGTTCCTTGAACATGGCTATCGCCGCGCCTCCACCTGGCTTCAGAGATAGTTCCGACGAGGAGGACTGTCACGGCCAGGCCGCTCCCTTCCTGGGGGACAAGGAGGCAGGCAGCACCCTGCAGAACGACGAGATCCCCGTGTCCCTTATCGACACTGTGCCCACCAGCGCCGAGGGCAAGTGTGAGAAGGGCCTGGATAGCGCCGTCGTTTCCACGCTGGACACTCTAGAAGCTCTGTCCGTGTCAGAAGATCAGCAGACCAGTGACAATTCAGGTTCTTTCACGATTGTTACATTTATTCACTGATAGCCATATCATTTCATCCTTGCAAGCCATCCGCCCTTGGAGTCCTGTCATGTGTCCTTCATGTCACGCATGTCCCGTTTCCTAAACGTGCTGAAACTACCATCGTGGGGTTTTTGTGTGTGTGGTGTCCTTGGTTGTTCTTTTTTTAAAACACGTGGCACGTTTTTTTCCCCCCATTTCCGGAACAACTGTGCAATAAACTCAGAGTCCTTACTGAAAAGGGAAAAAGTTGGTTTTGTTTTTTTTTTTTAATAATAATGAGCCCCATTTTCTTACATGTCTCCTAGTGCCTGTGATGCATCCATTAACCGGCTCTTGTTTTTTACGGCCTGCAGGTGTAGCCATCTTGCGGGCTTATAGTCCCGAGTCCTCGTCAGACTCGGGCAATGAAACTAACTCTTCGGAAATGACGGAGAGTTCTGAACTGGCCACGGCCCAGAAGCAGTCAGAAAACCTCTCCCGCATGTTCTTGGCCACTCACGAAGGCTACCACCCCCTTGCGGAAGAGCAGACAGAGTTCCCCACCTCCAAAGGCCCACCTGGGGCCTTGCCTCCGAAGGCCTCCCACGCCCTCACTGCCCGTCCAGTGAGCGACCTCCCGCCCAAAGTTGTGCCTTCCAAGCAGATCCTTCACTCGGGCCACGTGGAGATGGAGCCCGAAACCATGGAGACTAAGTCAGTCACTGACTATTTTGGCAAACTGCACATTGGGCCGATGGCATATTCCTGCACCAGCAAAAGGAAAAGCCAGCCGGCCGACGGTGAGGGGAAAGCATCCCTTAATGGGAGCATGCCAGGGAAAAAACAGCAGGGGACCAAAACGGCAGACGTGGAGGAGGACGCCAAAGGTCAATTTGCTAGTGTGTCTTCAAGGGACAGTCAACACCTGAGCACTTTTAACCTGGAGAGAACTGCCTTTCGCAAGGACAGCCAGAGATGGTATGTGGCCACTGAGGGGCCTATGGCTGAAAAAAGTGGGTTGGAAGCAGCAACAGGGATAACCTTTCCCAGAGCTTTGGCTGTGGGAACCACAGAGACCGAAGGGAAGGATGATGGGGCTCCTGATGGAGAAGCCGTTGAGGTTTCAGGACTTGGCCAGCGGGACCACTTCTTAACAGAGGTGACCTGTGTGTCTTCAGCCAAAGACTTAGGTAACCCGGACGATGCTGACCCGTCCACCTGTGACCATCCTTCCAAGCTCCCCGAGGCGGAGGAGAGCGTGGGCCGCCTTTGTGACTACCACTTGGCCAAGCGGATGTCGTCGTTGCAGAGCGAGGGCCATTTTTCTCTGCAGAGCTCTCAAGGCTCCTCGGTGGACGCAGGCTGTGGCACGGGTAGCAGTAGCAGCACTTGTGCCACTCCGGTGGAGTCCCCGCTCTGCCCCTCCATGGGGAAGCACCTGATTCCTGAGGCTGCCGGGAAAGGCGTGAGTTACCTTCCTTCCGAGGAGAGAGCCACCGGGCTTCCCAGCCACGGAGCCGCCTTTAAGGAATTACACCCACAGACAGAAGGGATGTGTCCGCGGGTGACAGTGCCTGCCCTGCACACGGCCATTAACGCCGAACCCCTGTTTGGCACTTTGAGAGACGGATGTCACCGACTCCCCAAGATTAAGGAAACCACAGGTACAGCAATGACGGATTTAGCACTCTGCGTTACCTGCCAGGAGCACGTAAACCAAATTTACAACAAACCTAAAAATAGAAAGTCTGGAGGAAAAAGAAAAGGGTTTTTTAAAAAGGCTGCAGAACTGTGGCCAGGTTAAGTGTCAAATCATGGTTCCCCCAGTGTTGAATAAATACTGACGCTTCTAGGTCTGGACAATAGTGGAAATGGCATTTTTGGCCTTTAGCTTCCTGCTCTGTCTTGCTTTTAGAATCTGATGGAGCAACATTCTTTCCCTAAATTCTAAATGTAGACTTTTAGCAGCGCCCAGTGCAACTTTTAGTTATAAGATCGTATTGCCTAGAATCGTAAAAGTTTGATTTCCTTCTCAATTTCTCATTTTGCCATTTCCTTTTTGAGAGGCAAGGAAGGAAAATAGAGAAGGGGATCTGGGAGGCGGGAGAGGTTGGGGAAGATCCTTTGCCTCTCAGCAGTACTTCCAGAGCCCTCCCTACTCTGTAAGACTCTCCTAGACGAGGACTCTGAAGTATCTGGCCTACCGCAGTGTCTAAAAGGTTTGGGGGGGATGCACGATGAGCTGCTTTATTTTCCCCCAAATAATAAAATATAGACGCCAGGTAGAAACACGAACACAGCCACCTTCTGTGCCCGCCTTCACCATTCTGCCACCCAGTGGGCACCTATCCGTCTCCGAGATCCGCTTGGCCGGCCATCCTGTGGCAAAAGCAGACACTATTTCATACTTTGCAATTTCAAATTATATCCTCAGAAGTGTCTCTTCCATATAGATCAACAGATGTTAGTGAGACCTTATATTGGTCAATTTCCATTCCCGCCATTTTAAGATTATCTCCTTTCTCAAAACTCACCACTGGCTTCACCTGCCTTGGGAAACCCATCTATGAATGTTACCAAACTCATCTCCCAACTAGCATCTGTACCTCTAAACTCATTAAAGGACACTTTGCAGTTCACAAAGAGCTTTCACCTAACCTATTCCTCTTGCTTCTCACAAAAATTCTGTGAGGTGGAGGCCATTGTCCCCACATGACAACTTTTCTGGGACTTTCCCAGTGTCTCAACTTCAAACCCTGTACCAGGCGAACCTCATGGGGTCCTCTTTAAAAGGCGAAGATACCTAATTTGCATTAATTAAATTAGGCCACTTCTTTTTAGGAAGGTAACCGATGCCAGGATTAACCTGACTCCTTGAAATGGAGCTTAAATGTCGTAAACACGGTTGAATAATCTGTATGGAAGACGTGTGTTTGCTCATTATGTGTCTAAGCTTTAATAGATAAATATCGGGAACAAGGCAATTCACAAAATTCCACTGTCTCCCTCAAAATATTTGGGATTTCTAGACAATGCCAAATGAATCAATCGTTTCAGGAATAAGAGATTCTAGTATTTCTTAAAATATATTAAAATTGAAATATATTAAAAGATTTCAGGAGGCCGTCTTTGGAAAGCAGGTCGACCCTGGCAGATGGCAGTTCTTCTCGAGTGCATCCTTGGGAGATGACAGACATCGCATAGAGATTTAGTAAAAATGACCACCCATGAGGTGCTTAATGATTCTCTCTGTTTTCCTACTACCCCTAGTGTAGCTTTGACAGAGCCTGGGAAGGAGAGACGAGGAGGCATGCCTTCAGCTTGGCCTCAACATCCTAAAGCTGATCCCACCCTGCTACCATCAAACATTCACTCGGAATCAAAGGTGCCAATTCCAAATCAAGACCCTACTGATTTCTCCCAAGCAAACCAGGCCTACGGAGAGGCTGTGAGCTGGTGGCCACTGGATCTGCGAGGGGGGAGCCTCAGGACACCCCCCAGCCAGAGGGCTCTGAGACGTAGCAGCAGTATCCTCTCGGGATCTGTAAGTTTGGAGACCTTCCGGGAGAGAAGCAAAGGTGCAGTCAGCTTAAAGTGTCCAGGTATCACAGAAGCACAGGAGGCCAGTTCAGAAAGGCACGCAGAACTCCCCCTAGGGAAGAAGCTCACCAAAAGTTTTTCCCAAAGCTCGATGCACTTTAGCTCTGAGGGGAAAGTTCACAAAAGGTCCCCAGCAGCTCACAAAAACTCAAAGCTGTATAGGACATTGCCCTTGCGGAAGCTGGAAGGCAGCAATTGGAGATGCCGGGGACCTTTCAGCTACTGCTTCCTGAACCGAGGGCAGGATGAAGATGGTGATGAGGACGAAGAGCAGAGAGAGGTCGATCACCACGTCTCTTGCCTCTTTCGACCACAGATGACTCAAGCCACGCCAGACCCAAGCAGCCCACCCCTGGCTGTCGGAATTCAGAAGCAAGGAGGGGAGCTGTCCAGAGGTTCAGTTCTGAAGGTCTGGGCCGAAGACTTGAGTGGCCCAGATGATGTGGACTTCAGCAACCTGGCTTTTGATGCCCGGATTGCAAGGATAAATGCCCTTAAGGAGAGCACATATGCAATGCCCGATGGGTTCCTCGCAGCCCAAAATGATGCCAATGAGCTGCTCTGCCTTGTCAGGGAAACCAAGGGGAAGAAAGGGGAGTCACGCCTTGAAGCGTATGACCTAACACTTTCTCAGTACAAGCAGCTGTTATCCATTGAGTCCAGACAGTTGGGGAGTGCCTGCAGGAAAATGGCAATGGCCGAGAAAAGTCCAGAGGAGATGCTCCTAGCTATGACTTCCAGCTTTCAAGTGCTCTGTTGCCTAACAGAAGCCTGCATGCGATTAGTTAAAGTTGTGAACTCAGAAACACAGCGGCAGGAAATTGTAGCGAAGATCGATGAAGTGGTCATAAACTACATCTGTCTCCTGAAAGCTGCCGAGGCAGCCACTGGAAAGACCACTGGGGATCCCAATGTTGGACTCTCAATGCGACATTCAACCACCATGGCCGCTCTCGTAAGCACACTAACACGTTCTCTCAAGATGCTTTTAAATAAATAAAGTATGAAAGTCACGTCATAATCTACCTTTGCAAAGCCATACATGAACTTTTATTTACTTTATGTGTACGATGAACAGATGTCTCCTTTCTTCTCTCTGTATATTTTGTTATTTTATATGAAATAGGAGATAAAAGTCACATTGATGAAAAGTTGAAATGTACTAATCCAGATGTATTCTGTTTCTATTATACATATATACACATGTAGAAGAAATATACAAGGAAGTGGTGATATTTGGCTATTTTTCATATAGTCGAAACTCCAGGTATGTGATGTGAAACGTTAAATTCTGCTGTGTTGGAGCAAAACAATGAATCCTATCCCCTTTCCTTCCAAGTGGATACTTGGAGACCATATCATTCATATTTAGAAGTAAAAAAGAAAAGAAAAATCACAATGTATATAAAACAGTACTTATGTTTTAAAACTATGATTTTTAAGCATTGGAAATAGCAAAAAGACATTTAAAATTCAAAAAGCTATTATGAATTATTAGAGAATATATATAATAAATTAATTTTTTGCTCATAGTGTTTGGTTATCTGATGCTTTTTTCCAGGAATCCTACATATTTCATTTTGGCTTACGCCATTTGGGCTAGAAATGGGGTGGGAGTGGATTCTATTGTGTCAACACAAATGCCCTTCATGATGTTTCTAGAATTAAAATACTTCCCAAATAGAAGAACAGGGGGAATGATGGGCAGGTTCCCGGGTAATACCTACTTAGGGACTATGTAATTGCACACAAGGAAAGGAGTTAATAATACCAAAATTAAATTGTTTGATGAAAAGAGAGATCTGCTTTGACTCAGTGTCAAAATATACAAACCAAAGACACCATCTCTCTAGAATTCCCTTCAGGGTGACAGAACATTTAGTAAAGTATTTGCAAAATTATAAAAAGGAACATTTAATGATCCTCACAAGTAAATGCAAGTCCAGTAACGTAAAGCAAAGAGCTTCGTGCATCACCTCTACGGGAGCCAATGCTTCCAACCAAATTTGCAGTGACAACCTAACACTGGGACAAAATTTCAAATCTGGAATGTTCCAGAAAATCAGGGAAAGATAGTTACTCTAATATGGAAGCCATACTTAAATAAATAATAAAAGTATTTTTGAAATGTTCTAATCTGGATTGGCTGATAGAAATGTGAAAGCTGAGGGGGAAACAAAAAGAGTGGTAAACTTGACCGCTTCAAGTGAACCTGACGGAATGCAAAGAAGTTTTTAGAACCATCGTCTCTCTAAAAATGTATCTTTGGGTCAAAGCAAAAGGATGCAAAGTCTGCAATTGTAAAATAAAGTTGATATGTACATATGTACTTCGTGGCTCTTTTAGTGCTCAAGCTACACACACTCCTATTTATGTAGGTGGCTTCTTAGAATATGACAGGAGTGTGCCCAGTGCAAATATTTCCATTTCTGTAGGCATAACACAGTCCCCAGTTGCTGTCTCTCTCGTCAGTTGTTCCGTAGAGACTCAATAACAAAAGCCACACATATTTATAGGTGGTAGCAAACAAAAGGAGTTTAGACGTGTTATTATAATGTTTAAATAATAAAACATTATTTGATTACAGTTATAAATATTGGTGTTTGATAGTGAGAAATATTAATGATGTTTACTGTGGAAATTTTTGGTAAATGTTCTGTATACGCAAATACATATTAATACAGGATTGTGTTCTATGTCAGACGTTGTGCTAAACATATCATATATCTTATCTCATTTAATCATCACGACGATCTTATGGTTTGGACACTATCATTAATTCCCTATGGAGGCAATATAGTTTCGTAGTTAAGGACATGTGGTTTGGGGTCAGAAACTTCTTCATTTAAATTTGGACTGTGCCATTTTCTAGCCCTTTCATCTTGGGAAAGCTAGTCAATTTTCCTCAGTCTCAAGTTCCTTCTAGTAATATGGAAGTCAATAATAATAAGATCTATTTCCATAGGATTGTCACGAGTCTTAAGTAAAATTATGTATATAAAGTTCTTACTGCAATACCTGGCAAAGAGTAAGTACTCAGTGTTAGATATTATTATCATCATAAGCACTGCGTTAAATATATTGCCCAAGGTAATATGTAGGGGCTGTTTGTTTTATACGCGTATCGTATCCTGACTCTGTGCAGAATACATGAGTGTATTGCATATGTATAAAAGAAATATACAAGGAAGTGATGATCCTTGTTCGATCACATGTCCAGTTAGAACACCATCCCAGTCCATTTCAGTTCTTCAGGAGGCCTTAGTGAAATAGCTCTGGGTCTTTCTGACCAATCTCCCATTACCTTTGGGTGCTCCAATAAATTTCTGTTTCTTATAAACAAACTCTTTACTACTTAGAGAACCTCAAGAGCCCCCCAATCGCTAAATGTGCTGCTCCTAAGTGGGATCCAGGCCCACTAGAGCGTAGGAAGAATGTATTAGAATGATACTTGTGTTTATTTTTTATGTTTGTGTATGTTTTATAATGGCATAAGAGTACAGTGGTATATGTACATCATTTTAAATAAATCAATTAATTAATAAGCATATGCCTGATGCATGTGTGCAATAATATTGTCGCAGGTAGGGTTGCACTCACTAAAGTTCGGAGACCACTGAAGCAGAGAACGAAACCTCCTTGTCCCTGAGGTCTTTTACATTTAGTCCCCAGCCTATTTTTCCAGGTGTACCACCTATCATTTTTATTCATCCTTTATTATAAAACTTTCAAACACGTATAAAGATAGGCACGATCATATCATGAATCAATATGTACTCATCACACACCCATTCATGCCCAATCTTTTCTCTGTTTCTAGGCACCTCCTTCCAAACTGTATGTAGAAGCAAATCCCAGACATCATAGCACTTAATCCATGAATATTTCGGTAAGCACTTCCTATAGATAAGAATTTTTAAACATAATCATAATGCCATTTTCACACTTTTTAAAATTAATAATTCCCTAATATTACCAAATAAATATGATACAGAAATAAATGATGAAGAAAGTGAAAATTCCTATAAACCCAACTCCCAAAGACAGTCGTTGTCAACAATTTGGGCCATCTGCTTTCAACTTTTTCTATATCTGTGCTATTGTTATCATTATTGTACGTGTTTAGGAGTTTCACTTTTGACCCAGAGAGTTAGTCTGAACACATTTGCCCTTCTCCTGAGTCTCAGTTCCACCATACTTTGTGTAAGTGGATTGGCTGGAGGGATCTGATTGACACGGAAAGACAGAAGGGTCAGATGAACCACCGCCACAGTATTAGGCTTCTAGTAAAATCCAGCAACTAATGCAGTTGCCTTAGACATTAAAATTAACACAGACCCCTCAGCCCAGCTGGTATTAGTCTAATCACAAAAGAAATTATGTTTCAGAAAAAAAAAAAAACTGACAATATTGAAATGACCAGCTACAGCAACATTACAGTAGATTGATTCCTTTTGCTATGAATTTCATCTTTCATTATAATTCGTCTTAGGAAAGACAATTTTCATTTCTGTTCCTTGTTTATATATTTCTAAATGTCAGTTGTTCTCTGAATGTTATTTCTGAGCTACTCAAGATGTCACACTAATTTATTCCTCCTGGATTACTCTCCATTTGGCAATGGAAAAGTTTGTTCTCTTGGACTGATTATCACCATTCATAATTGTGTTAACTGTTTTTGAAATTGAGAAAAAAGCAAATTAGCTGTGTTCACGTGATTCCTTACCTCTTGCAAATATTTAGGAATCTTCACAGGGATCAAAATACATGGATATTATTACGTTATTTCTCCTCTAACCTGATTTTATCTCTGCCGTGAAAGTGGTTGATTTGGGGTGTGTGTGCGTGTGCGTGTGTGTGTTTGGGTGTATAGAGGTGCCGGACAGGTGTTTGAGTAGATAGGTGTGTGTGTCTGTCTGTGAGAATAGTTTTCAGTTTGGTTTTATGGATTTCAGTGCAAGTTTCCCCTCTGGCAGTCCAAAAACTATGATAAAACTTTCAAGTCAGATTACAGAAATAGCTTCTCAGCTTTGAAAGATCAAAGAGTTGGAGTCTTACCTTTTGAACTGAATTTTTATTCATAACAACTTGAACATCACTCAGTTGGACACTTTTTATTCTACCTATTCCTTAGCCTACCCCTCTCACTTTTTCATTTCAAAAATTGGAAAGTAACCTTTAGAACTGTATTAAAATTTTTTCGTTTTTATTTTATTTTTTTCACATCTTTATTGGAGTATAATTGCTTTACAATGGTGTGTTAGTTTCTGCTGTATAACAAAGGGAATCAGCTATATGTATATGTATATGTGCATATCCCCTCCCTCTTGTGTCTCCCTCCCACCCTCCCTATCCCACCCCTCTAGGTGGTCACAAAGCACCGAGCTGATCTCCCTGTGCTATGTGGCTGCTTCCCACTAGCTGTCTATTTTACATTTGGTAGCATATATAAGTCCATGCCACTCTCTCACTTCATCCCAGCTTACCCTTCCCCCTCCCCGTGTCCTCAAGTCCATTCTCTACGTCTGCGTCTTTATTCCTGTCCTGCCCCTAGGTTCTTCAGAACCTTTTTTATTTTCTTAGATTCCATATATGTGTGTTAGCATACGGTATTTGTTTTTCTCTTTCTGACTTACTTCACTACTTCACTCTGTATGACAGACTCTAGGTCCATCCACCTCACTACAAGTAACTCAATTTCGCTTCTTTTTATGGCTGAGTAATATTCCATTGTATATATGTGCCACATCTTCTTTATCCATTCATCTTAATTTTAAAAATAAATAAATTTCGAAGCCTGTACATAGGAAATCCATGGAAGAACAATCCATGTCTTTATCAACTGTTTCTGCTGCAGAAAATAATGGAATTAATTAAATCCTGCTTAGCTGAGGGAAATAGATAAGCAATTATCACAAGTAGCTGATTTCACCATTCAACTTGAAATTAACCTGCTGCCTTTGGGTGAACTTTCCGTAATCTTTCCACCATATTTATAATTGCATCTCAATTTTATGTTACACATTAATTTTAAAGCATTAAAATAAAAAAATATATATATTAAATAAATATATATATTTTTTGGGGGGGGGGGTTGCCGTGCCACAAGGCTTGAGGGATCTTAGTTCCCCAACCAGGGACTGAACCCGGGCCCTCGGCAGTGAAAGCGCGGAGTCCTAACCACTGGACCGCCAGGGAATTCCCCTCATGTTCCCCTCTATAGTCTAAACCAAAATTCTGGTCCAGAATGCCGTTTGCACTACCGTCGTGTGCAACGTTAGGCAGAATTAGCTTCGCAGTAGATGCAGGTAGGATTCAGGAAGCTGAGCCTTCTTGGTAACCTCCAACCAAGTAATAGTTCTTCGGCTTTCCTTTTGAATTAGTACCCTTTGCACATCTTGCCCTTTGACTAAATGACTTATGACTTCTTTCTGTCACCCCCTCCCAGGATGAGTCCATTCATTCGTTCAAATAGCTCTTAACAACGTCCTAATCTGGGCAAACACTGTGCTAGGCGCTAGAGGCAGGGTACAGTGATGAATATGATTGACGTGGTCCCTGCCAAAAAGGGAGTGCCCATTCTAGAATGGATAATCCTTTGTTATTCCTTAAGAAAGGAGGGGTTCGAAGTAAGTATAGGCGGTCTTCACTTTGCGTGGTGGTGCAGGACTGTAAAGATGACCATGCAAGCCCAAAATGTGTAAAGTGATCTTAATAATCAGAAAAAATTACAATTGTTCTGTGACTTACAAAGATTTTTGTCAAAATATCATTCTCTTACTATCATTTATAACTGTATAGGGATATGAAAAATATAGTAAAATGTCTATTTATTTAGTACCTGTACACAGTAATTTAAAACATTGGAAACTTTGAGAATTAAAATGGGTCATTTTGTAAAACCTCATAAAGAGTAGTTTGAACAGTGCTTGCCTTTTCTGCATCATGTAACTTACAGTATGCAATAAGCATCTATTCTATGCTTTGGCAAATTTTCATACTCCTTTCTAAATGTGGATTGGCTTCCAATGTTTTATCATTGGGGCTTTCAGTGTTGTGCAGTATCTCTAAGAGTTCCTTAATGTGAGTGTTTTTTTCCTAGTGTCACTTCCTCGGGGACAGCTTCATCCTTTTCATCACAAACACTCCCCTTATTTATGCCACTAAGTTCGCCTTCACTGCATCCCTCTGGCCTGTATATCTACAGTCTCAAATGAGGGCAGTGATAACATTCGCAGTCACCTACTTCTTCTATTAGTCCGTTTACATTTGATTTTAATTTCACTTCCAGAGTAACCACTTTTTATTTCTTTGTTACGCTCTCGTCCTTATTGGCCAGTTCCCTCTTTCAATCATCCATTTTTTATAAAACGTTATATGGCTTTGTCGCTCGGGATAAAGGGAGGAGGCACGACGATGTGCTTTGCTGTCTGTGCATGAACTGAATAGCAGGTGCTCAGTGACCAATCATTGGCAGACTTTGAAAGAGGTGATATGATTGGTCACTGATCATCATGCACACCTTTTACTTGAAAGTGATTTTTGGATTAAAGAGCTAGTAGCCACTTTGCTATAAAGCAGAAACTAACACACCATTGTAAAGCAATTATACTCCAATAAAGAGGTTACAAAAAAAAAGAAAAAAAAGCTAGTAGCAAAATTTGTACTTTATGCAGTTATTCACAGTTAACATACCATGGCAACCGAAGTTTAAACCATGTCATTGGGGGACTGGTGTTTAGCTAAACAGTGTTAATGGAGATTCACGTATATCAGACCCATGCAGAGTGAGGACTGCCTGTACTCAGGTGTTAAAAGGGTCTGAAGCCCATGGTGAAAATGGCTAAACGGGTAGCATTCAGCGCTGTCCAGTAGAACTTTCTGCAATAATGGAAATTTTCTAAATCGTTGGTGTACAATATGGTAGCAAATAACCATATGTGGCTACTGAGTACTTTTAATGTGGCAACTGAACTTTTAACTTTATACAGTTTAATGAATTTAAATTTAAACCCCCATCTGTGGCTAGTGGCTGCCCTGATGGGCAATGAAGCTCTAGTAGGCAGGCAGACAAAAGGGTGAAAAATAAACAGAATAAAGACAGATTGCAGCAAATTCTAAGAGGGAAACTGGTAGGCTGCTGAGGAAGATTTGTCGAGATTTGGGGGGAAGGAGCTAACTCTGATCAGTTAGTACACATGACACCCATTTCACACAGGCCCTGCTAGAGATGTGTAAATGGTGTATGTCATGGAAACAGTAGCAGATGAAGACTATCCCTCGTTAGACCACGAGTTCTGACCCAAATCCCTTCCTCACCCCCAGGTAAGCCCTAAGTAAAAAGACACCTGAGTGCCCCTGAACAATGCCAACACGCACAGAGACTCAAACAACAGTTGTTCTTAGCCTTTGGATGCCTTAGATGATGATGTGTGATTTGCATGGATGACCGTCTCTTCCCCAAGATCTGAAAGTCTGCTGCAAATTTTGACTACACGTTAGTCGGTGATGATTAGCATAGGCACTGGCGTACGGGAAGCGTTGCGCCAGATACTGACCTAACAATCAGCGTGTGCATTCTGTTCCCTAAAATATGTCCCTCTTGAAAACACACCCTGATGCCACAGCAGCCCTCAGTCCAGAGCTGGAACTTTCCTCTGCTTTTCCCCATCTTTCCACCAGTTCTTGGGCCCAACTTCCTTCTTGGTTGGTTGGGTTCGAAGCCTCATCCCAAGGCCACTCAGATACGGCCCAATCCATCCTGAGGTCTAAACTATATACAGAGTAGAAAGGAATAAAGGAAGATGTGAGCTCGGAGTTTGATGAAAGCCAATTTAAATTTAATCTCCACTATCCATTATTTCCTGCCTTTGTCTCCCCTGACACTCCCACTCCACCCTTCTGTATTAGTTTCCTATTGCTGTGTAACAAATTAACACAAACTTAGCAGCTTACAATAACACATATTTATTATCTCACAGTTTCTGGAGCTCAGGGGCACAGCTTAACCGGTCCTCTGCCCAGGCTCTCAAAAGGTTGCAAACAAGGTTGTGGCTGCGCTGCGTCCTCATCTGAAGGCTTGGCTAGTGGTGACTCTGTTTCCAAGCTCATTCAGATTGTTAGAATAATTCATTTTCTTGTTTTGCTGGCTGGAGACCAGAGGCTGCCCTGACGTCAGAGGGCCTGCCCACAGTTCCATGGCACAGGGCCAGCTCCAGTATGGCTGCTTATTTTATCAAGCCTGCAAAGTGAATCTCTGACCTCAGGGTTAAGTCAGGTCCCCCCAGGAGAAACTCCCATTTGATCCACTCAGAATTAATTGATTGGGGACCTTAAGTACATCTCCAAAATTACTTCACCGTTACCATATTCTATTGGTTAGAAGCATGTCCCAGGTCTTGCCCACACTCAAGAGGAGAGGGCCTTATGGGGCATGAACAGCAGGGGGCAGGAATCATGGGGACCACCTTGGGGTCTGTCAGCCATGCCGTCCAAGGCTTTTCCTTCAGCTACAAACTCAACAGATCACGTATTCCTCTGAGCAGAAGAAATATTGTAGACACTTGAAATACAAACTTGAAAGGCTTTCAGGACCCGGAGCTCTGACATAAGTCATCAAAGGCCACGTGGACAGCCTTTGGCCTTCTCTGTCCTGACCCTGGCCCATTCTCTAGGTATGTTTCCATGTTAATATGCCATATTTCTCTGGGGCTGGAAACCCCAATAATTATGATGTACTGACCTGTGCATCAGTGGTAAGTCCATAGGTAAACTTTCTTTGGCAATATGACTTTTTTCATTGCACTCATTTTACAGTCAAATATGACTTTGAGGTCAGGTTACATCGAACAATTAAACTGGCAGACGAACTGTAAAAGATGCTGAACTTTAACCAACATAACCATGGCTTTCTCAAGTATTTATGGGAAGGGGGATGAATGGCTCCAGGTCACTTGCTCCTAAGTTACTCATCTAGAAGTGGAGCCTGCACACTGAAGTTCAACTGCCCTCCATGACCACTTGGAACTCCTGGCCAGAGTACCCTGAAAGGATGCTGTTTTCTCCATGTGGCCTTCAGCAGAGATGAATATGGAGCGGGGCTCATTTCTTTCTAGATTCTGTGACCCTTTATTCTCTCCCTTTATTTTCCAAAGCTATGTAAAGCTATATTGTTGAATCAGACTATACTGAAGTACTCCGTCACACTCCCTGGTTTTCTGAGAAAGCTGTGACAAGGCACACACACACACACACACACACACACACACACACACACACACCTGTGCACGTGCCTGTGATGTAGATAAATGTAGTGTCACATAACCCAGAAATACATGCATGGACCAGATTTGTCTTTTCTGCTTCCAGTCTGCCTCTGTCCGTCACTACTGAAAATTTGATTCCAATCTGTTACCGGTACGATTACAATGACATTAATAATAACAACACCTAATATTTAATCAGGCAAATGTGCCAGGTACTATGCCAAATGACTTGCATGCATAATTATTGCATCTATTTCCAAGAACAACCTCTGAGAAATTACTATTATAATCCCTTTTTTATTTTTCTTTTTTTTGCTACATTCCCCATGTGGTACAATATATCTTGTAGCTTATTTTATACCTAATGGTTTGTACCTCTCGAGGTGTCATACATTTTTTAAGAAAGAAAACTGAGGCTAGAGACTCCAAATATAGCTTGCCCCAAATCATGGATGTTAGTCAGAATCAAGGTTTGAACTCAGGAGTTGCAATTTCGTTCATCAGTTTTTGGCCAAGTAGATAGCTTGTTTTTAATCAAATAAATACAGCATTATTTTTTAAAAGCTTAAATTCCACCAAAGAACTAAGGGAGAAAAAGCAAGCATCTCCTATCACAAACTCTGCCCCCTTGGTCCCAGTTCCAAGAGACAACCCATTTCACCAGTTTCTATTTTTAGTTCTTCTAGTGGTTTTCTCCTTAATTCTAAATAATATAATTTGTTGACTTACCAACTGTTGTTTTTTTTTTTGCCACGCCACGTGGGTAACTTACCGACTTTGGACAATTTCTACCAATCACCTCTTGAAAGATAAGGAATTCACTTATTTATGTTACCCCTCACCTTTCCTTCTTCTCCCCTAACCAATGTCTAATAGGGATATTATTATTGTGTCTATTCTTCATTATCTATTTAACTTTAAATATTATAGTTACATCTCTGCTTCTTGTTCAATCATCTTTAGACAGTCTCTGTTGATTCCTTATCGACGTGGAATGGAGCTAATTATTCCCACAGCCGATCTTTCTTTCCACCTCCCCACTCCTGCACTCCTTCCTCCTATCTTAGGCCATCAGTACCATCACATTGACATCATTCACACTGTTATGAAAAGCAATGTTTGCCGCAGTGTTTAGGGATCAGTATTTTGTCAACCACTGCAGCCTGGAAAAACAGCATAGGCAACTGCTTTTGCAAAAACCATGATGTTATCCAGAGCTCTTCTAGAAGGTGAAACAGAGAACTCTATACGTGGAAGGAAGGAAGAACTGTGAATTCATTAACCTTAAATCGGTGGTTCTCAAAGTGCGGCCCCTGGAGCAGCAGCAGCAAGCGGCATCACCCACTGGAAACTTAGAGCTGTAGATTCCTGCGCTGCACACAGACCTGCTGACGGCCGCTCTGGGGGCAGCCCACCAATCTGATTGAACAAGCCGCCAGATAATTCTAACGCGTGTTCAAGGTTGAAAATCGCTGTATTAAATGATTACCAACAGATAGAATTTAAGAAGCACGACTCTTTTCTGCACTAAACCTTGTCCTGGGTCTGAATCTGAAATGACTTCAAATGTGTTTAAATATTGAAATACAGAGAGGCTATGATTAATATTTCCAAAAGAGATGACTACAGCTGCATACATATTTAAGAGAGCTCTCACGAGATTGGATTTTCAGCATCAGGAGACATCAAGGGAAGAAGTTTCATAAGACAAGAGAAAGTAGACAGAGCACAATTTGAATTGCACTCAACCTGGAGAAGTTCTATAGCAACCAGAATATTCATAGATATGCCTAACAGAAGTTCAGTGTGATTCCTTCATAGAGTCCCTTTAACTAAAGCTGGTCCCTCCTTCTTAAAAGGGCAAGTGTGTCTTACTGTTTCCTCCCAGTCAAGGTTGGTAACATTTTCATTTCTGTCATTAAAATGAAGTCATTTTAGGTTGGATCTGCAATTTGCAAGCCAGTAATCAGCGTTTGTGTTGTGATGATTATTGTGCTAAGAGGATTCCTTTTAGCCACACTCAATATCGCGGCTCCCAAGTCATTTGAAAGAATGTTCAAAGCATCAAAATAAAATAGACTGTCTTTCCTTAAGTAGCATTGATTTTTCAAAATCATGTCATATTTAGGTTCCTCTGTATTTACTTTCTAGGTTGTTAAAATACCCTGAAGTTTCTATAGGTTTTCCTTGTTTCTTACTGATAAAATGAAAATGTGCTGTTCTGAATATCTAGCACTGTGTTAAAAAACACCCCAAAATGTAGGAGCTTAAAGAACTATTAGCATCTCTCCTGGGTCTGGGGATAGGCTCAGCTGGGTGATTCTCACTTGCAATCTCTCATGCAGTTGCATTCAGGTGGTGACTGAGGCCAGAGTCCCCTGAGGCTTGACAGGGCTTCAAGATGACTTCTTATGTGGCTAGCAACTGGCTGGGAGCTCATTGGAGGCTGTCAAACAGAGTCTTCATGGGACCACTCCATGAGGCTGGGGCTTCTCACAGCATAGCAATCTCAAGATAGCAGCAGCACCTCTTACATGGCGGTTGGCTTCCAGGCTGGAGCATCTCAAGAGCAAGGGTCCCAAGAGAACCGGGCAGAAGCTTCAATTCTTATGACCTTGTCTGGAATGTCACTCAGTAACTTTCTGTTGGTCAACTGAGTCACCAGACCAGAGCAGAATCAAGAAGAGAATTAGACTACACCTCTCAGTTGGAGGAGTGACAAAGAGTCTGCAGCCATGTTTAATCTGTCCCATGTGCTTCCACCAAAGCCTTAACACGGTCTGGCATCTCAATCGTGTTATCTGTTCCATGGAATAAGCTCTTCCTGGAGGCATCCCCCCTGCCAGAGCCATTTGACTTCCTTTTCTAGTATAAACCTGTTTTTATCTGATTAAATACCATCCTAGGACTTCCCTTCCCAGCTTTCTTAGAATGGACTCCACAGTTTCCTGTATCCAGTATTGCCTAGAGGAATTTTCCCATAAAGATTACATGGAATGTAACCTTTCCGAATCTTGCATGTCTGAAAATACCTTTACTTTGCCCTTTTGCTTAACTGATCATTTGGCTGCATATGGGATTCCAGGTTCAAAATGACATCCTTTGGATTGATGTCATTGCCCCACTGTCTTTTTAAGTCAGTTTGCTAAATGTTCTTCTCGTTCCCTTAGCATATCCCCCATCGCCTTGCAGATCCATTTCTTCTGTTTACTTGCAGTGTGAATTTCACAAGGTTGTGTCTAGGTCTGGAATTTTCTTTCATTCATTCTGCTTGGAATTTAGTGCATCTTTTCCTGCTGAGAGTTCACGCCTTTCTTCAATTCTAGATTGTTTCCCTTCTATTATTTCTGTTTTTCCTCTCAGTTTTCTCTCTAGCCATTATCTAGTGTTCAGTGAACAGAGCAAACCATTCACGGATATTTGTTCAGAGATATCAGCTACGTTGTCTTCATGAACTTCTTTATAATGCACTGCAGAGCGCTGGTTTGACATTTTTCTGATTTGGTTACAATGTGGAGGTCATGGGTGAATAGTACATGACCCGGCCGTGATCTACATGTACACGACTACACGTGTGGGCAATTTCGTTTCTCTACTTTAGCAAACATCGATTTGTATTGTGATTTTTGTATGACACGCCTGAAGCATACATTATTATCTAGAATGTTCTGCACTCAGTTCCTATGTACCTGCCACCCAGATTTGTCAGATCCTAGCAACTTAACCATATGGCTTTGGATCTTTGTTGTAAAGGAATAAACATCAGAGACAGTTGGAATACTCTTAAGTAACCTTCCCCAGTCCCATGTGTCTCTCTCCCTTCTCAGATATCATCAAGCCTGATTTTGCTTTTGTATCCGTCTGTCCCGTGCAGTTCTTCATATATTTACCACATGATTACATGTCCTTAAAAATGTGTAATATTGTTTGACGTGCTTTTAAACTTTATGTAAATGGTATCATACCGTACATACCCTTCCACACTTTGATTTCGTTATTCAACATCAGTTTCGCAAGATCTATGCCTTTTAGAGAGAGAGCTTTCATTCATGTACCCTCATTGCTTTACAGTCATCTATTGCATATTAGAATTTAGATACGGCTGTTAATGGACATTTAGGTTGTTGATGATTTTTTGCTATTAAAAACACTGCTGCAATGAACATTCTTGTACGTGTCTCTTTGTGCATACGTGTTGTGATTTTTCCCAGGAGGTATGCTCAAGCGTGGAATTTGAGAAATGCATAGGTATTCTTCCACTTTGCTAGATATTGATTCCCTCCTAGGCAGGCCCAACGATCCATGGCGACTGCAAGAGCAAGATAAGCAATCGAGCAGCAGGCTGTCTAAGATGCTCCGCATCTGCTTTTTCCAGTTCTGCTCGGTTCCTGAGTATCTGAGCTTTCCTTCTAAGCAGGCTACCAAAGCAGGCTGGCTGGTTTCTTAGGGAGAGAGAGATAAGCAGAGAGATACAGAGATAGAGATGAGAGATAGAGAGAGAAATGCGAGAGATAGAGATCAAAGAGAGATTAATTGCTCTCTCTGCAATAAATTATATATTCCCCAACACTAACCAAACCAAAGGACCCAGAAGTACTCTTGAGTAACTAGGCTCATGTTAAACCTTCTATAAGTTGTTCTGTTCCTCTTCATCACAGCATGACTACAGTGTAGAAAAATGTTGGTCGTGGGTGCTTACTGACAGTTACACATACAACGTGGATAAATCAGACCAAGGGGTGAGAGAGGGAAGGGGAGGGGGAAGGAAGGGAATGGAAGAAATTAAATGATCAATTCAGGAGGCCTATCGTCTGAATAACACGTCTTCTGGTAAGTTCAAAGAAAAATGTAGTGGTGTTTTGTTTGCATGTATCATGACTTAATAAAAATGGTACTGTACTATAGATCTTATTCTAATTATTATCTTGATCTTTATTATTATTATTATTATTATTGAAAGATCTCTCCCATGTTGCTATGTGTACTCTTTGGTCAGATCCTGGTTTCTTTCTTTTCTTTCTTTATTTTTGGCTGCACTGGGTCTTCGTTGCTGCGAGCGGGCTTTCTCTAGTTGAGGAGAGCAGGGGCTACTCTTCGTTGTGGTGCGCAGGCTTCTCATTACGGCGTCTTCTCTTGTTGCGGAGCACGGGCTCTAGGCACACGGGCTTCAGTAGTTGCAGCACGCAGGCTCATTAGTTGTGGCTCGCGGGCTTAGTTGCTCTGTGGCATGTAGGATCTTCCCAGACCAGGGCTCGAACCCGTGTCCCCTGCATTGGCAGGTGGATTCTTAACCACGGCGCCACCAGGGAGGCCCCCCTGGTTTCTTATTGCTGTAAAGTATTCCACAGCGTACATCCACCACCTTTACTTGTCCATTTCGCCAGGGGTGGACACCTAATGACCTTCGGCTTTCTCCTACAAACAAAGCGGAGATGAATATCGTCATACATCCTCCTATGTAACAACAACAGCAACACACACCCATACAGAGAGACACAAAAATACTGGATCATAAGGTATGTGTATACTTAATGTAACCAAAATGGTGGCACCTGTCTACACACCCACAAGACATTGATTCATGTACCCCATCAACAATGTGCATTGTCCAACTTTCTGACTTGGCCTTTTCTGTGGATTTATCTTTATTGTTTTAATTTGCATTCTCTGATTTCTAGAGTTTGAGCCTCTCTTCATAGCGTTGTTGACCATTTGGGTTCTTTTCCCTTTAATTTCCTTTTCATGTTTTTTGCCCAATTTTCAATCGAGTATTTTGGGGTTTTTTTTAATGTTGATTTGCAGATGTTTCTTATGCATTTAGATGTAAAGCCCTCATTGGTTTGGGACATTGCCAATATCTTCTCCCAATCCATCATTTGTAATCTTCGTCCATAGTTTCCTTGAAAAACAGAAAAGCTTAGTATGGAAATAACCAAGCCCACCAATCTTTAATCTTATGATGTATACCTTGAGGGTTTTCTTTAAAAGTCCTTCCTCAATTCTTATGAGAAATGTATCCTCCCACATTCTCTTCTATTTGCTTTGTAGTTTCACCATTCATATTTAGTGTTTTTTTTTTTACATTTGCTAAGATATACTTTTATTTTATTTATTTATTTTTTAAATTGAAGTATAGTTGATTTACAATGTTGTGTTAGTTTCAGGGTACAGCAAAGTGATTCAGTGATATATATCTATATTATATATATATATTCTTTTTCAGAGTCTTTTCCATTGTAGGTTATTGCAAGATATTGAATATAGTTCCCTGTGCCATACAGTAGGTCCTTGTTGTTTATCTATTTTATATACAGTAGCAGGTATCTGTTAATCCCAAACTCCTAATTTATCTCTCCCCTCCATATTTAGTTTTTAATCCAGCTGAAATCTACTTTTTTTTTTAATATGAAGGGAAGTAGGAATCCACTTTTATTTTTCTCCATGGGTGTAGACAATTTCCTCAGCATCAAATCTCTGATCAGACCCTGTGGAACAAGCAGCATATTTTGAGGCATAGAATGACAAAGGGTGGACAGACTGGGGACGGTGATTTGTATCACATCAAAGTTATACACATTGTGCCCCTGGTCCACTTGGGACTCCTCAGGGGGAACACCCTTGGCCATGACACAGGTTCTATTGTGGTGATGTGGCATGGGCAAAGGCAGAGGTGCCCTCCACCAGCTCATAGGGAGCAGATCACAACAAGGCCAAACTGAGGCAGAAGGACGTGACAGATGTCACACATTCTGGGCAGACCTGTTGGTGAACTTCTATGAGGTACCATCAGGAACACCCAGGAAAAAGTGGATGAGACATTAACAGGAAAGAAAAATCTTACATTACTAGGTGGGCATAAGAGCAGCCAAGCCATGGTTAATTTCCATTAAGTTGATCCCTTTTATAACCACCCAGCTGATGGGGTCAGGGGAAATTGAGCAATATATGTAAATTGCATTCTCTAGTGTGTGATGGGGTGAAAGTACCATTTTATTTTCAGGTTCATTAAATAAGAATTACATTCCTGGGAGTAAATTGCAGTTTGAATGGAAAAAATAATTTATTTTTGAAACCTAGCCTGTATATGTCACCCATTCATGTTATAAGTAAAGGATTACTCTATATTTTAGAATTATTTTTCTATTATACAATATTCATACTGTTAAAGGCAAATGGATGTGAAATAAGAGATTATAATTATAACACTTAATCATGTAAAAATATCACTTAATCACACTTGAACGTATCTTAAATGAAAAAGCATAATGGAAAGAATAACTAAATCCAGGAAGACATTTTTATCTGTCTTTGAGAATATAGAGCAGAAGACAGAGCAGTGGTCATAAGTGCCTGAGGCAACCCAGGAATAGGTACAAATTAAAAGTATAACAATGATTGATTTTTGATAAATACTTCTTGAATTTGTAATTACAGTTTTAAGTGACCTTTTCCAAGGAAAATAGCTCTCCATCTTGAAGTCTTTCCTCTGCTTTGTCCGACTAATGAAGTCCTACTTGTTTTTCCAGCCACACCTCAGAGGTCACCTCCCCAGGCAGCCCTCCATGATTGCACCTCCAACCCTACTCAAGAGCAACACTTCCTTTTCTGAGCTCCCTGTGTCTTGTTAATGCTTCTCTTACTGCCTTACGCACACGGTATTAGTTTTTTGGTTTTGTTTTTCAATCTGTTCTGCTTGGTGAAGTACCTGCATCTTATTCACATTTTTATTCCTGGTGCTTAGAAGAATACGTGGCACACAGCAAGCACCAAATAAATGTCTTTTTAAAAAATGAACTGAAATGCCAAGGGCTTTTTGTTTGTTTTTTTTTGTATTACCACAGCGATGAAACAGTTCCAGGGGGCAGGGGGAAAGTTGTATTTTTTTAAAAAAAACTTTTAGTACAATCTGATTTGTGACCACATTAAAACTCACAGAATTATACAACCTGAACTTTGGAAATGGATGTTATCTAGCCCAGCACCTCTCCAACTTCAACATGCATATGAATCACCTGGGCATTTTTAAAATACAGATCCTGATTTAGGAGGTCTGGGGCAGGCTGAGATGTTGCAGTTCTAACAAGCTCCCAGCTAGTGTGATGTTTTTCACCCACCAGCCATGCAAGCAGCAAGACCCTAGTCCCCCCTACTAACCAAATGCATGAAATATAGCTACAACATTTGGACAACTGATCAACAAGCAAACAAATGTGAAAGTAAGTGTTCCTAAACTTCTCTAAGATGGTGGTTCTCTAACTTTAGCTCCATCAGTATCACCTGTAGGACCCACCCCCAGTGTTCTTGATTCAGCAGGTCTGGGGTGGGGTTAGGGAATTTGTATTTCTACCAAGTTCCCAAGTGGGGCTGACATCGCTAGTCTGGGGTCCACACTTTGGCAACCATTGCTCTAAGAGTCACCTTGAAACCATCATAATCAATGACCAATTGCCTCATGATTGCCAGAGTCCAAACGTTCCCCCAGGTGATACGAGAGGATCAAACCAGAGCACCTTGGAACCATCCGCCACATAAGAGTGAGTTGGTAGCCCATTATATTTGAGATTTCTCCTCACGTTGGTAAGGAGGAAGGAGTATTGGATCAGGCGTACGAAGACCTGGCTTCCAATTCTGTGTCTTGAAGCTGTGATTTACATCCCCTTGGGTCTTTTTTTTTTTTTTTTTTTTCCGGTACGCGGGCCTCTCACTGTTGTAGTCTCTCCCGTTGCGGAGCACAGGCTCCGTACGCCAGGCTCAGCGGCCATGGCTCACGGGCCCAGCCACTACCGCGGCATGTGGGATCTTCCCGGTCCGAGGCACGAACCCGTGTACCCTGCATCGGCAGGCGGACTCCCAACCACTGCGCCACCAGGGAAGCCCTCCTTGGGTCATTTCTGAACCTCTTCAAGCCTCAATTTCTCTGCCTGAACTTCGCAACTCAGATGAAGTAGACCCAGCTTTCTGACCTTCCGGATCCCCACCCAGGCAAGTCTGACCTCCCATCTCACTGGACCTTTGTCTTTTACTCATGCGCTGCAATTAAGACTCTGAGTTCCTTGAGGGCAGAGATGAGTTATAGTTATTCTCAAGCAACCAGAGATACCCCTGGCAAAGAGCAGATACTCATTAAGTGTTTATTATTGGATGAATAAAAGTAATAAACCCTGGGCTCCAAATAGCCCTTTAGGCCCTGGCTTTCTGCTAATTCTCTTAATTTTAGCTGCTTTGAATTATCATTAGAATAGAATACCCTACCAGGTAGCGCTTGGAACAGAGACGCATAACTCAGTGCTTAATATGACTCTCCAGGGACAAATCCCTGGCTAGGCTGCTGAGCTATAAATGATTTTTTTTTTTAGTTTTCAGATTTAATGTTACGTCGAATTATTTTTGCAGGTAAGTGTTTTTACTGCTGCTCTTTATCACAAGCTTTTTTAAGGAAAGTTTTCCTGTAGGGCCTTGCTTTTATAGATAAACCGGGTCTTTTATTACTGTAAAAGTTTTCATTAATAAAAGAAATCTTTATGTACTTAGGTGTTTATTTTGTAGATTTTAGAAGTTATTTTTCAGTTAGAAACACTTTTCCGGTTAATAGAATAAAAACTCCGTATTTCCCTTTTTCCTAGCTCTGTCGCATCCCAGCCTTGACTTCAGGTGAGTCGCCTAATGTTTATGTGCCTCAGTTTTCTTATCTGTAAGATGGGGATAAAACAGCTGCTATCATATAGTTTTCATAAGAAATACATGAGTTCATAGATGTCTTTAGGAGACTGTCTGACCTATAATAAGCCCTAATAAGCATTAGCCGTTACTGGGTTTTTTTGCAGTTTTATTGAGATATAATTGACATACAGCGCTGTATAAGTTTAAGACATAAAGCATAATGATTGACTTAAGTACATCGTGAAATGATGACCACAGTAAGTTAAGTGAATATCTATCATCTCCTGTAGATACAAAAATTAAAAAAAGGAAAAGTTTTTTTCTGTGGTGAAACCTTTAGGATTTACTCTCTTAACAAATGTCATATACAACATAAAGCAATGTTAATTATATTAATCATGTTATATATTACATACGTAGTACTTATTTATTTTGTAACTGAAAGTTTGCACGCTTTGACCACCTTCCACTAATTCTCCTTCCCCCTGGTCCATGCCTCTGGTAACCACAAATCTAATCACTTTTTCTATGAGTTTGTTTGTTTGTTTGTCTTTGAAGTATAATTGACCTATAACACTATATTAATTCCTGGTGCACAATATACTGATTTAGTACCTCTATATATTACAAAATGATCACCACTATACTCTAGTTACCATCTGTCACCATGCAAAAATATGAGAGTATAATTGACTATATTTTCCATGCTGTACATTTTATGCCTCTGACTAATTTATTTTGTTTTTGGGTTGTTTTTTTTTAATGTTTATTTATTTATTTATCCTTATTAGTCATCCATTTTATACACATCAGTGTATCCATGTCAATCCCAATCTCGCAATTCATCCCACCACCACCACCACCACCGCCCCCGCTGCTTTCCCCACTTGGTGTCCATACGTTTGTTCTCTACATCTGTGTCTCTATTTCCGCCCTGCAAACCAGTTCATCTGTACCATTTTCTAGGTTCCACATATATGCATTAATATACGATATTTGTTTTTCTCTTTCTGACTTACTTCACTCTGTAGGACAGCCTCTGGATTCATCCATGTCTCTGCAAATGACCCAATTTCGTTCCTTTTTATGGCTGAGTAATATTTCGTTGTATATACATACCACATCTTCTTTATCCATTCGTCTCTCTGTGGGCATTTGGGTTGCTTCCATGACCTGGCTATTGTAAATAGTGTTGCAATGAACATTGGGGTACATGTGTATTTTTGAATTACGGTTTTCTCTGGGTATATGCCCAGTAGTGGGATTGCTGGGTCATATGATAATTCTATTTTTAGTTTTTTAGGGAACCTCCATACTGTTCTCCATAGTGGCTGTATCAGTTTACATTCCCACCAACAGTGCAAGAGGGTTCCCTTTTCTCCACACCCTCTTCAGCATTTGTTGTTTGTAGATTTTCTGATGATGCCCATTCTAACAGGTGTGAGGTGATACCTCATTGTAGTTTTGATTTGCATTCCTCTAATAATTAGTGATGTTGAGCAGCTTTTCATGTGCTTCTTGGCAATCTGTATGTCTTCTTTGGAGAAATGTCTATTTAGGTCTTCTGCCCATTTATGGATTGGGTTGTTTGCTTTTTTAATATTGAGCTGCATGAGCTGTTTATATATTTTGGAGATTAATCCTTTGTCCAATGATTCATTTGCAAATATTTTCTCCCATTGTGAGAGTTGTCTTTTCATCTTGTTTATGGTTTTCTTTGCTATGCAAAAGCTTTTAAGCTTCATTAGATCCCATTTGTTTATTTTTGTTTTTATTTCCATTACTCTAGGAGGTGGGTCAAAAAAGATCTTGCTGTGATGTATGTCAAAGAGTGTTCTTCCTATGTTTTCCTCTAAGAGTTTTATAGTGCTTGGTCTTACATTTAGGTCTCTAATCCATTTTGAGTTTATTTTTGTGTATGGTGTTAGGGAGTGTTCTAATTTCATTCTTTTACATGTAGCTGTCCAGTTTTCCCAGCACCACTTATTGAAGAGCCTGTGCTTTCTCCACTGTATATCCTTGCCTCCTTTGTCATACATTAGTTGACCATAGGTGCGTGGGTTTATCTCTGGGCTTTCTATCCTGTTCCATTGATCTACGTTTCTGTTTTTGTGCCAGTACAATATTGTCTTGATTACTCTAGCTTTGTAGTATAGTCTGAAGTCAGGGAGTCTGATTCCTCCAGCTCCGTTTTTTTCCTTCAACACTGATTTGGCTACGCGGGGTCTTTTGTGTCTCCATACAAATTTTAAGATTTTTTGTTCTGGTTCTGTAAAAAATGCCATTGGTAATTTGATAGGGATTGCATTGAATCTGTAGATTGCTTTGGGTAGTATAGTCATTTTCACAGTATTGATTCTTCCAATCAGAGAACATGGTATGTCTCTCCATCTGTTGGTATCATCTTTAATTTCTTTCATGAGTGTCTCATAGTTTTCTGCATACAGGTCTTTTGTCTCCCTAGGTAGGTTTATTCCTAGGTTTTTTATTCTTTTTGTTGCAATGGTAAATGGGAGTGTTTCCTTAATTTCTCTTTTAGATTTTTGATCATTAGGGTATAGGAATGCAAGAGATTTCTGTGCATTGATTTTGTATCCTGCAACTTTACCAAATTCATTGATTAGCTCTGGTAGTTTTCTGGTGGCATCTTTAGGATTCTCTATGTATAGTATCATGTCATCTGCAAACAGTGACAGTTTTACTTCTTTTCCAATTTGTATTTCTTTTTCTTCTCTGATTGCCGTGGCTAGGACTTCCAAAACTATGTTGAATAATAGCAGTGAGAGTGGACATCCTTGTCTTCTTCCTGATCTTAAAGGAAATGCTTTCAGTTTTTCACCATTGAGAATGATGTTTGCTGTGGGTTTGTCGTATATGGCCTTTATTATGTTGAAGTAGGTTCCCTCTATACCCACTTTCTGGAGAGTTTTTATCAGAAATGGTGTTGAATTTTGTCAAAAGCTTTTTCTGCATCTGTTGAGATGATCATATGGTTTTTCTTCTTCAATTTGTTAATATGGTGTATCACATTGATTGATTTGCGTATATTGAAGAATCCTTGCATCCCTGGGATAAATCCCACTTGATCATGGTGTATGATCCCTTTAATGTGTTGTTGGATTCTGTTTGCTAGCATTTTGTTGAGGAATTTTGCATCTATATTCATCAGTGATATTGGTCTGTAATTTTCTTTTTTTGTAGTATCTTTGTCTGGTTTTGGTATCAGGGTGATGGTGGCCTCATAGAATGAGTTTGGGAGCGTTCCTTCCTCCGCAATTTTTTGAAGAGTTTGAGAAGGATGGGTGTTAGCTCTTCTCTAAATGTTTGATAGAATTCACCTGTGAAGCCATCTGGTCCTGGACTTTTGTTTGTTGGAAGATTTTTAATCACAGTTTCAATTTCATTACTTGTGATTGGTCTGTTCATATTTTCCATTTCTTCCTGGTTCAATATTGGAAGGTTATACCTTTCTAAGAATTTGTCCGTTTCTTCCAGGTTGTCCATTTTATTGGCATAGAGTTGCTTGTAGTAGTCTCTTAGGATGCTTTGTATTTCTGTGCTGTCTGTTGTAACTTCTCCTTTTTCATTTCTAATTTTATTGATTTGAGTCCTCTCCCTCTTTTTCTTGATGAGTCTTGCTAATGGTTTATCAATTTTGTTTATCTTCTCAAAGGACCAGCTTTTAGTTTTATTGATCTTTGTTATTGTTTTCTTTGTTTCTATTTCATTTATTTCTGCTCTGATCTTTATGATTTCTTTCCTTCTGCTAACTTTGGGTTTTGTTTGTTCTTCTTTCTCTAGTTCCTTTAGGTGTAAGGTTAGATCGTTTATTTGAGATTTTTCTTGTTTCTTGAGGTACGATTGTATAGCTATAAACTTCCCTCTTAGAACCGCGTTTGCTGCAGCCCATAGGTTTTGGATCGTCGTGTTTTCATTGTCATTTTTCTCTAGGTATTTTTTGATTTTCTCTTTGATTTCTTCAGTGATCTCTTGGTTATTTAGTAACATATTGTTTAGCCTCCATGTGTTTGTGTTTTTTACGTTCTTTTCCCTGTAAGTTCTTTCTTTTTTTTTTTTTTTTTTTTTTTTTTGGTAGCACCCGGGCTCAGGAGTTGTGTCTCATGGGCTCCGGAGCACAGGCTCAGCAGTTGTGGTGCACAGGTCAAGCTGCTCTGTGGCATGTGGAGTCTTCCCGGACCAGGGCTCGAACATGTGTCCCCTGCATTGGCAGGCGGATTCTCAACGAGTGCACCACCAGGGAAGTCCCCCTGTAATTGATTTCTAATCTCATAGCATTGTGGTCAGAAGAATGCTTGACATGATTTCAATTTTCTTAAATTTACTGAGGCTTGATTTGTGACCCAAGATGTGATCTATCCTGGACAGCGTTCCTTGCGCACTTGAGAAGGAAGTGTAATCTGCTGGTTTTGGATGGGATGTCCTATAAATATCAATTAAATATGTCTGGTCTATTGTGTCATTTAAAGCTTGTGTTTCCTTATTAATTTTCTGTTTGGATGATCTGTTTATTGGTGTAAGTGAGGTGTTAAAGTCCCCTACTATTACTGTGTTACTGTCGATTTTCTCTTTTAGAGCTGTTAGCAGCTGCCTTATGTATTGAGGTGCTCCTTTTTTGGGTGCATATATATTTATAATTGTTATATCTTCTTGGATTGATCCCTTGATCATTACGTAGTGTCCTTCCTTGTCTCTTGTAACATTCTTTATTTGAAAGTCTATTTTATCTGATATGAGTATTGCTACTCCAGCTTTCTTCTGATTTCCATTTGTATGGAATATCTTTTTCCATCCCCTCACTTTCAGTCTGTATGTGTCATGTCGTTTTTCCCTTGCTGCTTTCAATACTTTTTCTTTGTCTTTAATTTTTACCAGTTTGATTACTATATGTCTCGGCGTGTTTCTCCTTGGGTTTATCCTGTATGGGACTCTCTGCATTTCCTGGACTTGGGTGGCTATTTCCTTTCCCATGTTAGGGAAGTTTTCGACCATAATCTCTTCAAATAATTTCTCAGGTCCTTTCTCTCTCTCTTCTCCTTCTGGGACCCCTGTAATGCGAATGTTGTTGCGTTTAATGTTGTCCCAGAGGTCTCTTAGGCTGTCTTCATTTCTTTTCATTCTTTTTTCTTTATTCTATTCCACAGCAGCGAATTCCACCATTCTGTCTTCCAGGTCACTTATCCGTTCTTTTGCCTCAGTTATTCTATTGATTCCTTCTAGCGTATTTTTCATTTCAGTTATTGTATTTTTCATCTCTGTTTGTTCTTTAATTTTTCTAGGTGTTTGTTAAACATTTCTTGCATCTTCTCGATCTTTGCCTCCATTCTTTTTCAGAGGTCCTGGATTATCTTCTCTATCATTATTCTGAATTCTTTTTCTGGCGGATTGCCTATCTCCGCTTCATTTAGTTGTTTTTCTGGGGTTTTATCTTGTTCCTTCATCTGGTACATAGCCCTCTGCCTTTTCATCTTGTCTATCTTTCTGTGAATGTGGTTTTTGTTCCACAGGCTGCAGGATTGTAGTTCTTCTTGCTTCTGCTGTCTGCCCTCTGGTGGATGAGGCTATCTTAGAGGCTTGTGGAAGTTTCCTGATGAGAGGGACTGGTGGTGGGTAGAGCTGGCTGTTGCTGTGGTGGGCAGAGCTCAGTAAAACTTTAATCTGCTTGTCTGCTGATGGGTGGGGCTGGGTTCCCTCCCTGTTGGTTGTTTGGCCTGAGGTGACCCAACACTAGAGCCTACCCGGGCTCTTTGGTGGGGCTAATGGCGGAAACTGGGAGGGCTCACGCCAAGGAGTACTTTCCAGAACTTCTGCTGCCAGTGTCCTTGTCCCCTTGGTGAGCCACAGCTTCCCCCCCCCTCCCGCCTCTGCAGGAGACCCTCCAACACTAGCAGGTAGGTCTGGTTCAGTCTCCTATGGGGTCACTGCTCCTTCCCCTGGGTCCCGATGCACACACTACGTTGTGTGTGCCCTCCAAGAGTGGAGTCTCTGTTTCCCCCTGTCCTGCCGAAGTCCTGCAATCAAATCCCGCTAGCCTTCAAAGTCTGATTCTCTAGGAATTCCTCCTCCCGTTGCCAGACCCCCAGGTTGGGAAGCCTGCCGTGTGGCTCAGAACCTTCACTGCAGTGGGTGGACTTCTGTGGTATAAGTGTTCTCCAGTTTGTGAGTCACCCACCCAGCAGTTATGGGATTTGATTTTGTTGTGATTGCACCCCTCCTACCGTCTCATTGCAGCTTCTCCTTTGTCTTTGCATGTGGGGTATCTTTTTCGGTGAGTTCCAGTGTCTTCCTGTCGATGATTGTTCAGCAGGTAGTTGTGATTCTGGTGTTCTCGAAAGAGGGAGTTCGTTATTGTTTTAAGGTGAAGTAAAATGAATACGTTGGCAAGAATATGCGGGCTTTTTTTATTAATTGAAGTATGGTTGATTTACAACGTTGTGTTAATTTCTACTGCACAGGAAAGTGATTCAGTTATACATATATATACATTCTTCGTTATATTCTTTTCCATTACGGTTTATCACAGGATATTGAATATAGTTCCTTGTACAGAAACCTTGTTGTTTATCCATTCCATATATAATAGTTTGCATCTGCTAATGCCAAACTCCCAATCCTTCCCTCCCCCCTCCTCCGCCTTGGCAACCGCAAGTCTGTTCTCTATGTCTGTGAGCCTGTTTCTGTTTCATAGGTATGTTCATTTGTGTCATATTTTAGGTTCCACATATAAGTGATATCATATGATATTTGTCTTTCTCTATCTGACTCACTGCCATTAGTACGATAATCTCTAGGTCCATCCCTGTTGCTGCAAATGTCATTATTGCATTCTTTTTTATGGCTGAGTAATATTCCATTGTATACATGCACCACATCTTGTTTATCCATTCATCTGTCTATGGACACTTAGGTTGATTCCATGTCCTGGCTATTGTGAATAGTGCTGCAGTGAACATTGGGGTGCATGTATCTTTTTGAATTAGAGTTGTCTGCAGATATATACCCAGGAGCAGGACAGCAGGATCACATGGTAGCTCTATGTTTAGTTTTTTAAGGAATCTCCAGACTATTCTCCATAGTGGCTGTGCAACTTATATTCCCACCAACAGTGTAGGAGGGCTCCCTTTTCTCCACACCCTCTCCTCCAGGCACGTTTTAAAACCACCACCTGTCAGTCATTTTTGTTGTAAATTACTGCTTGGTTGTCCCAACAGGACAAGGATACAATTGCTGGAAGGATCCCAGTAATTCCTTCAGTGTAGCTGCAGGATATAAAGGATCCATGAGTGTTCCGGCCACAGAAGGAGCCCAGGTGCACCCCCACTGGGAGGGACAGGCCTCACTGAGCTCCCCAGTCCCCCAAGCTGTCCAGCTGATCAAAGAGAGGAGCTCATCTAGGCCTTCCAGAAGTTCATGTTTGCCATTCCCACAGCTCCACTTGGCACCCCCATGACACCAAATGCTCTGGAGCCCTGCCCAAGCTGACCTGCTGTCAGGTGCAAGCTGATAACGGCCCCCGTGCTTTTTCCTCGTGTTCATGGCGAGCCAGAGTGATCAAAGGTCACTTTTCCAGCCTCGCTTCTGCATGTTGACCCTGGCCTCGGGGCTGCCTGTGACCCTTCACGCACCTTCTTATCTCAAATCTATACCTGGCCTGTTTCCCAAGATTCTCAGGCTGCTCACATGATCAAGCCAAAGACACAGTGGGGTCACTGGAAAATAAAGGGCCCCATGGGAGGGGGACAAGAGGAGTCCGAATTCACGCACAGCTCTAAGCTTCTGGGTGGTGGAGCCAGAAAGGCAAATCTCGGCTTATGTTAGGTTTTTGGGTTTATTTAATTGAAGTATAGTTGATTTACAATGTTGTGTTAGTATCAGGTGTACAGCAAAGTGATTCAGTTTTATATATATATATATATATATATGTATATATATATATATATATATATAAAAAACTGAATATATATATATGTTCAGATTCTTTTGTTGATCCTTTAGAAGTATTAAGGCTGTACTATGCCCTGTTAGGCTGTCTCCTCCAATATTGTATGTCTTAAGTGAGTCTTAGGTTCCTTCTCTGAAAAATTTATTGAGTATCTATCTTCAGTATGTCAAACACTGTGCCAGGTGCTAAAGTAGCTGTCAGTTTATCCTGCAGTCCTCTAAGACAGGACTTTTCCAACTGGAGTGTGCAACACGATCCCTGAGGAGTTAGAATGATGGGCCCCAGCCGCAAGGGTTTTGATTCGCTAGGCCTGGGGGTGGGGGGTGGCGAAGAATTTGCATCTCTAACAAGATCCCAGGTGATACTGATACTGCTGGTCCAGGGCCCATGCTTGAAGGATTCTAAAATACGGTTTTCTGTTTGTTACAGGCTTTAGATGTGAGATTTGAGAGGGAAAGAGGGGTTTATAGCATCTACGTCCATCTGAGAAAGATTAAGAGTCAGGCTTTATTTCCAGCTACATGGAATAGCAATTCCCTTTATGAAAAGTGTGGGAAATAGGGGGCCCATTTGTGGAGGAGTAGTAATTTTTCTCAGCCAAGAACTTGGGATCTTTTTGAAAGATATATAAGGCCTTAAAGTTGCTGCCAAACAGCATGGAAGGGATGCTATTTGGGCGGGAGATCATTTGAAACATCTGGTGCCTTCTATGGCTTAGTCCACATAAGAACCTCCGTGTCGCCTCTGTGGATATTGTAGCTTTATGAAGCACATCATCTTGATGAACTTGTGAGAATAAATTAAGTGCA
This sequence comes from Monodon monoceros, assembly GCF_005190385.1. Lineage (NCBI taxonomy): Eukaryota > Metazoa > Chordata > Mammalia > Artiodactyla > Monodontidae > Monodon > Monodon monoceros. The sequence goes on along the minus strand of NW_021703779.1, from coordinate 574,801 downwards.
AAATGCACTCGCGTGGGCTAAATGAATTGGTCATTTAAATGGAGCATCACAATGCTTTTTTGCCATATGTTCTCCAGATCATGACCATGAATCTGTCATTTGCTATGTAGACTTCAAAGAAACACCTTCAACCACAATGAGATATCATCTCACACCTGTTAGAATGGCCATTATCAAAAAGACAATAAATAACCAAGTGTTGACCAGGAGGTGGAGAAAAGGGAACTCTCGTGCACTGTTGGTGGAAATGTAAATTGGTGCAGCCACTATGGAAAACAGTATGGAGATTCCTCCAAAAACTAAAAATGCAACCAATATGATCCAGAAAATCCACTCCTGGGGATTTATCCAAAGAAAATGAAAACACTAATTCAAAAAGATATATGCACCCCGAAAAGATATATTGCAGCATTATTTATAATAGCCAAGATATGGAAGCAACCTCAGTGCCCATCAATAGATGAATGGATAAAAGAATTCTGATCTATCTATCCATCTATATCTATATGCATATATAATGAAATATTACTCAGCCATAAAAAAGAATATAATCTTGCCCTTTGTGACAACATGGATGAACCTAGAGGCTATGCTAAGTGAAATAAATCAGACGGAAAAAGACAAATACTGTATGATTTCACTTATATGTGAAATCTAAAAAACAAAACAAATGAACAAATATAACAAAACAGAAAGAGTTATAGATACAGAGAATGGACATGTCATCAACTGAGGGGTTGGGGGGGAGGGTGAAGGAAAGAAATAGGTGAGGTCGATTAAGAAATATAAACTTTCGGTTGCAAAATAAATGAGTCAGGGGTATGAAAGATACAGTGTGGGGAATATAGTCAATAACTACATAATATCTTTGTATGGTGACAGATCTTAAGTATGCTTATCATTTTGAAATGCATAGAGATATCAAATCACTATGTTGTGCACCAAGAAATAACTCTGTAGGTGAATTATACTCTGACAACAAACAAACAAACATGCTACAGAGAAAGAAGTCAGATTTTTGGTTACCACAGACGGATTAGGGGGAGGGGAAACTGGATGAAGGTGGCGAAAAGATACAAACTTTCAGTTATACGATACATAATAAGGAATAAGGAAGATACTGTACAACATGATAAATATAATTAACCCTGCTGATTGATATATTTGAAAGTTGTTAAGAGAGAGTTCTCATCACAAGGAAAAATAATTTTTCTATTTCTATAATTGTGTACATATATGAGATGACGGATGTTCACTAAACTTACTGTGATAATCACTTCGTGATGTACGTATGTCAAGTCATTATGCTGTACACCTTACATTTATACAGTGCTGTATGTCAGTCACATCTTGGTATAATTATATGACTTATGTCTCAATAAAACTAGAAGGAAAAAAAGAGACACAAGGAGTTTGGGGAAGGGGGAGCCTCGCAGTTCTGGGATGCCGCACACTCCAACGAGCAGCAGTCATATGGAATTCTATTATTTTGTGCAAATAGAGCCTCTGGGTATTGTGCAGCTTGATGGCTCTGGGCTCCCGCATCAGAAAGACTTGGTCTGAAATGTTAACTCTGGCAGTCTTGTGGTTAGGACTCAGTGCTCTCACTGCCGGGGCCCAGGTTCAATCCCTGGTCGGGGAACTAAGATCCCACAGGTTGCGCGGTGCAGCCAAAAACAATAAATGCTAACTGGGCCAAAAATATATATATATATTCAAATACAGACTTTTTACTAACTTTAAAATTTTAATATATTTTTTGAGTGCTTAAAATGGAATACTATAGCTAATTTGACTTATTTTCAAAGGACGCTGTGTATGTTTTGAAAAATCAGATTTTCACATTATTAATTTCCTTTGGTCTCTGCTGAAACACACAAAAATCAATTCAATGACTGGGATGTCCAGTTAAACATGGTCTATTAAAATGAAGCACTGTTCCATTCCCAACCCCCCTTAAGCAAAGAATAGGTCTGGGTTTTTTTCATTCTTACTGAGATATAATTGACATGTATAACATTATATTGATATTGGTTTAAGATGTACGACATAATGATTCATGTTGCCTGCACTCCTTGGTTCATGGACCTGCAACACCCCAACCTCTGCTTCCGTCGTCACATCTCCCCTGACTCTGGCTTTCCTGGTTGCTTCCTTCACCTGTAAGGACCCTTATGAATACATCAGGCCCACCTGGGTAATCCAGGCGAATATCTCCATCTCAAAATCCTTAACTTAATTGCATGTGCAAAGTCCCCCTTTGCTATGTAAAGTAATATATTCTTGGGGGTTCTGGAGATTAGGGCAAGGATACCTGTGGAGGCCATTATTCTCCTCACCACAGGTGGCCCCATCACTCTCAATGACACCCATGGTTGACAAGCCCCACTCACTGCACAGAGCTACTTTTCTTCTCTTTGGTGCCTTGTCTTAAATATTAGCAGACAGTTTAGATAGCTGAACCTGTTTCCTCATCTCCAACAGCTTGGGACGGTTGTTAAGATTGAGTTAATATTCTTAAAGCACTTAAAAGAGTTTTTGCACTTACTATAGTAAGTGCTCTAAAGATGTTTGATTTTATTATTTGATATTATTATCAGTGAAGGAAAACTTCTAAAGTGAAAATTAGAGAACAAAACAATTAGAAAGAAAAAAAGTAACTGGGAAGAAAGATTACACAGGAAGATAAAAACATGCCAACAAATCTACCATTCGTAGAGCCTTAGAGAGATAAGAGGAGATATTACATCCATGAAATGAGAAGTGGACACTGTCAAAATGAAGGGAAGCAATCATGAAACAAGAGCCTGCTTTGGAAATTTCAAATATCGGTCTGCAGCACATGAAATTGCCATTGTTAAAGATGGAAAGTCATCCAAACTTTGGCAATTTCATACAGTTCAACCTAATGTAAACACAGAAATGAAAAACTCCGTAGAGGAAACACAGAAATGAAATATAAACACAGAAATGAAAAACTCGGTAGAGGAAACACAGAAATGAAATATAAACACAGAAATGAAAAACTCAGTAGAGGAAAACATTGAAGAAATCTCTCAGATAGTAGAGCAAAAAGATAAAGAAATGGAAAATAAAAAGATATAAAAAGTATGTCTCCAGGAGACATTACTGTATGAGAGAGAAGTTCCAGAAAGAGAATGAGAGAAGTTCCAGAAAGAGAAAGCAGAAAAAATGGAGGGAAGGAAATCATTATAGAATTAATTTAAGAAAATGCTCCAGGGCTTCCCTGGTGGCACAGTGGTTAAGAATCCGCCTGCCAATGCAGGGGACACGGGTTCGAGCCCTGGTCCGGGAAGATCCCACATGCCGCGGAGCAACTAAGGCCATGCGCCACAGCTACTGAGCCTGCGCTCTAGAGCCTGCGAGCCACAACTACTGAGCCCGCGTGCCACAACTACTGAGCCCGCGCGCCTAGAGCCCGTGCTCCGCAGCAAGAGAAGTCACCGCAATGAGAAGCCCGTGCACCGCAATGAAGAGTAGTCCCCGCTCGCTGCAGCTAGAGAAAGCCTGTGTGCAGCAACGAAGACCCAAGGCAGCAATAAATTAATGAATGAATGAATGAGTGAATGATTTTTTAAAAAGCAGCTGCTCCAGAATTGAAGGCCATAAATGAAAGGATCCACTGAGGGACTGGTACAATGGTGGAAAAAGAACCATGCTATGACCCATGCTAGGATCAAAGAAAAACTCACAGAAGCTTCCAGAGAGGGAAAGTGAAGAAAGAAAGAACCTCATACAAAAACTTCTTGACTGAAACAATGGAAGCTACGAGTATATCAAACAGAGCCTTTAAAATGACACAAAACGATTTCCAGTCGAGAATTCTACATCCAGCCAAGTTTGAATTTAAGTGTGAATGTATGCTCAAGACATTTTCAGACTTGTAGAACCACAAAAAATATATTTCCCAGGCCCCATTTCTCGGGAAGCTAGTGGAGGAAAGTCTCCCCCCAAACGAGGGAGCGAGTTCAAAAGAAAGAGAAAGAGGATGTGGTTCCAGGAAAATTCTAGAACTAGTGATAAAGGTGGGGCTAGTGACAGGAAGACTGGGCTTAAGAGAAAAGCAAATGTATTTTTAAACAATATTTTACATATACTGGAAATAACCAAGCAAATCCTCTGGAGCAGGGAGTCTCAAGCTTTAAGTAAATCACTTGGACGGCTTATTGAACCAGCACAAGCTTCCTGGGCAGAGCTTGCTCTGTATCCGTATTATTGAGAGATACAGAGGTTAATTAGGGAGAAAAAAGGAAGGGTTGAAAGTGGCTGTATCTGGGGAAGAAACACTGAAGCTGCAGGAGGGGGGGATTGGGGAGCACAGGGGCGTGCAGTGTAGGCAACTGCACAGATAAGCACTGTGGGCCCTGGCAGGAGAGTATTTGGCCCTTTAAACCAGGGGTCAGCAATTATGGCCGGCGAGCCAGCTGCCTGTTCTTACAAACAAAGTTTTATTGGCACCTATTTTCTCTGGCCGCTTCCGCACCACAGGGGCACAGTTAAGTAGCTGGGTTAGTTCCTGTGGCCCGCAGAGCCTTAAATATGCCCTATCTTGCCCTTTGCAGAAAAATTTGCCTGCCCCTGTTTTAAACCATCAGTGTTTAGCTGATAAAAAGTAAAACTCAATTGAAAAAAAAAGCAAAACCAAAAGATGAATGACTGGAGAATCGTAACACGTTCGTGCTGGAAGAGATTACAGTACTTGGAACTGCGTTGGTTTCCAAGTGAGAAGACTTAGCTTCTGGGAGGCGAAACAGTTCATCCGGGGTCCGGGGTAGTGGGAAATCTAGGAGAATTCTCCAGGTCACTGATTCTCCTCTCAATCCATACCCACCGCCAAGCTGCTATCTCCCTCTAATCTCTGGCTGTATTCAAGTGGCTCTCCATCTAGGTAAGTCGTAAAAAGTTACTAAAGTAAGGTATTCATGAATTAAAATTAGCATGTGACTAGGGTTCACCAAGAGTTCTAATTTAGCATTCTGCAGTGAAAGCTGTGAACCGTACAGCTTGCATAGAGCTGAAATTCCCAAACTTTTCAGGAAGAATATTGATCTGAGCACACAATCAGTGTTGCCCTGAATGTGCTTTTCTTTGCTTTCCGTTGTAAAGTATTACTCTAGCTTGTCAGTTACTTTGTCCACCCAAGTATATATATGCTGATGAGAGACCTATCATTTTCCCTGAGCGAGGTTTAAGGTGCCTAAGCTTGAGATCCCAAATAGGAATCATCTACTTGCTTTTTCCCCCCAACTCTTGTCAATTTGTTTTTAGTTGAGATATAGTCATCCACGTGCTTTGTTATAAGCTGAATCGCTGTAACAAGTAGATCCAGAATGTAATGACTCCCACTCAGAGAGGTTTCTGATTCACAGAACACTTGAAGGGATAGGAGCTGAGGTGGGTGCAGTGTACGGGGTTAGTGGGGAGAAGGAACAGGGGGCCTTTCAGGGACCCAGGCTGACGGCAGCTCCCCCATCTTCAACACTTGGCTTCCCAGCATGCTCTATCATCATCATTCCAGCCAGCAGGACGTGACGAAGGCCGTGGAGGAGTATTTGAGGTTCACTGTCGCTTCAGCTCAAGTACCACTGGATAGACCTCAGCCACGTGCCCGCACCTCACAGCAAAGGCCACTGGGAGATTTACAGGTATCTGAAAAAAATGAGGAAACCTCTGATGAACTTATTTTAAAACAATATTTTATATGCATTTTCAAATAACATGCTCAAACTGGTTTTTTTCCAACTTCCAAACACCTTTTCATATGTGGTCTGGCCAGGGCCCCGGGAAGGATTAGGTAGATTTTGGTGGTTTTCACCGTTCCTATGACTAAAGAGGAGGTTTATAGCCAAAAGTGCTTATAAAGCAACATTCGCTTGTTATCACTTATGTCTTTTCTCCACTGAAAGTGGGAACGGGTCAGATGGGTGTCCTACAGGCATCTTTTGTCCCACCGAACTGTATCAAAACCACTTTGAGTCATTGCTAGAGAAGAGCGGCTCCAATTTATAACTTGGGGGCTGAAAATTAGGGGGCGGGGATTTTAGTTGAGGCATAAAAAGGACGTAGTCTCCGCAAGGGGTCAGGCTTAGGGAGAGGGCCTACCTGACCTGAGGCTACAGAAACGGAAGCAGAAAAAGCCATATTCACCTGCGAGAACTGACAAGGAAAAGTCTAGGATGATGGATGGAAATCCCTTTATCTTACATACCTATCAGAGTTCAAACCCGGAGACAATCCTAATCCCAGCTAAAGCGGCACCTTGGCCCCAGCCAGCGCACCTGATTGCCTCGGGTCGTACAGGCCTGTGCTTCCCTCCACTGGTGGGTCAGCAGAATACCCACGTTTCCATCCTCGTTCTACCAGCCGCATCGTTGCCTGAAAGAAACTATGGATTGGGAAAAGGTAAAAACTCCCTTTCCTTGGTCTTGCATACATTGGCCTGGGATTGGTGTAATCCCCGTGGTCCACCGTTTAGTTTGCGCACTGTGCCGTTCTGATCACCAGGAGAGATGGAGCTCCCAGCAGAAGGAGCGGACGGGGAGGCACGCACCCAGGTGGGGTCCGGCTGTACCTGATGGGAGCAGAGCCCCCCAGACATACGGGGGAAAGGGGAGTGTAGAGGCATCAAAGATAAACTGCATTTCCCTTAAAACGCCACCTAAGCCTGTCCCGTCCTCACCTAGGGGCCATTGATTTGTTTCTGTAGTAACAATGCTCTGATTTACTGTGGGCTTTGGGCTTAAGGTTCTTGCCATCTAGTGGCCAAAGTAATAGCACATCTTCTCCCTTGAACATGCCGTTATTTGTGATCTGATTCTTGAAATGCGAGTTTTAAGTGACTTATGCAGAGCAGATGGTCAAAAATATTTGATGCAAACATGAAATGTAGTTCAACCAAAAGTTTCAAGGTGGTACATGGCACGTGCAAGGAAAGGAAGGAAAACAGACATCAGAACAATTGATGGCTAAGCTCCTTGTCCAGTGTGTTGTGATCCAGTAGGGGTGTATCCCCTCAGAAATCCTCAGGCAGGGAAGCATCCTGAGTTATTCTGGTACCGTCATCATTGTTGTCATAGTCATCCATGCAAAAGGGACCAGTGACAGGTTTGCCGGGAGAAAGGGGGAGAAATGGACTGTGGCAGTGGGTTCTGACACTTGTCAAGCCACGTGGTGGGAGCTCGGGTGTGGCTGGAAGCTAAGTTTGCAGAGCAGACCTGTTCTTCTTCCCTGCTTGCCTGCACATTAACATCACCTGGGGGTCTTTAAAAAATTCCAAAGCCCAGGCTACATCCCAGACCGAGGAAATCTCCATCTCTGGGAGGGACCCAGGCATCAGAATTTTTGAAGTTCCCCCAGGGGTTCCCATGCGCAGGCACCCATAGGGACCACTAGCTGTGGGTACTTAGCCTGTAATTCCATGCAATGGTGTCTTATGTGAGTATGACACTTCACTGTTTGCAAGAGCGTTCGGCATAGATTATCTCCTCTAATCCGTGTGCAGTAAGCACAGCCATCTCCCTGGCTGCTCTAAGTTTCCGTATAGGAGCCTCTTGTTTCCTTGACGCAGCACAAGTTGCTAGCAGAGGTAGCACTGTGACGACTGAGAGTGTGAGGGTCTGAGTGGGATCTTGGATGTGTGAGTGGAAAGGGCAGAGGGCTCCACTCACAGAGCCGGAGCCACGCATTTCAATGGTCTTCATTTTAAGAAAATTGAATGTAGAAAAATATGTATTTTTCTTTTTTTAAAAATAAATTTATTTATTTTTGGCTGCATTGGGTCTTCGTTGCTGTGTGCAGGCTCTCTCTAGCTGTGGCGAGCTGGGGGCCACCCATCGCTGCTGCGCCCGGGCCCCTCACTGTGGTGGCCTCTCCCGCTGCGGAGCATGGACTCCAGGTGCAGGGGCTTCAGTAGTTGTGGCACGTGGGCTCAGTAGTTGCGGCTCACGGGCCCAGCTGCTCCGCGGCATGTGGGATCTTCCCAGACCAGGGCTCGAACCCGTGTCCCCTGCATTGGCAGGTGGACTCTCAACCACTGTGCCACCAGGGAAGCCCTCTTTCTTTCTTTTTAAAAATACTTTCTCTGAGGACATTTCTTTTTTTAAAAAAAGGCTTGTTTCAGCTCATCCATATTCAAAAGAACTTCATGCCTGTACTCTTAACATGAACAACTCAGCTAATGGAAAGATCTTGTTTATTCCCCTGAGCATCCACACTGACCCTTTCTCAACCTTCAGCGTCATTCTCGCCTTTATTTTTCTGTGCAAAGACTGATTCTCCTTATTTTCAAATACATGTTTGATCTCTTCGCAAATATATTATCAGTTTTGTGTTTCAAATGACCTTTGAAGTATGTTTATGTGTGAGCATAAGCCTCCTTCAGCCGGGGATCACCCGGCAATTCCTGGGAGGGAAGGGAAGGAACCTTTCTTGCTGCCTTGGATTGTCTGTCCTCGTGTATAACAGCTCGTAAAATTAATGGATTAAGAACAGAGCAGCTGAGCTTTTCCAGCTTCTAGCCAGGTGGTCCTTTCACTTCTTCCTACAACCAGATCTTTAGTAAATGTCAAAACGCTTCTTTCAGAATCCTGAGTCTGGGGATCGGCCCTCATCCCTCCAGCGTTCCTCGGGGGAGTCACATACACTACTTTGCCTTCTTGGCTTCCTTTGCCCACCCGGAAGTTCTGAGCTGTTTTGGGTTTCAAATGTTCTCTTTGCTATTGGCTTCCTAACGTAATTCTTCCAAATCCACTTGCTGTTTTTAATCTTGTATTAGTATGTTCAGTTTTCGTCTTTCTGTGCTACCCCAGATCCCTTTAGGAAGGGGGATAGACTAAACAAGCATATGAATTGGAAATATGCATTTACTGTATTTCCAACTCTGAGCCTTTGAGATCTGGTCAGGAGGCAGGCGCCAGGGAACCCAGAGGCCAGGGGACCCCTGAACCCAGCTTCCTGCTCATGGAAATGGCAGGGGTGACTAGGGCTGGGGACACAAAAATGCTTTTGTGCTCCTTTTTCTTAACAGGTAGGAATCACGGAACATAAAGCCATAGCAGTGGGCAGGGATGGTGTGTGTTGTAGTTCACTGGACAGGCTCGGGAGAGCGGAGACACGTGAGTTCAAATCCCAGCTCTGTCGCTTGCCAGCTGTCCATCACCTGACCTACTCTCTCTGCCCTGCAGTTTATGCATGTGTAAAATAGGGATAGTAACTCACAGTTCTTCTGCCCTTGTGAGGATTAGTTGAGATAATGAATGCAAACACTTAGCACAGTGCTCGGAGAATGCGTAATATGGGCTTAATATACGTTAAAGCCAAATATGATAAGTATAGTTTTATAATTTTGTTTCCAGAAGATAGTTGGAGAACAGTTTGTGACTGGCGATTTTATTCTTCATCATTCAAAATAACAGGCACAATTCAAATTGTTCTCCTTTATGAAAAAGTATGGGAGCCGTGGTAAGGAAAACTTCTAGGGAAAACCTTGTTTCTCTCTTCAGAAGTCTCCCCAGTATTTTTCAGAATTTTTCTGTCTTTGTAACTGTAGTCAAACACTAGTTTATTAAGACAGTTAAAGGTCTGATTTGCATACAGTAATCTTTCATTCAAGACAGTAAGCAGCTATTCCTTTGGAGTTTTTTCCCCCACATTTAAAAATTAACAATATATGATCTTAGTAGACATATCACTAAATAACCAAGAAGTGAAATATTTGTGAATTTCCTTTACTGTTAGAAAAACAAGTTCACTGGAAGTCATGCTAAAATAGTAAATTCTAGTTCCTTCCCTTCAACATGGTTTTCCATGAGACCAATATACTTTCCATATTTTAGGTTTTCCAAATTATACAGAAAATGCACAATAAAAATGGAAAATTATTACCAAAACAATGATGATACAATAAGAAGGCCTTTCTCTGGAAGAAACTGAAAATATAAACATATTTCTAAAATAAGGAGTATTTGGGGAATTAAACTAAAATTGCAAACCTCAAGCTACATATGCATACAATTCAAAGGGAAAGGAGAATTGCCAACCAACAGTATCTGAAACAAAAATCTAAAATTAGGCAATGCCACTGCTACCTGTTTTCTTAGGGCTGCATTATTCATTTTAAAATTGGAATGTTATTTAATTCTCTAAAAGTACCGGGCAGGGCACAGGTCTTTTGCCATAAGGAGTGCAGTCTGGGTCTCCGTTCCCCCATCTCAGGCCTGACTGCCAGGCTCTGCTGAGGCTGGTGCAGAATCCCCTGCTTAAGAACAGCCTCCATCTTAAGGCAACATTGATGCAGACCTACTGGATATGCTCTTTGGGGTTTTTTTCCTTCAACAGTGAAAGCACTTTCACTGTCTACGAGGATAATTAAATTTCTCCAAATGCAGGCTCGTCCTGAGCTGCAGGCCCAGGATAATTGGAGCCAGGCAAATGTTTGCCCTCTAATTTACATGGGTCCTAAGGCTTCGAGGTAGACAAGCTCAATCAGCCGCCTGCAAGGGCCAAGACAGCAAAGGAAATGTGTGACTAGGGCTGGGCAGAATGACAAACAGGCACAAAGAGACGAAAAGTGACAGCCGACATTTGGCCTCCGTGGGGATAAAGTAAAGCCTGCTGGGACGTGGCAGAGAGGAGATTGCTGCCCCCCAAAAGGGGACAGCCTCGACTTGGGGACAAACAACTGTGGCTCAACACAAAAGCAGGGCCGGGGCTTCCCTGGTGGCGCAGTGGTTGAGAGTCCGCCTGCCGATGCAGGGGACGCGGGTTCGTGCCCCGGTCCGGGAGGATCCCACATGCCGCGGAGCGGCTGGGCCCGTGAGCCATGGCCGCTGAGCCTGCGCGTCCGGAGCCTGTGCTCCACAACGGGAGAGGCCACAACAGTGAGAGGCCCGCGTACCGCAAAAAAAAAAAAAAAAAGCAGGGCCATTGCTGCCAGATCTTCTGATTTTTCAAGTGAAGTCAAAGATCTGGCTTTTAGATGAAGTCTCCTCTATTTTAAAAGTCAGCAACTTGTTCAGGTGAAAGGCAACAATGCAGAGACATCGCTACGATGACCAAAGAAAACAGAACCGCAGGACACTGGTTTCCTAACTGTGGCCTAGAGTATGACGTTTTCTTCCAGGTTGCATTTTGCATTGAAATAGAAATTGAGGCAATTGCTATTCTTTCAGAAACTCTTCTCTATAAGAAATATTAAAGAAAAAAAACTACCTGCTGTATAGCACAGGGAACTCTACTCAATATTTTGTAATAACCTATAATGGAAAAGAATCTGAAAAAGAACATATATATATGTGTGTGTATAACCGAATCACTTCGCTGTACACCTGAAACTAACACAACATTGTAAATCAACTATACTTCAATTGAAAAGAAAAGAAAAGGAAAAAAACTACTCTAAATGCAATGTGATGTCCTGGATCAGATCCTGGAACAGAAGAAAATAACCAAAAACATAATGGTAAAGTAGTGAAATCAAATCAGATATGGAGTTTAGTTAGTAGCATTGAAGCGCTGTTAACTTCTTAGTTTTAACAAGTGGACCCTGGTTTGTGAGATTTGAACGTGAGCGGAGACTCAGTGAAGGGTTTGTAGGAACTCTATATGCTAGCTCATCAACTTTTCTGTATATCTAAAATGATTCCACAACACAGTTTATTTAAAAATAAACTACAGTTGACCGTTGAACAACGCATGGGGGTTAGTGGCCAGACCTTTCTCGCAGTGGTAAATCTGTATAACTTATAGCTGGCCATTTAGCCCTCCAGATCTGAGATTCATTTCTGTCCATGGTAAATCTGTATAACTTATAGCTGGCCATTTAGCCCTCCAGATCTGAGATTCATTTCTGTCCATGATTCAATCAACCCCTTACTCTGGTACTTACTATTGAAAAAAAACTGCTTATAAGTGGACCCGCACAGTTCAAACCCATACTGGTTGAAGAGTCAACTGTATGTAAAAGAACATGTGTGAAATATGTCCAATCAACTACTTCATAAAACGCACATTGAACAAGTAAGTTGTCCATGAACATTACTGTAGTAAGTGGCACAAGTGAGAAATAAGGTCTAATATACAACTGAGTTCAGGTGTGGGGAGGATGAAAGCAAAAATTCCAGAAAGAACATGATATCTTAAGACAATTAGGTAAACCAATGTCGGTAGATCAGAGGGTCTGTTAGGGCATCTTGTAGGTGACAAGTTTGGAAGAAAATGAGAGCATACTGGTATAGACCTGAATTCCGTGTTGGCACAGCAGACAGTGGCATCACTCATTTAATTTCTCTTAAGATATATTTTTTTTTTTTTTGCAGTACACGGGCCTCTCACTGTTGTGGCCTCTCCCATTGCCGGAGCACAGGCTCCGGACGCGCAGGCTCAGTGGCCATGGCTCACGGGCCCAGCCGCTCCGCGGCATGTGGGATCCTCCCGGACCGGGGCACGAACCCGTGTCCCCTGCATCGGCAGGCGGACTCTCAACCACTGCGCCACCAGGGAAGCCCTAAGATTGTTTTATCATCACAGGAAGGCTTCTGTATTGATCTCTGGTTTACCAGTTTCCTACCTTCTGAATTTCAATGGATTTTTCTTCACCAAGTTAATCAAACAGAAGGTGTGTACTAGTAAAGATTAAACGCAGATAAAGGGCCAGAAGAAGAGGAAAGAGCTATAGCTGTAAGACACAGCTACGCACACATACATGGCCATCTAGTCTACAAATCCTCCTGGATCAGGATTTGTTAGCCTCAGCGATCTCGGCGTTTTGGTCTGGATACTTCTTTGTGGTGGGCTGTCTTGTGCATTGTTAGATGTTTAGCTGTGTCCCTGGTCTCTGCTCACTAGTTGCCAGCATTAGCCCCCAAGATGAGACAAACAGAAATGTTTCCAGACATTGTCACATGTCCCCTAGGGGGCAAATGCGTCCCTGATTGAGAACCACTGGCCACGAGACAAGCACATTTATCAGGGAGTGTATTCTACAGTACTGGCCTTCAAGTTGTTAGAACTCCCAGGTGGAATCACATGAAATAGCTGTTCTTGTAGGTCATAAATGGTTCAGTATCAGTCATTTCATGTTTCAACCTGAAATTGTTGTATTTCTCTACTAATTGGTAAACAGCAAGATAGCAGCTGCTATGACTAGTAAGAATAATTAATAATGTGCATTCTAATATAAACTTAGTACCAGGTTTTGCCATGTCATTGAATGTCATGACAACCAATCACTGGGGAGGCTGCGTGACTTGGTAAATTAATAGAGATATTAAATATGTTACTATCCCAGCTAGAAAAAGTGGCTGGAAAATGTTCTTACTAATTTGCTATTGGTTCACCAAAAGTTGAAAGTGAATTAAGCACTGAGAATAATATGGTTGCTATTAACATACATTCTCCGCTGATTAGGTACGAAATCACCAGACAGTACGGCTCTCTGGCAGGCGAGGGGTCAGTGCCAGTGTACGGTGCCCAGCAGGCTGGAACAGGGGGCGTTGGTGGCCCCATGTCTGAAGAACCATAGTTCTCGTGGTCCACGCCATGTAGAAAGCTCTGGTACCCACAGGCTGAGCCAGCTCAGATCTGGAGTACCTAGCCTGGTGGCCCCTAGGCTGCAACAAATCCAAGAGCTGCCATTGGGGCCCTAGTGACATCCGTATAAGGGGGACACCATTGGATGAATTAGATGTGGTTCCTTGTGTCAAATCACAGCTCAGACAGGGACATCGTTTAGCTGGTCATGGCTGCATCAAACAAAAGATCATGTGGACAATTTCTAAAAATCAGGAATGATTTGGAAAGTATTAGAAAATTAAGGAGCAATGTGGTACCCCTTAGATTACTTGGTAAGCAGTGTTGGATGATACAGCTTAGTTTATTTAGAGACTAAAAGGGAACATAGTTATAATTTTATTTACATATGATTTTTATATTAATTTTATTCCCGTTGCAGTCATAAAATACATTCATTTCACCAGTGGCCTGTCATCAGGTATTTAGCATCCCACTGGTTCCCAAAGGACATCTCACCCGATCCAATATCGAAGAGTGAGCAATTATCTTCTGTGTTTCAATGTTTAAAAAAAAAAAATCAAACTTATACACAGAAAACAGGGAGTTCAAATCCTTGCCCACCACTAACCTTGGCTGCCTTACTTTTTCTATATTAAACTGATAGGATTTATACTTGATGCTTTGTGTTTCACACAAGATAGGTGTTTATTAAATGTATTTTATTGACTTAATTTAAAGCACCTGCAATTTAAGGGTCTAAATATCCCAGAGGAGTGTGTTGGAACTAAAATTCCTGATCGTGGCTTGCTGCAGGCTTTCTCTTGCTATGATAGTGTAACCTTGAAGGAGTGCCAATGGAGTTTAATAATTGACTAAGAGTGGCTTTTTCCCCAAAGACACTTGAGCTGAAGCTTTCTCAAGCCTGAATAAGGTCACATTATTCCTCTTTTAAAAGATCAGGAAAATCATATCACGCTTCTGAGAACTGATAGATAGGTAGTTGTTATCATACGTTGATATTTAGGGAAATGAACATTTTTTTTTGTTAAAAAGCTGTTGTAGTTTATCTTATGACAGGGCCGAAAGTAAGCTCATCACACGAGATGAATTGTGCCGAAGCACAGCAGTAGAGGGCTGCCGCTCGCTCAGGCAAAACAGCGCCGTCTGTCCTGCTGTGGTAGCTTTTATTAAAGCATTATCTAGGTTTACACTTTAAGACTTGTTTTCTTAACATTCCAGAAATGCCAAAGCAGCAACCTATGTTTTTATTAATTATACAAGCAATAATTGGCTTTCGTGAGCACCTGCCGTGCTTCGTCCTTGAGCGCAAAAGCAGCACAAAGTTCCCACCATTATTCTGATTATACTGAAGTAGCACAAGGACATTTCCTTGTGTTCCCACCACTCTGATTATACTGAGAACATCTCATGGATCAGTGCCCAAAGCACTCAATTCTTCTTCGCAGGCCCCCGGTTTGCCGGGGCGGGGGGTGGGTGGGGTGCGCTCAAAGCAATCAGGACTGTTTGCAGTTCTGGCTTATTCGCCAGCCCCCAGTTTGCTGGGGAGGGGGGGGCTCATGGGTCACGTCTCCTTTCCATGTCCTCAGTTATTCCACTACAAAAGCTGTGCTTGTAGATCAGATTCTTATATATGATAAACCTTCAGAAAGTACATGCTGAACTCGTTGACATACTTTAGAATTTTATTTTGGAGAAAAAGAAAAAGGTTTCCAAAGGTATTCATTTCATCTGTTTTAAAAAATAAACACTATTTTCAAAAATAAACACTTTTAAAATGAATACAAAGAAAACACTGTTTTCAACATTTCCCCAGTACCTTTGCTAAATTAATTAGGTGGCGTAAACAGTTTGTA
This sequence comes from Monodon monoceros, assembly GCF_005190385.1. Classification (NCBI taxonomy): domain Eukaryota; kingdom Metazoa; phylum Chordata; class Mammalia; order Artiodactyla; family Monodontidae; genus Monodon; species Monodon monoceros. The sequence goes on along the minus strand of NW_021703779.1, from coordinate 559,397 downwards.
TATTTTTAAATGACTCCTCTGAGCCTGAGGAACAAGAGATCTGTAATATGGGAGCATAAAGAGAAATCGTGTTACATCACAGCCCTAATGGCGTGGATGATGGCAGGAAAAGAGGATGGTGGTCTACAGAGCGAGGCCAAGAATAAAACAACCACAATTAAGAGCAGATGCACCATTAAATTGGGTGCTAGTTTTGCATTCACTACCAATTCCTCCAAGGAAAAGTGTCTCAACATTCTGGGGAAAGAGAAGAAAAGGATGGGGCAATTCAGAATCCAGAGGGACAAAAAGTCAGTGATCGAACTGGAAAGATTAAGGGTGTGTTTGTGTGTGTGTGTGTCCAGAAAAACATGTTTTGTTGAGTTATTCCTCATGGCTCTAAGAAGTTTCTAGGGGGCACTTGATACTAATTCCTATTTTATCGCTGGAGTGTTTATGAGAGTGGCTCTGTCTGCACAGCATAAAGAGAAATGCATCTTTAGGAAGATGCCAAATGATGAAGGGACTTTTGGTTGCTGTCTATGTTGATCATGTCAGTTGCAAAATAATCACATTTTCATTTAACCATGTGTTTGCTCTCTCCACACACATATTTAAGGAGTATTGGTTGGAGAATATTTCTGATTTTTAAGTTCTTCCCTGCCTGTCTTCTTTATTCCCCCAAAAAAGAAAAACAAAAATGATGAGAATCTGCCAAGCCATGTGCTAGATGAAGGATTGTCAAACTCCTTATAGCCTGGGGGCCAGATCTAACCTGCCCCCCGTTTCTGTACAGCCTTTGAGCTAAGAATGGTTTTTACATTTTTAAGTATGGAGGGGAAAAAATAATATTTCATGACACACAGTTAAATTGCAGTGTCTATAAATGAAGTTTTATTGAAACACAGCCACGTGCATTTATTTACATGTGTGGCTGCTTTTGTGCTACAACTGCAGACTTGAGTAGTTGTAACAGAGACCCTATGGTCATAAAGCTGAGAATATTTACCATCTGGCCAACCCCTGTGCTAGACTCTGAAGATAAATCTGTGACCAAGACCGACCCAATCCCTGACTGTGTTACTTACAGTCTAGTCAATAGGTAATATGCAACTAAAAGCAGCAAGATGATAATTACAGATTAAGGTAAATGCTATGAAGGCAGCCAACACAAGGAGCAAGGAGGTAAAGAAAAAGTGGAGAGGAAAGAGAATTGTGGTTTGCGGGGAGATTAAAGAAGTGACACTTATAAACTGAGGCCAGGAGATCAAAGGAGCCAAGCCTGTGATGGAGGAGTCAGTGGAAAGAGCTTCCTGAGAGAGGAAGGCACATATGCAAAGGTCCTGTGGCCAGGAGGGCTGTTTGTGTTGTAGGAAGGAGACAAGAGAAGCTGAAGTTCAGTGAGGGCACATGAAGTTGGAGGGTTAAGCAGGGCCAAATTCCAAGCACAATGAGAAGCCATTGACAGGTTGTAAGCAGGGGAGTGACGTGATATAATTAGCTTTGATTAAAAAAAAATCATTCTGATTGTTGGCGTGGAAAGGAACTGGAGAGGCAAAGATCTTGGGACCAAATATCACGCAGGAGGCCAAGGCCGGGGCTGACTGGTGGCCATGGAGATGGACAGAAGTGAACGGACTTGAGGTTGAGACTTTGCACACAGAACTAACAGCCTCGGCACAGGAAAAGTAATGGGAAGATCAGAATCAAGGGCTGGGGGGTGGGGGAAAGGGGAAGATATTGGCCACAGGAACATGCTTTCAGCTGTAAGATTAATAAGCTCTGGGCATCTAATGTGCAGCATGGTGATTATAGCTAATAATACTGTATTATATTTTTGAAAATTGCTAAGAAAGTGGATCTTAGTTGTTCTCACCACAAGAAGGAAATCATAATTATGTGCTGAAGGTGTTAGCCGACACTATGGTGGTGATCATTTTGTAATATATAAGTGTATCAAATCAACACATCGTACACTCTAAGCTTACACAAGGTGTATGCCAATTATACCTCAATAAAGCTGGGCAGGCTGGAGTGGGGGGAGAAGAAGGCTTCTCATTGAAGAGGCCCATTTTTTTCTGTAAAGGACCAAATAGTAAATATTTAGGCCTTAAAGCCACATGATCTCTGCCACAACTCCTCAACTCTGTCCTTGTGGCACAGAGCAGCCATAGACAACATGTCAATGAAAATTTTCATCTGTATGTGAGTGTGTAAAACTTTCTTAATGAAATAGGCTGTGAACAGAATTTGGCCTTGGTTTGCCCACCCATTATAGAGTTGGATGTTCAAGCCTAGCCCTCAGGAGAGAGGTCTGAGCTGGAGATATGAGCATGTAAATCATCAGGATTTACCAGGTCATGGGCCTGGATGTTGGCAAAGAGAGCTTGTAGAAAGATCAAAGAAGACAAGAGAGGCCGAGGCATTCCAACAACATCCCAAGAAACGTTGGGTGGGAGGGATAATCTTTATCAAGATTGTGTTACTGTGATATTTTAGAAGCGAGAATTATCATAAGGAAGAAGTACCCTTTTTATACATCACATTGATCTAAAATGGAAAGCCTTCTTCAGTTGCTCCCACTTACATGGTGGAATGATGTAAGAGGCAGTGGGTGCAGTAGTGAAAGCTGCCTGGCTCCACTACATAGATGTGTGACTTTGAGCAAGTTACCTAACTGCTCTGTTTCCCAGTTTCTTTACCTGTGAAATGGCGATGAGAGTCATAAGACCAACCTCACAGGGTTGATGTGAAGGCCTGCAGTGTAGCAAGTGTTACATGCACACGTGACGTTATTATTCCTTCTCTCAGTGGCTACCTTATTCTAGAAAGGGTTTGCAGCAAGTTGCTTTTCTGGTCCTTACTTTAGACCCTTCACTTCTCTGTTTGGCTCACACTAAAATGAAGCTCAGTTAACTTCCTCACGTTTCCATCTTTGCCCTGGTTGGGTATTCCTGTGCCGCTTAACTTGCTGGACCCCTCTGCTTGAATTATGTATGCCGTATCCAGCTCTCTTAGATTCACTGAGGGCACCAGAGTCTTTATCTTTGATCTAATTTCCAACCCAAGTGACTGATCCAACCCACGTGAAAAGGAAATTCCCCTGGGCAGCCTCAGATTATATGTAATTACCCGAGAAATCGGCTAATTCCACCTTCACCTTGCCTCTCAAGAAAGCGAACTCTTTAATGACCAATTTTCACGGAAAGGAATTAGTTTAATATTCATCTTCATTGGGTCCACGTGAAGTTGACTTCTGGTTTTCATTTTATTGCCTATTGTTATGAACTTGTTGTTTTACAGATATTTTGTACATTTCAGGCCATTATCAGTCCATGAATTTTGCTGTTCACGCTGTCCCACTTTTGATAAGACGTAACCACGTTAAGCCTGCTCCCTGATCCTGCAGACACACTCGTCCCTGTCTTGGAACGAGCTGACACAGGGTGTCTTGGCTCATGTTGTCCATCCCCTGCCCCAGACCTTGGACCTGCTAGATCTCCAAGGACCCTGGTTCCTTTCAGTGGGAGATAGCATTTATACCAAACTCCGTACTCTGAAAACTGGTCATTAAAAGGAAGAAAACGAAACTTTTGTCTTGATTTTCTAGTACAAACTATATTTTAGGGTAACCACGTATAGCTGTAGGAGATGAAGGGATGCTCTTCTTTACTGGAGAATTCCAGTGAATATTTGTAGACAGGCAAGGATGATAGAATTAGAAAATCAGCATTTGCGAGGGTAGAAAAGAGCCTTACAATGAAGGAATCAGACCATCACCACCTTAAATCAATATCATCCTCAATATCCCTAATAGCAGGACAACCTGACATAATATATTAGATGTGATCATGGTATTGGAGTCATAAAGAAATGTCCTTATCTTCTAAAATATCTCTTATTGAGATGTAATTCACATGCTATTCAGTTTATTCATGTAAAGTATAAAATTCCATGGCTTTTAGTATATTCACAGAGCTGTGCATCCATCTCCATAATCAATTTTAGAACATTTTCATTACCCCCAAAGAAACCCCACACGCCTTAGCCGTCACCCCCTAGACCCTCCATCCTCCCATCCCCCAGCCCTAGGTAACCCTTAATTTACTTGTCTATGGATTTGCCTATTCTGGACATGGAATCGTGCAATATGTGGTCCTTTGTGTTTGGCTTCTTTCACCTAGCATACTGTTTTCGAGGTTCATCCATGTCACAGCACGTATCAGAGCTTCATTCCTTTTTATGGTTGAATAATATCCCACTGTATGGAACGATCACGTTTTGTTTATCCACTCCTCAGTTGATAGACATCTGGGTTGTTTTCATCTTTTGGCTATTGGGAATAGTGCTGCTATAAACACTCATGTAAACTATGTCTCTGAGTACTTGTTTTCAATTCTTTTGGCTATATACTTAGGAGTAGAACTGCTGGGTCAGGTGGTAGTTCTGTGTTTAACTGACGAACTGCCAGATTGTTTTCCAAAGAAGCTGCACCATTTTACATGCCTACCAGCAGTATACGAGGGTTCCAGTTTCTCCACATTCTCACCAACACTTGTCATTATCTGTCTTCTTGACTATAGCCAACCTAATGGGTGTGAAGTGGAATCAGTATGGTTTTCATTTGCTGATCATCTTTTCATGTATTTATTAGCCATTTGTATATTTTCTTTGGAAAAATATGTATTCAGATCCTTGGCCTACTTTTTTTTTCATTCTTTTAATGGACTTGACTTTTTTTAGAGCAGTTTTGGGTTCACAGTAAAATCAAGTGGAAAGTACAGGGAATTCCTGCATAGCTCCACATACGCATAGCCTCTTCAACTATCAACATTCTGTACCAGAGTACTACATTTGTTCCAACTGATGAACCAACAGTGACACATCATCATCAACCTAAGTCAATAATTTACATTAGGGTTCACTCTATGGATTTGGACAAACGTATAGACGTGTATCTACCATTATAGTGTCATACAGAATAGTTCCACTGCCCAAAAAATCCTCTGTGCTCTACCTATTCATCCCTCCCTCCCCCTAACCCCTGGCAACCACTGATCATTTTACTGTCTCCGTAGTTTTGCCTTTTCCAGAATATCATACAGTTGGAATCATACACTATGTAGCCTTTTCCGTCTCTTTTAATTAGTAATGCACATTTGAGGTTCCTTTGTGTCTTTTCATGGCTTGAGAGCTCATTTCTTTGTATCACTGAATAATATTCCACTGTCTGGATGCAGCACAGTTTATGTGTCCATTCACCCACTGAAGGACATCTTGGTTGCTTCCACGTTCTGGCAGCTATGAATAAAGATGCTGTAAATGTCCATGTGCAGGTTCCTTTGCCCGTTTTTGAATTATTTGTCTTTTTATTGAGTTGTGGTCATGTTTATACATTCTAGGTACAAGTCCTTCATCAGATATATGAATTGCAAACATTTTCTCCCATGCTTTGGGTTGCCTTTTCATTTTCTTGATGGTATCCTTCGAAGCACAAAAGTTTTTAATTTTGATGTCCAGCTTATCTTTGTTGCTGCTGTTGCTTGTGCTTTTGGTGACATAATAAAGAAATCATTGCCTAATCCAAGGCCATGAAGATTTATACCTATGTTTTCTTGTGAGAATTTTATAGTTTTAGCTCTTACATTTAGGGCTTTGATCCATTTTGAGTTAATTTTTATACATTATGTGATATCCATATCTTTTTATAGATGCAGACTAAATAATTATTTTTTCTTTTTTTGCGCTACGCGGGCCTCTCACTGCTGTGGCCTCTCCCGTCGCGGAGCACAGGCTCCGGACGCGCAGGCTCAGTGGCCATGGCTAACGGGCCCAGCCACTCCGCGGCATGTGGGACCTTCCCGGACCGGGGCATGAACCCGTGTCCCCTGCATCGGCAGGCGGACTCTCAACCACTGCGCCACCAGGGAAGCCCAGCAGACTAAATAATTTTGAGTTGAATATACGATGACTGTAATTTAGAACACTTCAGAAAAAAACAGATGAAGCAAATATAGCAAAATTGTGACAGCTGCCAAATCTAGGTGATCGGTTTATGGATGTTCATTTTACTCTCCTCTCTGTTTAAAAAATATTTTTCTTTAAATAATAGAAAGTAAAAGATATAGAAATAAAAATCGGAAAAATACTTGATTATGAGTGAAAATGCCACTACTTGAAGAATAAACTTGCATCCACTTTAACTTAAATTATTTATAAACATTAGCATTTTATAATTAGCTGTAAAGTGTCAGACTCCTAATAAAAACACCTGATAGAATGGATGCATCAGGGTGTCTTGGCATTGCTCTTAGGAACCAGTGTTCTAGAGCTTCTCACTCTAATATGGCAACTACCAGTCACATGCGGATGTTGAACACTTGAACTATGGTAAATCTAAACTGAGATGCGCTGTAGGTGTAAAGTATACATCGTACTTCAAACACTTGGTATGAAAAAACTGGAAAATATCTAATGAATAATTTTAATATTCATTACAAGTAGGAGTAATAATGTTTGGGGATATATTAGGTTAAAGTGTATTATTAAGATAACTTCAGTGGTTTCTTTTTACTCTTTTTAAATATGGCTACTAAACATGTAAATTACATACATGGCTTGTATTACATTTCTTTTGGACAGCACTGTTCCAGAGAACAAAGGGCTGAGCTAGAAGGTCTGCATTCTAATCCCCTTATTGCCTTTTACTAGCCATGTGACTTCGGGCCATTTCTTCCATTTCTCAGCCCTAGGATAGTTGAAAATAAATTCATTCAGAAAATATTTAGAGCTCTCACTATACAGAAAGAACCTGGCTAAGTGATGCGGGGAATACAAGATGTGAAACTGTTCACAAACTCAAATGAGTGCTTTCCCATTTCAGCCCTATCCATGAGTCAATGAAGACAGAAGTCAACAATGGAAATATCTTATCATTTTAATTTTCTCCACTAACATTTTATCTTAAAGTAATGAATATTTTATAATATGTTCATGGTCTAAGATTTTATGTACACGTAGTAGATGTTCTTTTCATCCTCTGGGTCTTGAGTCTTTGAACGTGTGTTCCATTTTCTTGGGGGCTTCCTCAACTCCACGTTCTGTCCAAGAAGTCAGTGCACTGGGGTAGACAGCTGGTGGACTGGTGGACCTAATATTCATGCCCTTATGTTGTCCCATACCACTTTGACGCTGGTCTTGGCCATGTGACTTGCTTTGGCCAATGGGACATTAGCAAACAGGATAAAAGCAGAGGCTGCATAAGCTCTTGCTCATTGAGGCTTATCTTCTTAGAACCCTCTTTCTTGGAACCCTGCAGCCATGCTGTGAGGAAGCCCAAGCAGCTCTAAGGAAAGGCTCATATGGAGGAAGAAAGGGACAGTGGTTTGTTCAGACAAATGGTTCTTAACCTGGGGTGATTTTACTCCTTAGGGGACATTTAGCAATGTCTGGAGACACTTCTGGTTGTCACAACTGGTGGGGAGGTGCTACTGGTAGAGGCCAGGAATGCTGCTAAACATCCTACAAGGAACAGGACAGGGCCCACAACAAAGAATTACCCAGCCCAAATGTCAGTAGTGCCGAGGCTGAGAGACCCGCTCTAGACCAAGGTCCCCACAACCTGGATGCTATGGATCAAGGATAAAGGGGCTTGGGAGAGAAAGTGTTCACACTTAAATAAAGATCAGCTTTCTGGACAGTCTGCTACTCATGGTGATTTTAGATGACTCTCATCCATCCCAGTGGGACATTTCCCCTGTTTACCCTCAGCATTTAAGCATAGTAACTCATCAAAGTGTTGTACCAACAACCATTTTATTAGTTGCCCCAACCCAGATATTGCTTCTCCCTGGTAGTATTGAAGTCATGGTTTGTGACAATTCAATCATAGCTTCCAAGTGCCCGACCATAAACAGACTTGGAGGACAGGGGCTTTAACTTCTGTTTTTTTTTTTGTTTTTTTTTTTTTTTGCGGTACGCAGGCCTCTCACTGTTGTGGCCTCTCCCGTTGCGGAGCACAGGCTCCGGACGCGCAGGCTCAACGGCCATGGCTCACGGGCCCAGCCGCTCTGCGGCATGTGGGATCTTCCCGGACCGGGGCACGAACCCGTGTCCCCTGCATCAGCAGGCGGACTCTCAACCACTGCGCCACCAGGGAAGCCCACTTCTACTGTTTTATAGAGTCCGTCCGTTGTGTTATCAAAGAACTGCAGCCCCACCATGCCAACAAGAAGCCACTTTTCCTCTGAGAAGAATGTGTATATATTTTGTCTATGAGAGATTTTAAGGACATAAAAATTATAGTAATACTGTTGGTAGTAAATTTTATTAGGAGAATTTAAAATAATTACATTGGCAGACTCATTCAATAAAAATTTTAAACATGTCTGAGTATAAATCTCATTGCTATGGTAATTATCCATAGAATACATAGATAAGAAGGCATTGCAAGAAGGGTTTTTCCCCCCAAAATTAATAGAGCACATATACATCTCCCGGCGGAATGAAAAAGGGGCAGAGGTGCTGCCATAACTAACGCTTTGGACAGTTTTTTGGTAAGCAGGCAGATGCAGGAGTTTAAAAGAAACACGTGATGTGCTAGGCAGTCTGATTTGCAAAGTACATGGACCCAGATGAAAAATTCCAATGATATGAATAATCCCAACAATCCCCCAAATCCCCAAAATATGAAGTCAGATTAGAGCAGGCTACAACCCACCTGCGAGTGGCCTTGTGTTGTTGATGGAGAGCCAATTCTTGGCAACATTAGGTAAAACCCAGCCATTTATCCAACCTGTTTAATCTGTTTTCATTGAGGAACGTTAAACTGTGACCAGCATCATCAACGCGCGAGCCCTCCAAGCCCATGGAACACATTCCCTTCCCCAACATTTGGTTTGTGCCCAGAGGTTGGTTTGGGAGTGTATTTGCTTCTTGAGAAAGACTTTTTGCTCCTGTCTGCAGGGAGAGAAGGGAAGGCGGGGCCTCCAGGGACGTGGAGGGCTTCGCCTGGGGGCCACCGGGGCGGACTGCGTTCCTGGGGTCAGGCCTTTGAGAAAGCGACAGGCAGGAGGTTGTGAAAGCTGGCACGAGGACCACCACATCTACCTAAAAATGAGGAATCTGGAGGGGCCTTTGTTCGATCGCACATCACATCGAGAGCAACCTTGCCCCCTCCACCTGGGGTCAGGGCTCAGATGGTCACTGGCGCTGTGAATTTTTCAAGAACCCTGGACAGTTCTTTTCTTTGACTAAGGACTGGATGGTAAATAATTTAGGCTTTGAGGGCCAAGAGGCAAAATGGAGAGGATATTATGTAGGTACTTATATAACAAGAGAGAAAAAAATTCACAATGTTTTTATTGATGAAATTCAAACTGTAATAATAGAGTACAGTTTTTTGCAGTACACACCCACTAATGAGAGGAAAGGAGTTCCTTTCTGAAGGGGATAATGTGTCTCTTAATTGGGGTTCAATGGTATTGTAGCTATTATCACATACATACACAAATGTTCAAGTGTAAAATAATGCTTAGCTCTCTCGTACAAACAGGCGGCATGTGGATCTGGCCTGCAGGCCAGCTTGCAGACCCCTGTGATCTGCACCAGTGATCTGCAGTGGGTTTGGGGGTATTCCAGGTTGGGGGTCGCTCCTGGTTGCGAGGCACCTTCATCGCCCCTCCCTCACCCTCCCTCTGTGCCCAGTTAACCTGGTTCATTGACTCTCCCCCGCGAAGCAGGACAGAAATGTCAAGATTAGGGCCTGGAGCCCTCCCACGGAGCCAGGCCCTCCAGGGTTTCTCATCCTACAGCCCTCGGTGTGTAGCAGCCCTCGGTGTGTAGCAGCCCACGCCTCGCAGCACCCGCCTCGCAGCACCCTCGGGCTCTTCCTCCAATCCTCCCCCCCCCCCCCCCCCCCCCCCGCCCCCCCCCCCCCCCCCCCCCCCTCCCCCACCCCTTCCCCTCCCGCCCCCCTTCCTCCCTTTCCCTTCCAGCTCCTCCTCCCCCGCCCCGCTCCCCCAGTTCCGCCTCCTGCAGCTCCTCCTCCGGGGCCTGTTGCAGCACTTTCCCACTCCACCTCCGCCTCCAGCTCCTCCTCCTTCAGCTCCGCCCCTCCAGCTCCTCCTACCCGGCCCGCGGCTGCGTCTTCCTGCTCTTCCCACCCCGCAGCGCCTCCTCCTTCAGCTCCGCCCCTCCAGCTCCTCCTACCCGGCCCGCGGCTGCGTCTTCCTGCTCTTCCCACCCCGCAGCGCCTCCTCCCTCAGCTCCGCCCCTCCAGCTCCTCCTACCCGGCCCGCGGCTGCGTCTTCCTGCTCTTCCCACCCCGCAGCTCCTCCTCCCTCAGCTCTGCCCCTCCAGCTCCGCCTCCGGGACCCGCGGCTGCGCTTTCCCACTCTTCCCACCCCGCAGCTCCTCCTCCCTCAGCTCCACCGCCTCCAGCTCCTCCTCCCCCAGTCCCGTCCCTCCCGCTCCCCCTCTCCCAGCTCCGCCCCTCCAGCTCCGCCCCCTCCAGCTCCTCTTAGCTCCGCTCCTGCTGGTGTCTTCCAGTCGCGCTTTCCAGCTCTCGCCACAGGGTCCCGTGTTACCGCCGCCTCCGCCGCCCCGCGCCGCTTGGAGTCCCGCGCCTGACCATGCCCAACATCGTGCTCTTCAGCGGCAGCTCGCACCAGGACCTGTCTCAGCGCGTGGCCGACCGGCTGGGCCTGGAGCTGGGCAAGGTGGTCACCAAGAAGTTCAGCAACCAGGAGACCAGGTGGGGGCCGGGCCGGTGAGGGCGCTGGGCGCGCGGCTGCGGTGCCGGGCCGGCGCCGGCGCTTACCTGGGACCCCCTCCGCGGCTGCCCGCTTCGCCTTCCGGGGCGGGACGGCCACTACGCGGCCTCCGCGCCACCGCCGCGGCGTCCGGGAGAAGCCGAAGAGGGCGGCCCCAGCCCGGAAGAGCGACCTCCGGGCGGTCACAGGGCACGGGAGGAGGTGGGCGCAGCTGGCGGGAACCGCGGGGCACGCGGGGAGGGACGGCCCGGGGCGAGCGCGTTCCTGCCTGGCCGATCCCAAACCCCGTGCGCGCGAGGGAACGTCCCGCCCACGTCCCCAGCCCCGGCTGCGCGCTGGATTCGCCTGGGGCCGTTGAAAGTGCCTCTTACCCGCCCTGCCCCAGAGATTCCGGTCCGAGGGCTGCGGGGTCGGCTTTTTAAAAGCTCCCAGGTGACAGTCCTGAGCTGCCAGAGTGCAGACTTCTGAGTTCTCCAGAGGCTGTGGTCCTGCAAAGGGTTTAAAGAACCTGAGAACTCCAGGGCTCACGTGCTGGGATCCCCTGTGCTAACTTTTCTGCTTCAGAGATGATGGACTTTTTCTTTTCAGCTTCTTCGTCTTTCTGGGACTCTGCTGTGTCCCGCAGCAAGGCCATGGCTTGAATGTAAGTGCTGCCCATGTCTCAGGTCCACAGGAAGCGGTCGCCTCTGTTCAGTGAAGTCAGGCTGGTGGCCCCCTCTGAAGCCGGACCAGCAGCTCCTTTTTTTCCACTTTGCTGAGTCCACGCAGCTCTTGACTAATTTCAAGTTGGTCCCATTTCTCCCCCCACTTAAATATCTTCCACTGTACTCCCTTACTGATCTTTTTTTTTTTTTTAAGTTACCGATCGTTTTGATATCTTTGGCAAAGATTCAGTTCAGGCAACATTTCCAACAAGCGGTGCTGGAACAATTGTTGGCAGCTGCAAAAAAACCCGAAAAAGTCCATCCATACTTCCCACCATTTCAAAAATGAACTTGAAATGGATCGCAGGCCTAAATGTAAAACCTAGAACTAGAAATTTCTAGGAGAAAACATCGGAGGAGAATCTTGATGCCCTTGAGGTGGGCAAAGATTGCTTAGATACCGAGGGGTTATTATTATTACATGGAGAGAAGGTGGAGGTTGCTGTTTTCAGCTTGTTAGGATATGGGAAACCCTTATTCCAGGTGGGAAATCACCACTGCACAACCCTGATGATAATATAAGTGAAGAAACATTTGTGAATGAGTATCAGGTGGTGTTACTGCACGAGTCCTTCAGCTAAAGAACTCCACTTGGCAGAGTTGTATCCAGAGGTCTCGGAGGAAGTCCAGGGCTCTGGAGAAGGGTAGTGTATTTATGTTTGAATGCCACAATATCTGGCAGTCCTGTTCAAGCTGCAGTAGCTTTCAGAAGAACGGGATGATAGTTTGTCTCCTGGCGGCGGTGTCATATAAGTCAAGGAAAAATTTTTATTTGGTTTTGAGTATTTTATAACTACCACTCGTTAATTAGAAATCATGAGGTGTCAGAAACCACTCAGCCTGGAGTCTGGGAATTGCTATATAGTTACATTTTATGTTTTTAATATCTAGACTATAAAAGGTTAACTTCCTGACTTTTCTCTTTCCCATGAACTGTCTAGGCCCAGAGGTTGATTCCTTTATAAAGAGGACTCCCTGTATCAGATACTGCACTAGTGATCCGGTTTTTACCGTATGGTCCTAGAGGTGAGAAGCAGAAGGGCAAAAGGAAGAGATAATTGATACAATTCATGTCCAGGGGCCCCTTCCTGAACCTCTCCCTGAACCAAGACGAGAAATCTGGTGTGGCGCCTGGTCCTCAACTCCTCCCATTACCCATTTTAAAAACACTAATTGGACACAGAGCCTCATGATTTTACCTTCTCATCTCTAAATTATTTAGGCTCTGCAGGGAGACGTTGGCTCCAGCATTACAATTGACCACTGAAGTGCCACAGTGATGTCCTAGGACAGCACTGATAATGGTGTCTGAAAGTCTATTTTAACCCATTATGTTGGTCAGTTAACATGCCCAGAGCAGCTAGCTGGATCCTGAGACCCAAAGTTCTGGTTATCTGTTGTGTAACAAGTCACCCCAGAGCTCAACGGCTTGAAACTAATTGTTTATTTGACTCTCAGACCTGCAGTTTGGACAGGGCTCAGCAAGGAAGGCTTGTTTCTGTCCTGTGTGGTGGCATCTGGGGCTGGAGGGTCCACTTCTAAGCTGGCTCACTCACATGGCTGGCAAGTTGGCACTAGCTTTGGCCTGAGAGCTTGGTTAGGAACCTCAGCATCTCTCCCCACAGGGCTGCTGGAGCTTCCTTATTAGAGCGTGGAAACTGGGGTCCAAGCACAAGGATTCCAAAACACAGGAAGTGGCAGCTCCCAGTCTATTAAGGCCTGGGCCCCAAAGTCAGTGCATCGTCACTTCTGTCGCACTGTGTTGTCAAGCACGGAGTCCTCCCAGATCCGGGGGAAGAGGCCATAGACTGCACTTCTTGATGGGAAAAGTGTTAGTCTGTGGCCGTCTTTTAATTACCACACCCATTCGTTGGTGGCTCAGATAAACTCATCAGCCTTCTTATTTCAGGGTCAGTAAAGAGCAGTGGATGCTGCCTCCTGGCCACAGTGTTTAAAAGACCTAGAGTAAAAAAAAAAAAAAAGACCTAGAGTAAAGATCAGTCGTGACCATCTTTATGAGTAGACGCAGGAATAGCTTTGGGGAAAAGTTGCCATGGTGATTGTATGTATTTTCTGTCTTCCCCTGGACTGCTAGTCATATGGGGATTGAGGTTCCTTAGAAAAACTAGGCCAGAGAAGCTGAAATTCATAACACCAGGAGTTGTTGGCAAACCTTTTCTGTAAGGGGCCAGACAACATTTTAGCCTTCGTGGACCCATGGTGGCTCTGCTGCTGTTACGTCTTACAGTTCTGCAGGTTAGAAGTGCATCGTGGGTCAGTGTTCCTTTCTGGAGGCTCTAGGGGAGAATCCATTACCTGCTTTCCCAGCTCTCAGGGGCTGCCTACTTTGCTTGGCTCTTGACCCGTTCTTCCATCTTCGGGACCAGCCACATAGCACGTCTCTGACCCTACGTCAGTCCTCACATCTCTTTCTCTGACCTCTTTTCTCTCCCTCTTCCATTTTTAAGGACCCTTGTAATCACACTGGGCCAACTAGAATAATCAAGGGTAATCTCCCTGTTTTACGGTCACCTGACTAGTAGCCTTAATTCCATCTGCCACCTTGCTTCCCCTTTGCCCTATAAACGAACATATATATTCAAAGGTCCTGGGGATTAGGACATAGACGTCTTTGGGAGGCCATTATTCTGCCCACCCCATTCTCAGCTCACAGGCTATTATTGACCCCTGAGCTTTATGATACTGTGATTTCCAGATTGACTTCACCTCGCAGTTGATGTGATGTTCACGAAGGAATTACACGTAGCTCCTTAGTACTCGAGCTCGGAGGGAGTATGTAGAATTCGGTCTGTCACATGCTCATCCCGAGGTTGGCATCATACTCTTTCCATCCATGGCAGAGCACATGCGAGGTTAAGACCCACTGTTATCAAAACTCATTTTCAGATCCTGTCAACTTGAAAAATGGCATTTTTGTCTTCTAATTATTCTGTTTAAAGTTGAGTAGAAGCTTCTGTTGATTCAGATAGACTGCTATATGGTATTCGAAATGCCATTTGTGTTTACATTTTCTTTAGAAATAATTAGCTCTTTTAATAAAACAATACCATTGGGTATAATGGGTTTCTGATTGCAAGAGGCGGGATACAGGTAACTGTGTATGTATGCCAGTGTTGTGCTGACTCGTTCTCTTGTTGAACCCCCAGAATCCTGTACCTGAAATACAGAAGCTTTCTGGTAGGCAATTTTCAAAGACTTTAGCTCCTATTTGCTTTCTCAAGAAGCTACTGGAGGATGCCCATCAGTAAAACAAGGAAGTGCACCAAGAAAGGGTACAGAAAGTGGGAAATCGAGGGCAGGAAAGGGGTGGAAGCAATCCCCAGGAGACAGCTGTGCACAGCTGGAAAGAGAAGGCAGCTCAGGGAGAGACTCGGGCAGGCCGAGGAATGGAGATCACGCTCGAGGCCTTTGACGTTGACATTGTGGGATTTAGTTTGTTAGCCAACTGTTGAGGCTGCCATTTGTATGCAGTACTCGGAAAACTTAGTAGTTGAAGAGGTTGGATAATTTCCTCCAGGGTAAACAGACCCCCAAAAGTTGTGCATAGAAGGGCAATACGAACTTGGTTTTCAGTTTACTGAATGACTCAGCTCTGAATGGCACTGACACAGTTAAAATTGTAGCTCTCAGATTTAGTTGGAAAATGCTGATCGATGTGAGGAAGATGGCAAGATGAGATGGGAAGGCTGCACACGGGTGCGGGCGACGGGATGGGGAGGAGATAGGGGTCAACACGTGATGCCTAGGATGAAAAATCCAGATGAACGGGCTTCCCTGGTGGCGCAGTGGTTGAGAGTCCGCCTGCCGATGCAGGGGACATGCGTTCGTGCGCCGGTCCGGGAAGATCCCACATGCCGCAGGGCGGCTGGGCCCGTGAGCCATGGCCGCTGAGCCTGCGCGTCCGGAGCCTGTGCTCCGCAACGGGAGAGGCCACCGCAGTGAGAAGCCCGTTTACCGCCAAAAAAAAAAAAAAAAATCCAGATGAAGCAATACAAACGTAAGGGAGGGACTTTGAAAATAAATATCTAAAGACCATGTCAAGAGTTGAAATTGGCTGCCTCTGCGCTGTTTATTTGTTTTAAGCCTTACAGAACGGATTGGAGTTTTTTAAGCAATGTGTTATGTGTAACGTTAACGAAAGTGAGAAACTAAAATACAGTATTGAGCCAAAAAGAGTTAATGTAACAGGCCTGAGACAATTTCTGAAGAGCATATGGGATCCCCTCATATATGAAAAAGGTCCCTTTGCAAGGTGGCCCTTGGCTGGCTTCTGGGAGCTTAGCTTTCGTGAAGTTTCCCGCCACCCCCTGTGGGAATAGCTCACTGCTGAACAGCGTAAACCACGTGGTTAACACCGAGTCCCTGGCCCCCCGTAAAACCCCAGGCACTGAGTCTCTAATGAGCTTCCCCGGGAGACAGTGCTTCACGTGTGTTGTCACAGCTCGTTGCCGGGGGAATTCACACGTCCTCTGTGACTCCACGAGGGTAAGGACTCTTGGAAGCTTGTGCCTGGTCTCCCCAGACCTCGCCCGCGTGACTTTTCCCTTTGCTGATTTTGTTCTGTCTCCTGTCAGTGGAAGAAGTCATACCCTCGAGGACCACTGCCTGCCAAGTCCTAGGGAATCACAACCCTGGGGATGGTCACAGGGATGCTTTCCTATTAATGGGTGGCATGTTCCTTCCCCTAGCGTCGAGATTGGCGAAAGTGTGAGGGGAGAAGATGTGTACATCATCCAGAGTGGCTGCGG
This sequence comes from Monodon monoceros, assembly GCF_005190385.1. Taxonomy (NCBI): domain Eukaryota; kingdom Metazoa; phylum Chordata; class Mammalia; order Artiodactyla; family Monodontidae; genus Monodon; species Monodon monoceros. Next base: position 543,173 of record NW_021703779.1, on the reverse strand, counting down.
GGAAATCAACGACAACCTGATGGAACTCCTCATCATGATCAACGCCTGCAAGATCGCGTCATCCTCCAGGGTGACGGCCGTGATCCCGTGCTTCCCCTACGCCCGCCAAGACAAAAAGGACAAGGTATGGGGGCGGGGCTCCTGTTGGAGGAACCTGCTCTGCCTTAACGGCTACATTGATTTTCTCACTTTGTACCTCTGAATCCCTGGGAAATGCCTGCTCTCTCCTGTCAGGATGGAGTAGATATGCCTTCTCTGGTTGGCTCTACCAAAGGTTTGTCTTTGGACCAGCCATCACGTTAATATTTGTACATATAGAAACAGATAAAGTGTATTTTTGCAGGTATGAAAATACCATTGCTATAATATAAAATTATTATACTTTACATATAATGAAAGTGGATGAAATTATTGGTGGTGAAGAGAACTAAAGACACACACACACACACACACACACACACACACACACACACACACACA
>NW_021703779.1:534524-542683 GCF_005190385.1 Monodon monoceros | reverse complement strand
ACACACACACACACACACACACACACACACACACACACACACACACACACACACACACACACACACACACACACACACACACACACACACACACACACACACACACACGGTGAGTATAAAACACTGGGGGAAGTCCTGAGCAGACCACTGGATTGTATCCATGTCGGGATCCCAGTTGTGATATCCTACCTTAGTTTTGCAAGATGTTACCGTGAGAAACTGAGGCAAGGTTGCACCATCTCAGCATTGTTTCTTACAGCTGCATATGAGTCTACAGTTATCTCAAGATACCAAGTTTAATTTATACCATTATCTCTTTTTAACCTTGCAAGAGGAATGAAGTTAATATTGTTGAATTATTCTTTTTGTAACACTAGCACTGTAGAAGGCTTTGTGAGTTTCTAGAAAAACTGAAGAAGATACGGCCTCTGCCTTCAAGAAAAATCAGAGAAGTTGGAGTTGGAGGGGAACTTGAAAGGGGATTGTATTACTTTGCTGGGCCTGCGAAAACAAATGACCACAGACTGGGAGGCTTACTTAGAATGCCAGAAATGTCCTCTCTCTCGCAGTCCTGGAGGCCAGATGTCAGAGGTCACGCTGCCAGCAGGCTGCAGTCCCTCTGAAGACTCTGGCAGAGCCTTCTTTGCCTCTTCCTGTTTCTGCTGGCTCCTGGCATTCCTTGGCTTCTGGTAGCATCATGTCCATCTCTGCCTGTCTTCACATGGCTGCCTTCCTGTGTCTCTGTGGGTCCTTTTGTCTTTTATAAAAGGACAGTTACTGGATTTAGGGCCCGCCCTAATCCAGAATGAGCTCATCTGGATCTTCACCTTAGTTACATCTGCAAAGACCCGATTTCCACATGAAGTCACAGTCTGAGGTTCTGGGTGGACGTGAGTTTTGGGGATACCATTCAGGCCTCTATGGGGAGCAACTCTTAAGCTGTTGCCCGCCTTGTATTTTATGAATAGATGGTCGGTTCCGCGGGAATCCTTTCAGTTCCATATAACATAAATCCATAAAACATACATTTATGGACATTGAAATGTGAATTTCAGATAATTACCACATGCCATGAAACGTTGGGGTGTGTGTTGGGGGGGGGGCTGTGTGTGTGTCTGTCACTTTGTGACTTGCCTTTAGCTTGTGAGCAGCCCAAACCTGAGGTCCCACCTGCTCCTGTGAAGCATATGACCTCCCACTTGTCATTTATGGAGCTGCTTTTATTCTAAACTTGATTTGCAAGTTTTATGTGTGTTTCAATTTATTTCTTGTGTCGCATCAGTGTAGTCTGTTGTCGTAGCTCTTCCTCCCATTTGGGTGTTTCTATGGGCTTGTTCAGCATCTTGGTTCTTGTCTGTGTCATAGAGAAGCTCATATCCGGCTACCATTTCTCTTCCATGTAACGGGGTTTAGTAAATTCTGTATTCTGTCATTTGTCATCAGATTTTCCTTTTTTTTCTAGTAGCTTTTGCACTTGGCATGAAGATATTTGATACATTGCTTCTTCTTTGGTAAATTACTCCTTTTATTATTACTTGGCCCGTTCCCACTGTGTAACGATTTGGAGCCCTAACTTGTTTTTTGGGGTTTTTTGTTTGCTTTTTTTTTTTTTTTTTTTTTAAACCCTAACTTTCTTTTTAACTGATAAAAATATTGAGACGCCTGCATTTTTTGTTTGCAAGTATTTGATTGGCAGTTACCTCTTGTTCCAATATTGTATTTTCAAACTTTGTTTCTTATGTTTAATCATAATGAAGTCTTTGTCGCATAGAGAAACTAGCATGGTCTGCATGGCTGGTGTCCTTCCGCCACACAGGGGATGTGACGGCACTCCTGGCCTCTGGCCTCTACTTGCCAGGATTGCCCTCTGTCACCATGCTGACGAAGAGCCCTCCAGAGCTCTTGAAGCCCCAGTGGGCTTAACTGTTCCCTGGAACCGTGTTGTTCAACTGTCTCTCGATCCATGTTCCTATTGTTGGACATTGAAATGGGTTTTCTTTTTTTTTTTGCGGTACGCGGGCCTCTCACTGTTGTGGCCTCTCCTGTTGCAGACCACAGGCTCCGGACGCGCAGGCTCAGTGGCCATGGCTCACGGGCCCAGCCGCTCCGCGGCATGTGGGATCTTCCCGGACTGGGGCACGAACCCGTGTTCCCTGCATCGGCAGGCGGACTCTCAACCACTGCGCCACCAGGGAAGCCCGAGATGAGTTTTCTTTTGGGGGCCATTTTGAGTACCAGTTTCTTTCCTTCCTTTCACTGTTCCTTAGTCACTTTGCTGTAAGTGTGTTTCTTGGAAACAATATGGTAGCTGCTTTTCGTTTTTACTCCAATCAGACAGTTCCACGACTTTCTGAACTTAACCGCTGATGGAAGAGATAAGATGTGGTCACCGTCAGCAACACAGAAGCAAGGCCATGATAGCAGTTGAGAGATGGCACCAGTAGCAGCAGAGGGAATCTGGAGTTCAGAAATGGTGCGCCTTATTGTTGGAGAAAGCTGATAGCAAAAAAGGAATCACAGAGGGCTGTGTTAGTTTCCAATTGCTGCTGTAGTAAATTACTATAAGCTGGGTGGCTTCAAACAACAGAAATGGATTCTCTCATAGTTGTGGAGGCCAGAAGTTGAAAATCAAGGTGCGGCAGGGCCATGCTCCGTCTGGAGGCTCTAGGGAAGGATCCTTCCTGGCCTCTTCCAGCTGCTAGCAGCTGCCACGTTGCTTGGCTTGAGGCCGTATCCCTCTGACCTCCGCTTCCATCTTCACGTGGCTTCTCTTGCCTCTGTCGGATCTCCCTCTTTAAGGATACATACAGTAGCATCCAGGGCCCTCTGGGATAATCTCCCCATCTCAGAATCCTTAGTAAAACCACATCTGCAAAGGGCCTCTTTCGAAATAAAGTAACAGTCACACAGGCTCCAGGGGTTAGGACCTGATATCTTTGGGGCCACCATTCAGCCCACTCCAGGGGGCCTTGATAGGTCACTGATGTGTGAATAAGTGGGTATTTAGGGACAGTTCAAGCTTTGAGATAGTGTCATTATTACATCATTTATCATCTAAGTCAGGCTACTTGAGAGCTTGAAAGCGGATTCTGTGAATAATGATGCCAGGAAACAAGTGTTCACCCAGCTGTCCCAGGTGAGTCTGACTCTTGACCACCCTTTGTAGAGCCTGGCTCTTTGGGACTGACCTCGGAGGCGGCCAGGACATGTCGATTGTTCTGGCACCATCATTTCTGACCTATCTCTAGTCAAGCTGACTCGTGTTGCAGTAAGGAGAGAGACTGTTTCTCTCACCATGCTGCTCGAAAGGGAAATCTTTAATTTTATCTATCATTTGAGGTGTGCTTTTGGACTTTTTAAATTGCTGCTAATAACTTTTCTAACTATTCATTTCTTTCCCTAGACCAACTGGGCTGGCTTTGTATCAGGAAACTTTTGAAATGAGGGTAACAAAGGATTTAGTAAGCACCTTAGAGAAATGGCCTGAGCCTATATGTAATTCATGTACCAGCCAGGGCTAGTGATGAGGAAACCCAGGGTGATGGGGGAAGACACTTCTCCCCACTTTTGGCTTCACTTAGGTAGGCTAAAGGCCACGTAGTGTTCGAATGTGATGGGAAGCCGTCGGCCACACTTGTTCTATGGGCTCAGAAAGAAATTCTCCTCCTCAGCCACTGGAGGAGCCCTGGGGAGCCGCACAGACTTGTCCTTTCCTTCCCATAGGACTGTACTGTCTATGGCATCTAAGACACAATGGGATTCTGCGCAGTCGATCTATTTAGAGTTACCTGCAAAGAAGGGCAGAAAAAGCTAGAGCCTTTTAACCAGATTCAAAGCTTGTTTCATTATTTTTAACCTCACTGCTTGTTTTTAAGCAGGTGCTGCACATCTGTCAAATTTTATTTTTGCTTTTATTTGTATGTGCAAGAAACCAGGGGCAAGTTCTGACAGTGAAGGAAAGGTTTCATGATGACACGTCAGCACAATGTAATACTAACATGGAAAAAGGATGACAATATAGTATTCATTGTAAAAAGTGTGGTGCAGAGTGGTCTGAGTTTTGGGGTAAGACTTTGGAGTCAAGTGGACTTGGGTTTGACCTTTAGTGCCATTACTTACTCTTGTTCCGTTGTGTCTTTAGTTTCCTCCTCTGGAAGTTAAGGATGGTATTTGGTACTATTTATAAAGTGCTTGGCACACAAGTGGGCAGACTCTTTCCCAAAAGAACCAGGTGTCAGATTGTTGAGGCTTTGTGTACCACTGGGACTCTGTTGAAATCGCTCCACTTCACCATTTGGTGTGAAAACAGCCATATTTAATATGTAAACGAAGGGGTATGGCCGTGTTCCAATAAAACTTTATTTATGGACATTGAAATATGAATTTCATATACTTTTCAAATGTCACAAAATATTGCTTTTGATTGGTCTTCAACCACTTTAAAACCTAAAAACCATTCTTAGCTCACAGGTTGTGAAGAAACAGAGCATGGGCTGTCTTGGCCCATGGGCACCAGTCCCCTGACCTCTGCTATAGTGGGTGGTCAATAATTGCTAGTTTCCTTCCCTGCTAAAAACCATATGATGTGGGCACAGCTGGAAATAATTACTTTTGAGGGGGTAGAAGACTTGGAGCTTTTTTTTCCCCCCCAAATTTTCAAGGTTATGTTCTATTTTCAATGATCAAATAGTTTCTTTTGATTTCTTAACTGGAAAAATTGAGGACAGTTGTGCTGACACAAATTTCTACAATCTTGTCAATTTTTAAAGCCTGCGAAGTTTACACTTTTTAGCGGGGCAGCAGCCGATACATTAAATAAAATCTGGACTCTCTGGAGAGTCTTTGTCGAGGTTGGTCTGGCTCCCAAAATATTTGACCTTTACCCGTTTTTCATTAGTGGAGTCGAACGTTTTATTTTCGGTTGCTGTACCTTGACTACCTTTGTTGAAATGTCTTACAAATTTTTCTCTGTCTTGGCTATAAAGTCAGTTGAAACTTGTGGATCATTTTTCCTGCAAGATGCAGTTGGGGGTTGAGGCAAATTGCGAAAGATGGTCCAAAAACCAAATTTGAAAACAGAGTTTGAAGAAGGAGATCAGAAAGTATGAATTTAAAAATTACCCCTGTGCTTTGGCTCTCAGAAGTAAGAAATGCTCAACGCCATGGAGAGAACGCTATGGAGAGCAGAGGACTCTTTTCGTAGGTTATCAGCTTAGAGAAAGAGCCCCAAATTGATGAGCATTGTGAGTCAGATTCCCTGCTATCGATTTGTTCTTTTAATTATCTTGGAATTTTGTTAGACTCAATAATTCTCATAGTTAGTGAGGTGAATGACTAAGCCTCGGAAACTTGTTGTTACAGAGATCCTGTTATTAAATATTTATCGAAGAACTGTCGTATGCAAGATACAGAGCCGGGACTGCAGGTGATGTGGAAATCTCCAAAACCAATTCTTTGCCCTTGAGGGACGCGTAGTCTAGTTGTGAATTATGCATCCTACGTAAAATATCTTCTGATGTCAGTCTTTAAGCAGGCGGCATAAGGTGGTCCCATATGGTGGGGACCAAATGCTGTGTCCCTTTAGAAGGGACAGATCATTTCTCTCTAGATTTCTCGGAGTACCTTAAAGTTTGGAGATTGGAACCAGATCTGGAGGATCAAACATATTGGGTCTGCAGAGATGGGGGTGGAATAAGGGTAAGGTGGGTGTGCAGGTGTAGATGGCAAGGCTTAGAGTGTTCTCCGGAAGAGGGAGAGAGCGGGCCCAGTCCCCACTGCGGGGAGGACCCCTCCTGGAGGCGCAGGGACGGCGGTGGGGCAGACCAGGTCTTAGTAGCTAGAGCCGCGCTGGCGGGAGGGCTTTTTATCCCAAAGGCAACGTGGACCAGAGCAGGGGAGCTAACACGATGAAAACGTGACTTAGTTGAGCAGGTTGAACAATTTTTAAAAAATTAGAAAACTGTTTCCCCATAATCTCACTTTCTAGAAACATCTACTGGTAACATTTGGGCTGTTTCCTCTCATTCTTTGTGTGTGAAAAAATTGTGTGTGTGTGTGTGTGTGTGTGTGTGTGTGTATTATCATCAAGTAATAGGTTTCTTTTTTATAAAAGAATGGTGTTATTAGAGAAAATAAAAATAATCTGTTCACATTGTGATATAATTCCTGTGTGTTTTTACATGGATATACTGTGTGTGTGTGTGTGTGTGTGTGTGTGTGTCTGTGTCTGTGTATTTAACAGAGATCATTTGTTACTATTTTGAATGAAATCTTTTTTGTTTTCAGCTTTGAGATATAATTGACATGTGACATTGTAAGTTTGAATGAAATCTTCTATTAAGCTTACATTTCCTTTTCTGTGGTGTATAGGAATAACACTGTTTACAGCAAAATGCTGAACTCTTTCCCTAGGTCTAATCATGCCTCTATAGTCCCTTGGATTGTTTTGACGTGGACAGAGTTACTGTCCATCGTTTATGGTGTGGAACCTAAAGCTATGGAGAAGTTGGGTACCTTCAGAGAGGATACGGTGTCACGCTGCGTATGTTTCTCTGAATATCAAATTATCCATCACCTTAAGGTGTTCTTTCTTGGATATGGTTTTTGTCGAATTTGTAACAGCCTTCGCTCCCAGCTGTAGTGCAGAAACTTGTCTTTAGGGCTGGCCTTGGCCTTCAGGGCTCTGCAGGATGCGCCCCTGCCTCTCTCCCGGCATGCCCTCACATTCTGTCCTGGACCACTGCCTGTAGCCACACTAGGATTCGTTCCGTCCCTGGATATGCTCTCAGCCTCCATGACATCACATGGGCTGCTCTTGCTGCCACACTGGTCTCCCGCTTCTGCTGGCCTCGCCTTAAAAAGCACTTTCCTCAGAGGGGCCTCTGACAACCAGTGTCTTTTAACTTGATGTCCTTCATGCTCTTGTCTGTCTTTCTGTCTCTCTCCCGGGACCTATTATTCTGCACAGTTGTCACAATTGGAATTATATAAATTGTGATGTTACATGTATTTATGTTTAATTATTTGCTTCTTTGATATTTGTTTTCTATACCCAGTGTCAGGCACACTGTCTCACAGTAGTAGATGTAAATAATTAATATTTGGTGAATAAAACGGGATGAGTATCTTTTGCTATTATAACCTATAACTTTCTTTATTAATAATGAAATCATTTAAATTACTAAGTTTAAATTATTGAAGTATTAATTTTGAATTATTAATGTTAATTTTCTTCAAGTATAATAAAGCATCTGTGATTCCTCTTTCTTCTATAAATCTTAGTGGGAGAAATCTGGAGGTCTCCATCTCTCCCCTGTTATAAAATCCGGGCCTTTATATTTTAGAGTCGTGCTCCGATTTCGGCGAAACTCGTGGCCAATATGCTCTCGGTCGCTGGGGCGGATCACATCATCACCATGGACCTGCATGCCTCTCAGATCCAGGTTCCAGCATTCTCTTTGTTGTCCTTGGTTATGGTGGGGGCTTAGTGCAAGTGGTTAAATCCTAACGCCCTGTTAAGTTAAATAATTTTTGAAGGAGGTAACACTACGTGTGTTTTTAAGTTTGTATATGGCAACTCTTGGATTTTCATCTTTTTTACTGAACTTAGAAATATATTTAATGTTGATATCGCCTGTATCCAGCACCACCTTCCCTCTACTCACTTTTGGAGGAGCAGGAATGGCTTCTTGGTAGTAAACTCTATAATTCCATCTCCACTTCTGGAAAATAATTAGAATGGGAGAGTCGTAATGTAGGTTTTTTAAAACTCTTCATAACTTAGTTCTGTAATCTGGTAAACAGGCCAAATTACACTATGCATACTCTGTGATATAGTGAATGTTGACTTATTTGGCTTATAATAAGGTGTTTAAGAAACAGCAAATCTCTCACCCATTGATCTACAAAACCATTCTCCTATTCCTTAGGATAGAGCTGATCATAAGATAACAGACCATGTCCCCGTATTGAACTGAAATCTGCTTCTGGAACATATCTGTCTTTTGATTTAATTCTGTTTGAATTAAGAAAAGGGCATCTGCACAGACATAGAAAAACGGTTACCAAAGGGGAAAGGTGGGGGGGGATAAATTAGGAGCTTGGGATGAACAGATACACACTACTATATATAAAATAGGTAAACAACAAGGTCCTACTGT